>NC_047544.1:2944199-3278551 GCF_012275295.1 Melopsittacus undulatus
AGAGCTGCGAGGATGGGTCCTCACTTGGGGACATCGTCCTGCTTTTGCCTCCTTCCATTTAAATGGCCCTTTTGCAGGAGGGGGAGAAGAAGGAATTCAAATCACCCCTGAAATACACCCTGGATTTGGCTTTTGCCTCTTCTCCAGAGGCTGATGCAGAGGGAGATGGGAGAGGAAAAGGGCAGCGAGCAGGGGACATGCACTGGGCTCTGCCTTCCCCAGACCCTGAGCCCTGGCTCTGAGCAGCCCCCAGAGCTTTAGTGTTAAATAAACTTTGCAGAGGCAGCAAAGAGAGCCCTGGGGCAGGAGTGATTCCATTCCTGATCCTCTACAAGTGGCTGAAGCTCCCCAAGGGAACAATCCCACTTCCATAAGGATGCTGAGGTGCTGGAGGCACCACCAGCTTCCCAATGGGACATGGGACCTCATCCCACCGCATCCTCGGATCATGGGCAGGGTCTTTGCACACCCATCCCATGCTCCCTCTGCTTTCAGTGCCAGCCTCTCATTTCCTTTTCCTCCCTCTTTCCCTGCTCCCAAGGGGGAATTGTGCAGAGAGTGATGGTTTTATTTTACATGAATCACTGATGATCTAACAAATTAATTACCTGCTCACTCCTTCCCTGCTGCATGAGGTCATGGAGGCTTGCATGGAGCGGGGGGGCAGCCCATGGCCCCCTGCTCTGTGGCATCATAGCTCCTACTTTAAAGACCAGAGACAAATGTCACAATTGCCAGTTTAGGTTAAAATCAGATTTAAATGTCTCTTACTAAACACAGAGGCACACAAACTCAATATGTCATCTTTAATGGTTCAGAACAAAGCCTAGAAAAATTGTGTCCCAGCACACAGGGATTTTATAACCTTTGATATATAGCTTTCATTATTAGCAATAATTTCTGTAACTGCATCCGGATTCACAGCAACACATATTGAATAATAATTCTACTGGGTTTGATTTGCTCCTGGTCCCCCTGGGTCCTTGCCCCTGCAGAGCCTTCACCCGGGCAGCTCCTTCCTCCTCCTCACCTCTTACCGAACAAGCTCCTTTTTATCCCTCTACTTTTGGGGTGGTTTCGGCCAACCCTCACTTCTCCCTGCCCTTTCCTTACCATAGGATTAAAACCTGCTTCACCCAGGTCATCACCAGGCCCAATGGCTCCTCCATCCTGCACAGCCCCGTGTGTGTGTGCACAAGTACAGGCAGCCAGCAAGGAACAATCAAAAGGCGTTCGCTAACCTCCGCCTGTTTTCACAGTCAGGCTTCAAGTTCACATGTGAATTTATGCCAGTTTTGACATTAGCAGGCAAAATTAACAGTTCTCACACACAAAAAATGGAAGAGGAGGAGAAAAAAACTTGCACAAAAGAGGTTTTGTGTTTCGAGCAGAATAAATTATAGTGTGATGTTATTAAAACACTTAGTTGTTAAGTTGCCAAGAAAATCCAGTATATTCACACGGACTCGAGGACCTGTCTCCATGCAAAGTAATTAAATTAGATTTATGGGCTGCATTACATCAGTGTTTGATAGTTCATTTTTCCTTTCTTCATATTTTGTCCTGCTTTATTAGAGCATGTGACAGATGGTAAAAATAGTGTGAAGTTTCTTGGCCCTGTGCTAAATCCCCCTTCGGTAGTATATCTCTCTTCTGTCAGTTCTCCCCAGTGATGATAAATTAACCTCTCCTCTTCTATCCCAAGTGAGGCAGTAAAGCACTCTTTGACACAGCACTATCACTTTATCTTAATCTGTGCTGTTCTAGGGGCGGGTGGGGAAGGAAGGGAAAGGGAGATGATGCAATCCCCACCACTGGTTTCACAACAAAAAGGGAAAGAAAAAGATTTATTGTGTCAAAAGAAGGGATGGGGGGGAAGGAAAGCCAGGAATAGTGCTGATTTATGGAATCTGCTTCGTGGGTGTGTGTATAGAGATGTTTGTGTGTGTACATGCACACGTATGCGTTGCCCATTCGCTGCTTCCTGCTTGCAGCAGGGTGGGGGGATAAGGATTTATGGGCACAGGGATCCCTCAGGTTCCAGGTGCCCTTGCCCACTGCTCCCCATCATTTCTCTGGTCGATGGACAGAGGCTCTTCTCCCAAGTGCTGGAGTTATGTATCCTGCAGTCACCTGCTGGCTGCTCTTGTTCTCCCCCCTGGAGCATGTTGTCACTCCCATGTCCCCCCTAAGGCTCCAAACAGGGCTCCAATTGGGACTATATTCCTGCTTTCCAGGTAGGAGCTTTACAGAGTGAACCCCAGGAGGCTCCTATGAGCTTTTAGAGCACCAGGGTAGTAATGAAGTGAAATGATTTCCTTCCAGTGAGACAGAGCAGGAGCCACAAGTATCTGCAGTCAATCCAGTGCGCAGGGACGATGAGTGGAGGTGAAAATAGGGAGGTGTAAGAGGGAGAGAGCCCTTCCCAGGGCAATCCCTAGTGTCCGTGTTGCATCAATCATGTCATATATGGCAATGCTGACATATGGAGATGTAAAGATAGAAATATCCCTAAACTTAAAGTACAGCCACCTCTGGGTCCACCCCATCCTGCTGGTGCCCAGCTCATAGGATGCAGTCAGGGTCCTGCTGCTATTCCAGGAGTCAGAGACCTCAGCTTTCTCCCAAACTAAGGATGTCCTAATACAGGCAAGATCTGGGGGGCTGATCATGTGTGGGTAACTCCTTGCTGCCTCTCAAAGACACTTGGCACGTTGTGTGTGAGCAGACACCTTAGCGATGGCCAATAATAGCTGCATCCCCAGCTATAGGAACTACAGGCTGTTTGGCCTGGGCCATGTGCTTCCCAGTCCGGGATGGGATCACCCAGTTTCATTCCAGGTGTGCTGTTGAATGATTGCTGTTAAGACAGGTCAGTCTGCTCTCCCCTCTGCTGCCACATCCCAGGCTCCCATCATTTAAAAGCCAATTCCTGCCTGTACAGGGACCATTTACTGTGCATCTTCCTTTCCTCCTCAGCCAGATTCCAACTGGAAGGAATTGACTGAAGCATTCAGTCACCTGGATGGTAACTAAAGACCATGTCACATCCCTCATGGTTCTGCCCTGCTCTGAGCAGTCCAGGCTGCTGAGCGGGCAGCTGCTCTGGGTCATTATGGTCTGTTAGAGCAAGACCTTAAGGCCCAGCTATAGAACTTTTAATTCTTAGATCAATAACCAGATAATACTAATGATGGTGTCAATGCAGCTTAAACCCCTGAAGACAAACTGTGGTGTGGAAAATGGGGGAAACTGAACCAGCTGGAGCCTTTGGTTGAAGCACACCCCAAGCCCTGAGCCTCTTTCAACCCCCTTCATGGTCTGTGGTATCCAGGGTCCGGCTGCCTGTGTCAGTGAGTCTGGAACCTGGGGGCAGAGCTGGAGGCTTTTCTGGTTTAAATAATAACATTAATAGGAATAAATAAGAATGGTAGTTACAGTAATGGTAATAGTAATAGTATTATTAATAATAATAATGTAATAATAAAATGCATTCAAAAGTGCCCCTTTCCCCTCTGTAAATCAAAGCTGAAGCCCCTGAAGCGCTTCTAGACCAGTCCCAAATGGGTTTGTGCTTAAAAGGAAGACACGGATCAGCACAAATGTATTAAAATAGCAGCTGGCACCCACAGCTTATGGCAAGCTCTGGACTAATAAGGAACAGGGAGACTCTCCCAGAGAGTCTCGGGGGTGAATGGACTATGGGTGGTGATGACAGTGGGATTAACCCCATCCCCTGCTGCAGGCAGGTCAGCACAGCCTGCCCGTGCGGCGCCAGCACCCAGCCAGGGGTATTTAGAATGAAAACAGAGCCCTGGTTGAAACCAAACCCTCAGCTGTGCCTGCAGCTCTCCCCAGGAGGGACGGGTGGCATTGACTGCAGCACTGGGGATCACTGCAGTGGGTGGCATTGACTGTAGCACTGGAGATCACTGCAGTGGGTGGCATTGACTGCAGCACTGGGGATCACTGCAGTGGGTGGCATTGACTGCAGCACTTGGGATCACTGCAATGGGTGGCACTGATTGTGGCATGAGGGGATCACTGCAATGGGTGGCATTGACTGCAGCACAGAGGCACTCAGGGTGCGACTTCAGTTTGCAGACCTGACCACTGCATCCATCAGCCCCTTGTATGAGCTCACAACCTCATCCCAAAAGGCAGAACCATCCCACAAGCTCAGGTGGGGGCTGAGGCAGAGTTCTGGGGTGCAGTGTCCCCATGGACACCCCTCAGTAGAGGCACCCTCTGCCCTCAGCCCCACACCACTTGGGTCCGCAGGTCTGAGCACATTAAGTAGCCAGTCACCCTGCATTACGAGCCCAAGTAGTGCTTATCATTAAACCTGTAATTTATTTCTTCTGTATTTCATAAAATGTGAAATATTACCACTCGTCGGGTGCCCAGAGAGAACGGGGATGCTCCATTAAGTTCGACACTGCTCCTCCATAAGATGCAGTAATTATATGCAGCTTTTTTTAGTGCTAAGTTCCTACTTGCAGATGCTAACAAAAGAAATAAGCTTTTAATCCAAACATAATTAATATGAATTACCTCCACAGTACACCCTGGCTCTGCACCATTAAACTTAATTTTTGTTTTGCATGATAATTGTGTTATCATTACCATTTATAGGAGAACTCAGGGACCTTCACTTTGTTTTCAGCCACGACCAAAGGCACTAGAAATGGCTATCGATGGTCTCACTGCCTGCAGCATCCAGGGGGAATCATTTGCCTTGGGTTTGTCTTTGCCGTGGTTGGTGTTGTTGGGTTGGTTACATGATGTGAATGCTCCATCCCTGGGAGTGTTCAAGGCCAGGTTGAACAGAACCTTGGGTGACGTGGTCTAGTGTGAGGTGTTCATGCCCATGGCAGGGGTTAGAACTGGATGATCTTAAGGTGCTTCCCAACCCAACCCATTCTATGATTCAGTGATTCCCCACATTCAGAGCACATAGTCAGTGACCCCAGAAGGAAAGCAGGGTCTGTTCCCTGCAGTCCCCAAGCCCACCCTGAAGTCCCACCTCTAAGGAACATCCCAGCGATGAGTTTGTGCCATCTCCTTCAGGAAGGAGGGAGATGAGATGAAGTCCTGTAATTATTTATTGAAATTACAGCCCTGTCGAGGACTGAATTACTGCAGACTCCATTAGCTGCCTCGCTGTGTATGGGAGAGAGGGAATGAGAAAATGATGGATGAGAAAGACACAGAGAGTTTTTAAAAGGAAAAGGGAAAGAAATGAGAGAAAGAAGGGAAGAGGAGGGGGAGAGAAGGGCCCTTCCCCTGCCTGCTTTCCCTTTGCTCCTACCCCACACTGCACAGCGGGTACCAGCTTAGTTACTGCCAGTGGGAAGACACCAGGATAAGGGATGACTGTTGGGCTGCTGAGGCCTGGGAGGCAATGAGGGTGGTGCTGGAGAGTGGTACCAAAGGAGCTGAACAAATGCAGAGCAGTTGCAGTGCTGAGCCCGAGGAGGAGATGCTGTCACTGTTAGGAGTTTGCTCTGCAGTTGTCTGTAATCAGCACTTGGGATGATTGCATAAATATATTAATTACACTAATTAATTTCCCCAGGAAAGAGGCTGCAGTGGCTGGAGAGCAGGTATCTGAAGGAGAGGAGGAGCATCGTTCTGCAGTGCATCCTCGGCAAGTTCCTTCATGAGAGCTGCTCCCAGACACTGAGGTTTGGGCCAGGGATGAATCCCTGTGCAGAACACTTCAGGACACACAAAGGGATCTAACAGGAGCCTAATGGGTGCCCACCCAGCATGGGACTGATGGGTGCTGCCTTGCCAATGCAGCCCTGAAACAATTCCCAGCCTATGGGGATGGTTCAGATGGGGATATAAAATACCTGGTGGTCCCCTGAGCTCCCCAGGGCTTGTGACCCCAAGGTAGAGGTGCTGGGAGCATCCCTATGGATCAGGGAGAGCCCAGCCTCATGCTGTTGGTTCCTGCAGTGCTGCAAAGTCACTGTCACTCTGTTAAACCACCCTGCAGAGTTACAGACCCAGACCCCTTATCCCCCCTCCCTTGCCCTCATTTCCTGCCTTGTTTGCTTTCCACTCCCCACCGGCTTTCCAAAGGCCAGTTTTAGATGGAGCGAGTGATGCACAAGCCGCTGTGCCCCTCATCCCCTTCCCAACCTGCCTCCTGATAATAATCAGCCCAGACACTTTTATTATCATTATTAATTAGCACTTTCAAGCAATGGAATTAAATCAATATGGTGGACTGAAACTAATTTTAACAAGCCATTGAGATCAATCATCAGGACTTTTATCTACATAAATGCCACTAAACTCAGCTCGTTAGTGTAACATTAGCTGGGAAAGGGTGGGGGGAAGAGAAGGGAGACTGGCGGGGTTTTAATTAGGAAGACATAAACCATGCCACAATTTTTCTTCTTTGATTTGCTTTTAATCTCATCCCTGAGCTCTCCTGGTGCCCTGGCTGATTATCACTCTCTTCACCTCCTCACAGGAAGCAAAGGCAGCAGGAAGGAGAACGTGGAGCAGGAGAGGGCAAACCCAAGGAGAGGCACTTGGCTGTGGTGTCTGCTGAGATGCTCTTGGTGGGATGCTGTGGGATGCTGCAGGGCTGAGATGGATTGGGATGCAGGACATTGGGTAAGAGCTTCCCATGGCATCTCAGCAGGTTGGTCCTTCCCTATCCCCACATCCCCCCCAGCACCTCTGAAACATGACTTTCACCCTGGACCCAAAGCTGTGTCAACAGTGCTGAAAGCTCAGAGTTCAACAGGGATTTTCAGTTCCTTTAGTTCCAAACACACTCTGGGCTTGGTAACGTGAACCCTCTGGAATGACAGGCTTGAATCGGATGCCATATATTTCAGTTTCTTCTACAAAACAGAGAGCTTCAAATGTTTCCTTCTTTCTAGGAAGCCACATCCCTCCACCACAGGCTGATGGTTGTGTTCCTCTTCCCCTTAGCTGTATCCAGGGCCTCTGAGAGGGCCAGTGGTTTTCTGGCTTGTTAAAGCCACCTTGTGTTCTGTCTTCTGTCTCTCTGGGATGGCCCAACCTTTCCAGTCCCTGGTCAAACACATTGCAAGAGGCCTTTAGGTCCCCCTAAGCCCACTTTCACCTCCCACCTCCCTCTGGCATTGCTGGAGCCTGGCAGCTTCTGGCACGATCAAAGTCCTCGGCACTCAACAGCCCCTGCTGCAGACATCTGCATGTGTGTGGGCCAGGCTTAAAACCCTCTTCAAGTTCTCATTACCAGAGCTGGAGCCAGCAGCCAGGCTTCAGTGGGGCTGTGCTGCTTTGCACCAGGCGAGGATGGATCCTTCAGCATCGACTGTCCCCATGTCTCTGCCAAAGCTTCCCATGAAATATGACAGATGCACTAGGAAATATTCCCTTTTTGTTTGCTGGATGGGTAATAACTCGCCTTAGAGACAGCCTTTATAGTCAGCACAAAAGTAATTTACCTACATGCAGCGCATCCACATTGCAATCAATCCGCCGCTCTCCGGCCCTGCTTCCCAGCATCCAGCACTGGGTGCTGCACCCATCTCCTGTCCCCTCACACCTCCAGCTCCCAACCAGCATCCCACGTTTGCAAGTAAATAAATGGGATGGAGAGCACCACAATGGCAGCGGGGCGCTAAATCAAGGCGCCTTGCCTGTCAGCCCATTGCTCTGCAGAAAGCTCTTAGCAGTTAATTTCTGGCTAATTTATTATCCTTCGGCTTAGCCCTACAGCACCATTAGCAGTACACTGACACAACTGAGTGAAATATTGTCTAATTTATTATCTTATTACTCCTCTGGAACAGGATCAATTAATTACCCATTAAAGTATTTCAGTTGCAGAGATTTATTAGGGGGCTCGGCGTTTTAACAGATGATTAGTTATATATGTTTGTTTGCCTGAGGAGTGCAGACTAGCAAATGACTGGAGGGGAAGGGGAAAGACACCGAGTCGGGAGGTAGCTAATGGATCTTTTCTTGACTCTCTGAAAATGGAGCAGTCAATGACAAGAATTATCGACTCATTCACTTGCGGTTTTGAGATAACCATATGTACAGGGAGAGGGAGAGGGGGCGAAGGGAGAGGAGAGAAAAAAAGCCTCACTCAACTGCTTTTTCCATTCAATAAATTTGCTGCAGAATATATTGGATTGGGGTTTGATGGCTATTTCATGTTTTGCAGAGTGCTGACACTGGTATGATTCAGTAATTATTGTTTCTTTTAAGTTATTGCTGTAATTTTGCTTTCTAAGATCCCAATCAATTCCTGCCTCTCAAGGGCACGCTTGAAAAGCGATATTTGAAAACAGCCCTCTGATAGATTGTGCCGTTAGACAGTGGCTGAGACAAATAGCCTAATCTGGCACAAATTAGCTTGGCTTCCACAGATAGTTTTATACAGCAATGTAAATTATATTGTCAGGGCCAGTCACTTTCCTGCTTAGAGTGCAGCTAACAAGAAGCCATGGAGACATTACTGGTGCTGCCGCTCATTCCCAGGGCTGCTGCAAAGCCAGAGCCTTGCATTGCAGTAGGAGTGATGCTCACCCCATCCCTGTGTGCTTCCAGACCCACCACCCTGGGGATGGGTGCTCCCCACTGCATCACCAGGGTGCAGGAAGGGAGGTGGGTCTCTGGGGTGCTGGTGGTGGCTGTTGCCTTGTGCAGATCAGATCAATGCTCTCTCTCATTTGCTCTCTGCAGTTATTTGGGCTGGGTGGAAATGCTTGTTGACCCCCACTGGTAAGTGATGGGGTGATAATGTCACCATAGCCAGCCCCTTGGGTGTCTGCCCATCCACATGTGCTGCAGCAGACAACTACAGGGATGGGATCACCCCCCAGACAGCAGCAGAGGAGGCTGGTTCTTGACACACACTGGAAATACCACCTTCACCTATTGACACACACCTAAGAAATACCACTTTCTCCTCACTGGAAGCAGCCCTGGAGCAGATCGCATGGCCCAAGGGCCACATCCAAGCACATGGAGCATGGATCACATCCCTGATCAAGCTGGGACTCTACACAGTGCTGGAAACCAGCTCAGATGTCTCTTCCCTTTAAACCCAGCATGAAGATACCACTTGTAGGTCCTCCACACATGAGCCTATGAGCAGCAATGGGAGCAGACAAAGCCAGATTTCCCCTCCTGGTATCAGAAACTCATTTTTGATCCTACCAGCTCTTCAGCTTGAGGCTGAATGGAATCAGTATGGCTTTGAGCAAATAGAAATGGAGGGGGAAGGTGAGTAATCGGGAACCACTGTCACAGCCCAAGAGCCGTGTCAGGTGCAAACAGGCTGAAAAGCATCACAGAAAGATGTATTTTTATGCAACTGTTTGCTAACCCATGGAATTCATCACTGGGAGGCATCACAGGCAACCTGAGCAGCATGAAAATGGGATGTTTAGACAAGGGAGCAGGTACATAAGCCACTTAATGAGACAGGTTCCATTTAAATCAAGTTAGAAGGGATGTGAATCTCGGTTTAAGGCACAGGCAGACTGCAAGCAAGTGGAGACAGGAGGCTCTGCACACTGCAGGCTCCTCACCTCTCACCCCCAAGGTGGGATCCTGGTGTTTTAGATCCTTATTGGAGAAAAGCAGATGGAAACTTAGCAAGGAAACAGCAGGTTACATGTGGTGAGGTGGAGGGACTCACTTGGGTGCTTGGTCCTGTATGAGGAGAGCCTTGGTCTTAGGTTGCAGGAGGGTCCATGGTGTGCCTTTAGGTTGTCTCATCCCATAATAGAGAGATAGGAGTGAATTTGTGACTTTAGGGAGAGAAAAAGGCAAGAATGGCTCTGCAGGAGCAGATGGAGGATGCACTTGGCCGCAGCAAGAGCCCCAGGCCCTTCTTAACCTTGTGAATAGCTCCTGTACCAGGAGGGATGGGTTAGTTCAGGCTCAGAGGGCTCTGTCTCCTGAGGAAAAGCTGCTTAATTTTCACTTCACCCCTTCAGAGCAGCAGTTTAGCTCAGGGAATGGAGGTGGAGCTGATAGGGACAGAGCAGGGAAGCAGCCACCATGCCCATCCCGTTAGCAGTTATCCAGTGATGCTGGAATGACACTGATGTGGAAGCACAGCACCAGGGGATGCAGAGGAATTCATTAAGCACTAGGAGCAGGGAGGAGGGAGTAGCTTTGGAGACCTTTAGCTCTCTTGGGCTGGGTCCATATTCACTTGAAACAAGCCATGGGCTCCTCAGTCACCTGCATGACATGAGTTTGTGTGTGTTCTCAGCCCACTTCCCACTGGGAGAGGTGCTTGCTGTAGGAGATATGGCAGTGGATGTGATGGAATGTTCTGCTTCATGAATCCATAGACCCCTTAAACCTCTTCCCAATCTCAGAACTGATCTAAGCCAAGCGAAGGAAGAGCAGAAATGGTCTTAGTCTGATGTCTCCTCAAGGAACCAGTGTGGTTTAGGAGGACAAATTAACCTCCATGGGAGGCACAGGGGAGGTAGGACAGCCCCAACCCACATCACCCTGGAGTCCCACTGACTGGAGCACCCCGGTTTTTGCTGACTGTGCGTCTCAGCCCGCTCAAATGAGCAGACAAAGCCAGAAATAAGCACGGTCTTAATCTAGCACAGGGTCTGGTTAGTCACAGGCACTCGCTTTCAAGTGGTGCCAGCTTGGTGGTGTGATGGGTGAGCCTGGAGAGCAACCTGGCATTAACTCATGCCCCAAAGGGCGTTCCAGTGGTTTGGGTGCTGCATTCCTCCACCCATGCTCTCGTGTCGGAGCCTGCCTCAGGAGCAGCACCCCCAGTGAGAACCCTGCTCCACATTGCAGTCAGCTTCACACATCAGCAGTAACCATCTCTGCAGGTGGGGACTTCAGTCATCAACAGAAGACATCTCCATCTGCGCTGTCACCCCGGGCTCCATTGAGATGAAGGGAAACAGGCGCTTGCAGGGATTTATCTGCCCTGTTTCAGACACCTCTGATGGGGCTGGGCTGGCTCAGAGCCTACAAGTGTTGCTGTTCTCCATGGGTTACACAGCAAGCCTCAAGCACTGAGGGTAGGTTGGCATTGTAGGTGACCACATCTGGTCGTGTTCTTGGAGATGGCTGTAAGGATGGGATGTGAAGCCAGGGCAATGTCCTCTGTGCTTCCAGATGGGGTGCAGGACAGATGTTCCCATTCCCTCTGGCTGGAGGCACAGCTGCCCCTGTCCTCTTTAGCTCTATGTTGCTCAGAGGGGTTCTCTGCACGTCACCTTCTCCTGTCCTCCTTCCACTCACAAAAATCAATGCTTTCATTTACCAGAGTGCATCAAAACAACTGTGATGACTGGGACAGAAACAGGATCATGTTCCTAAAGGCTCTGCACTAAGAATGGTGCCAGAGCTTTGCTCCTGCAGACCATGATGCTCCTTGGGGGGATTTGGGAGGCACAGACTCCCACTGTGACATGCTCCTGTCCTGGCCTCACCTGATGCCTACTCAGAAGGCTCAAACCCACCTCTTTAAACCTCAGTCCATGAGCAGTGTGCCCTGTCTGCCCCTTCCCAGCCCATACACTCCTTGAGGTTACTCCATGCTGGTGCAGAGGTTCCTGGCCACACCAGACCTGCAGGAAAGGAGCATCCCCATCTTTAAAACCATCCCAAAGAGACGTGCCCAGGGTTGGCCATGAGAGCCAGGAGCCCACATCCATCCATGTGCCTTCACTGCTAAGCTGTCCTTCCTTTCTGCTGGTGCAGTTCTCATTCCTGTTCCAGCAGCTGAGTAATGGCTTTGGAAAGATGACTCTGCACTGATTTAGAGGCTTGACCTTGGGGATGCTCCTGAAAAGCTGCGGTTTCCTGAGCACAGCTTCACGTTGCCTTTTATGAACACTTTGCAGGTTACACGTATATTTGGGTATCTAGCAAATGGGTAGGGAAAAAAAGAAAGCAACCCATCAGGATGCAAGAAAGAAGAGGTGAAAAAACATCCCTTTTATATCTCCAGGCTGCCTTCAGCAACAGCATTCCTAAATAGGAGAGGTTAAATATATTGCTGCCATTACACTCTACAAGGAACACATTCCATAAAAACGAAGGTGCCGTAAATTATACAAATATGATGCTAACAAGCCAGGAAATGCACTGCTAATGAGGTCAGCTCCAGAACTCCCGCAGTGCTGCAAATCATGTGCCAATCCAGCACAGGAGGTGCAGGAGCAGCCCTGGGTCAGCGTTTTCCGAGCACATTTGTAACCCGCTGTTCTGCGAATGGTTCTCCAGGTAGATAAAAATCCTCCTCCTCTCGCTGTTTATGTGGCACAGGAGCAGGCACCAGACAACCACGCTCTGCATTCCTGGTCCTTGCTATTACACCCATTGTTCTGTGGTGCAGAGCAGGGAATTAGTCACTGCGATGTGCAAATATTGGTTACACTTTGGAAGCACGCATGGGGTTGTGTTCCTATCCGGCTTGCTCCTGGAGGAATTACACATGCTGGCACCAAGGGGCTTTTTTTCCCTTCCCTTGTACATACTGTATTTGCTAAAGCTCTTTAAAAAGCCCTCAAATAAACATGTTGGCAGCGGTTAAGTTATTAGCTCATTCAACCTTCCTCCTCTCTTAGGGAGTGGGACAATAAACACGTTGAAATGTAGCATTTAGAAACCAAAACAAGAAACCTGTGAGCTTAAAAACCAAGCTCAACCCCCCACCCCCCATTTGGGCTGTTTCATCCCAGGATTTGAGGGATTTTGAGTGCTGCCACCTCACCAGGTGCAGGAATGGGCTGGGATGCTCATGGTGGCTCCGACCTTGAGGTGGAAGCGATGCTCTCCATTGGAGCAGCATAAGCAGTTGAGATGAGCTTCCCATTTGGTGCTGCTGTGAGCCAGACAGAGAGCATCTTTGGGGTCTTTTTCTCCTAAGCAGGGGCACCCATTGCAGGGAGCAAACTCAGACCGAAGGTGATGTCCCAAAAGCATTTGGTTTTGGTCACACTTATGATGGTGCCTGGGCTGGGGAAATCTGGTGCTTCTAACGGTTAAATGCTGATGATCCCCAAGCTTAGGCCCAGTATGAAATAATACATCTCTGCCTTTCATTTCTATGTGCTTTTTATGAGTCCTTCATGCAGAAACAAGAGCAAAAACCTCATTCAGAAGCCTCCCAGCTTGGCAGATTTATAACCAAATGAAGGAAGGAGGAAGCACATCACCCCTCTGGTCCAGGTAGAGGGGATTATCTCTGCTTGAGAAGAACCACACCAAGCCATGCCTTCAACTCAGAAAGGCTTCTCATTACATCCAGTAAGGACTGTGGAGTTTGGAGTGCCTGTGATGAGCTTTTTGGGTCAAAGTGGCCTTTTTGTGCTGCCACTTGTGAGGTCCCTGTCCTCCCATGCCATTACCCAGGGCTTCTGGTTGCTCAGCTCATGGTGTTTCTCCTCATGCAAATAGCTGTTGGGAGCAGAAATGCATTTCTGTATTTAATAAGCTGGATATTTACGTTAACTAAATAGCAGCTAATTATGAAAACATACTTAAGAGCCTGAGCAATTAAGCAATAATATATTACATAGTTATCAAGCCTCCAATACACATGTCCTTAATAATCAAAATATTAATATGCAGCTACTCCTCTATTATACAGCAACTCCGCTATTACACAGAGAGTGTCCTATTACTGCCAAATTAAATGCATAGTTAGGCGAATTTAGGACACTTAATTTAATGTGTTCCCAAGAGTTCACTATGGCAGATTCCACAAGACAGGCCCCTATGGAGGTAGCAGGAATTCCTGGAATTGCTCTTGACTCCAAAGCTTCATTTGCTCCCTCGGATGCAGTTTAACCCCTTCATGCTGGGGAAACAGCTCCTTGCTCTTGGCTGCCAACAGAAGATGCCATCAGGAAGGTGAGGATGTCCCACAATGTGCTTTTGAATGGATTGCAGTGGAAATGAGGCAAAGAGATGTTGTAAAGCAGAGCAGGAGCTGGTGGTGAATGGGGAGGAAGCAAGCAGGGATGGCAGTGGGCACACAGATGCCTATAGTGCCCCAAACACTTGGTTTTCATTTGTCCAGTGCCAAGGGATTGAATTGACAGATTCAACTGGTTTTTCCCCATATAAATAGCATCTGGTAGTATCCAGACATTCCCTCACAGCAGGAGAAGAGGGTGGTAAATCCCTGCACTATAGAAACTCATGGTGCATTTCCCCTTGCATACATTGCCCATCCCTGTTTGGGAGCTGCTGCATCCCTGCGCCAGAGCAAAGGTGCTATCAGGGCAGCTCTGGGTGTGCAGAGCCTAGGGGTACCCCAGCACCCAGCTCCTGTAACAGGTCACTGCAGGATGTTGTGCTTTGTAAGGCTTTAATTAAAGCCCAACAACAATAGGCTTCATTCTTCATCCCCTTACAGGTTTCCTTGAGTGCAGAGCAGGTGTGAAATGCAAACAGGCTGATTTGGTATCAATTTACACCTGGTTCTGCAGTGAAATAAATAAGGATGGGCAGGGCAGGGATGGGAAAACCCTGGCTCTGGGTGTGCTGTGCTTCCTGTTCTGCTGCAGCAGTATGGAGAAGGAAACGTGAGTTCCTCTGTTGTGAGGCTCTTTTAATCCAGCAATCACTTTGCATTGTGGATGTGGTGCTGTATTCTGCATGCCTATAGCTGTTTGGGAGCTACTGGTATGGACTGCTCAACATTTGAATTCCTCGAGGGCTAGGGTTTAGTAGGGTTGTAATGTGAGCAATTGAAGGACAAACTGGGATCTTCTCTGGTGTTGGGAGCTCTCCTCAGTGCATCTACCTGTTGCCTGGGTGGAAAGCTATATATATATAGCTTATATAACAGTGTATATTGGCCCTGTGGTAAGCAAAGCTGGGTGACCTGAGGTGTGCTGGCTTTGATTTCCCCATCAGCATGGCTTTTCCTACAAGGGATTTGATTAAGGAGTGATGGTGTGGGGTCTGCAAGGCTCAAGAGGTGCCACCAGAAAGCACCAGTGCCCCTCTCCCCTTGTGCCTTATGTTTTTAAGGCCTTATCTGCCATATGGCTTCCAGTTGGGATGATTTATGGGGTGAGGAAAGCATACTGATAAGTTTTACAGCAGGGCCCTGTGCAGATGGGGGGTATCAACAGCCCCATCCAGACAGCCCTAATGGAAAGTGCCGGCTCCGAAGAGCAAAGCCTTATTTATGACTGTCTGTAATGCCATGGCTGGGGATTTATTATCCCTTCTGCCGAGCAGAGCTGTGGAGAGGCTGGGAAAGGAAGGGAATGTGGAGGGCAGAGGGCAGGATGGGCACTTACTGGGAGAAGACACAGGGAAATGGGAGCAGAGCCTGGCCATGCTTTGCCTTCAGTGCAGGCTCCTTCCTGGGTTCCTCTTGTGTTCTGAATGCTTGGCCAGCACCAAGACCCTGAGACCCATAGGGAAAAGGAGACTGGAAAACCAAACCCCCCATAGCCATTACCAGGCTGGGATAAATCAGGGAGCAGGGAAGCGGTGCGGAGATGAGCTGCTGGTCCCACATCTCCTCGGCCAATACTACATTTACTGGAGGAATGGGGGAGGGAAAGGGGGGAAAAAAGGAATAAATTTAAGAAAAAATTAAAAGGGAGCAGCTATAAAATCTTGATACTAATAAAATGTTCCAGGAAGATGAATTCTTCCGATATAATGGTGATCCCTGCTACCGAAATGTTCCACAAATACATTTTCATAGCCCCACTCAGTATTATTTGTAGATCTTTTTGCAACCCTTGTCAACAAATCCCTGATAAAAAGGAGACACTTTGCTGTGTGCTAAAGCTATGAATTTAGGAAGTGTCAACTGGGCCTTATTTATGGCGCAATCTTGGGCTTTCTCATTTTACTGATGTGGTTTGGTGCAGGCTTCGCTTCCACCCTCACGCGCGCCCTGCTTTGGGATATTAATACTGCAGCTGTCTTAGGCTGAGCATTGACTCTCTCAAGGTGCAGGGAAGTTGTGTGCTGCAGACAGATCCCTCCAAGGAGGATAATCCATCAAGGGGAAGGGGGGAAAACGCTGCCCTGACAAACATCAGGATTCTCCCTGTGTTGTTAAGGCAGTGCTGGGGTTTGCTCTGGCTCCCTAGGCAGGGTGATGGTGACCTGGGGACACAATGGAGGAGGAAGCGGCTGGTTAAATAGGAACATAATCCGTGGGGAATGGGATGGAGGGAAGGGGAATGTTGGGAGGGTGACATTCCTGTCTATGGCAAGGGGCTGCTTGCACCTTCCCTTCCATGTGTGGGCTGGGAAGGGGGGAATGGCTCAGAATCCTGCCTGGAGCTATAGGCAGGTGCTCTGGAGTGCCTGGAGGAGGAAGGTATGTGTTTAGAAGCCAGCAAAAAGGCAATGTAAGATTTAAAGCAGTGAATGCCCCCAGAAGGAAGTGGAGAGGAACAAGGTAAGAGGCCTGAAGGGGAGATGAGCATCTCTGACAACACACTGCAAGGGATGGAATGGTCAAACTGGTCTCTTCTGCTGGGTTTGGCCAGAGGTTCATAGAATCATAGACTGATTGGAAGGGACCTTAAAGATCATCTACTTCCAATGTCAAGTTTCCAGCTCAGAGGCTGTGTTTGGCATCCAGCTGACCAATAACGGCTGCTTTGCCTTGGGAGAGCCTCTTTGCCTGGCTGTAACTCAGGCCGGGGGCCTGAATTTCCCTTAGAAGTTCTAGCTGAGGTTGATTTAGGTTCCTCTGGTGAGGCCCTGGCATTGAGCAATGGTCCTGTGACTCACAGCTTAGCCCCAGGCTCAGCCTCCTGCACGCTTCCATCCAGGACTAATAAAGGAGGCTGTGTAAAGCTGGGGGTCTTGGGGAAAATCTCTTTTCCGGTACAAATCCATGTACAAATCAACAACAGCTTATTCAGGGGTTGTGCTTGGAGGGGTGGTGACAGTCCTGACCGAAGGCACTGCTCATGGGGAGCTCTGCTTGCCAGGTTTGCTTGCAGAAAGCTGCAGCATGGAGGAGAGGATGGATGGAGCTGGTGAAGGTCTGGATCTCCATCTCTGGAGTCACTTCCAGGTTCCCAGCTCTGTACTGGAGCCCTCCAGCAGTGCCCATTGCTCCTGTTCCTGCTGGCACAACCAGGAATAACAGCCTGGAGGGGTGTTCAGCTGCAGTTGGAGGAGGGATGCTGCAGCACTGAAAGGCATCACTTGGGTGCTCAAATCAAGAGCCAGCTCTGGGGATGAACTAAGGATCCCCAAGCAATGAACCTGGCTCAGGGAGGAGTTTCCTACATGGGAACTTGAGCCAAAAAGACACTTTCTAGGTCCCCATGTCCCTTGCTCTCCCAAACTGCTGCTCTTCCCAAAAGGGAAGGAGGCTCCAAGCATCCTAGGGCACATGGAGCCCTCCCCAGCTGCATTGCAGCAAAGCTCTTTCCACCCCTACAAATGAACTGGGAGCACTGGGATTCCCAGTGAGCATGGCCTGATTTATCCCATGCTGACAGAGATGCTTGGGCTCTTGGGGACAATCGGCTCCCAGTTTGCAGACTCTGTTTTAACTATGGCACATGTTCATAATTTAAGCTCTTTACAATGGGGCTTGGTTAACACCGGAGCCTGCTCCCTGCTGCCCATACCTTTTGTTTGGGTGATTTACTGTTCCTCTGTGCCCCTCTGCCCACTGAAATTCATAACAGCCTTCACGCAGCCATAGAAAGCTCATAATTACAGCTATGTCTGGTGGTGCCATTGGAGCTGAAGGGCCTGCTGGCACTTTTCCTTTTAACAGGAATCCAGCTCCCAGCTGGAATGAAATTTGCCCTGCTGACGGGGTTCTTTTTATGAGTTTGCTTCAGTCCTTATTAAAAATCCCTAGTTCTTGGCAGCGACATTCCCGTGTGCTCCACCTTCCAGGCTCCTGCGCTCCAAGCTTTCAATGGGATCTTGGGAGCTGGGATCAGCAGCGTGCAGGCACTTCATCCAACCGGAGCTGCTGCTGCCTGGGATAGTGACACTGTTTGGGGTTAGGAAAGAGGTTTCTCTTTTGTTATGTGGTTTTGCCCAGGCAAATGTGTAAGAAATGAGGTCTAACCCAATGAAATCAGTGCTTGGTGATCTGCAGACCTCACTGTCCATTCATTCTCCATTCACTCCCTTTGTGCTTCTTAAAAGGACACAAGCACCCATCTTGTGAGCCCGTGGAGTTAATAGTGCTGAGCCATCAAGGCAGGGGATGTGAAGGATCCAGTTCCAGGGAATGCCATGGAACCAGGAGACGGCTTCCAAAAATAGAGAGCAGGACGAGAATAGTGGGTCATGAATCACGAAGGCATCACAGCAGGGGGACCCAGGCTGTTGATGTGCTGTGGGCAAGCAGGGGAGCTCCAAATAGAGCCTGCAGATGGGCAGCAGCTCCGCTCATGTTCCACATCGAGTTTCAAGGTGTCAATTGCCATGGGGAAAGGGGCTGAAAGGAGCAGGCTGTCATCTGAGCTCTGCACTATGAGCCTGCAAGGGGAGATCATAACCGAGTCCAGTGGATATCCCTGCTAGCAGTGGCAAAAGGGGAAGATCTTGGGAGTTTACTCCTGAATTATGCTCCAGATGCATCACTTGCAATAGCTTTGAGACAAGACCCCTTTACTTGTGCTACCAGAGGGGCTTTTTAGCCAAAAAGAAAGCTTTGTATGTAAAAACTTGATCCTTTGAAATGTTATTGTCTTCCCAGCGTTGTCTGGATGTGATGAGGAAAAGCAGGCTAATAGCTCTGTGAATTCCTCTTTCGATTGGAAATGCCAGGTCTTTGTTAGTACTTGCAGTTGGAGGCAATTGCTATGTGTTAAACAGGGACTACAGCATGTATTTATTTACCTCTGAAGGGTTTTATTACTTCCAAACACACATTCTTTGCTGATTTGAACATCCTGAAAGCACAGTTATGTGTGTGCCAATGCTCTGCAAACGGAGGGGCCGGTTCCTGCAGGGTTTTCCTGCTCTGCTGAGGGCTCTGGGGTCAGCTCACAAAAAGGAGGTCATTCGGAAGACAAGTGGTGTTTAGAAACTGATAACCACTGGGTTCTGCTGAAAGGGATTTGATTTCCCCATCTAAAAGGAGATCTTTGATTAGTGACTGATGGGGCAACTTCAAAAGCTCATGGGGTCTGGCTGAGATAAGCATTCAAACCTGGGATGCTCCTTCCCAAAGCCCCTTTGATCTGGAATTAAAGCTAGAAACCTCACAGGCTTTACTGTGAGATTCCCAGTGTTTTTAATGATGTACTAGGCACAATGGGATCCACCTGGCTTTTCCTTTCCAGGCTAAAGCTATGGCTTTAGCTGTGCCTTTCCAGGGTGAGATGGGCCATAACTCCCTGCAGCATCATGGCCCTGAAGCCCCTTTCTGAGAGCTGAGGGGAGGGAAATCAGCCCAACCCCATTGCTCTTGGGTGAGTGGCATTGAGTAGGGTCTGACCCTCACCCCAGTCCTGTCCAGGGTTTGCTCATACTCATGCTGCTGGCACAGAGGGGCTGGGATGAGCTGTTGGGTCAGTCTAAGACACAGCTGTCACTGGTCCAAGGCACTGGGTGCTACTGGGGGCTCATGGATTAGCAGACTGCTGCAGGCTGCTCACTGTGGGCTTCAGGAGCACCCACTCCTGGCTCCCTGCTTGAGCAGAGCATTTAGCTCAGGGTCTGTTTGTACTCACTCTGCAGTTATGGTTTCCAAAAGCATCATTGCGGGGCACGCATCAGGCTGCGAGCTGAAGCTCAGCTCACATCCATGCTGGCAGCAGACACTGACAGGGTGCTGCTGCTCCCATCCTTGGTTTTAAGCATAGAACGTGTCACACCTGGAAGTAATTAGAATGAATTTTTACTAATTCTGAGCTAATTGCACGATTACTCTTCTATGAAAGATTCAGCTCTCAAAAGGCACTCACTTCAACAGGAGAAAGAACTTGCTCCAAATCTGGCTTGGAGAAATAGCAGGAAAGCATTAGGCTGGATCCAGAGCACGATTTTCTCTTCAAATTAAGTAATTCTTTCCAAATATGTTTGAAAATGCTGTGGGCTGACAGGGATGGTCCCTCTGGTACTTTCCAAAGGGGAAAGCTGGAGAGAAGGATGTGTGAACCATGCTTGTGGGATGCATGAGCCCAGGACCTCCCCATCCCATGGCATCCCTGGCTCTGCTGGATGAGCTTGACCTGGCTCTGCCTGTGCTCTCTGCTCCTTGTGAGGGCTGATCCGAGCTCCCAGGACTGATGCTGAGTGCTCATCCCTGTGCCTGGTGTGGGATGATGCTGTGTTCAAACCCCAGCGACCCACTTTGACGCTGTGCCTGCCTCTCCTGCACGCTTGCAAATGATGTTTACTATTTAATAAGATGTGATGAGAGTGTTCTGATACTTCAAAGGCAGCTGACAGTTTTGCTGGAAATAATCAAGGAACTTTTGGACAATTACGGTGAAGGCTTTGACAGGGAGAAAACGTCTAAACCTTGTAAGTGTAACTAGCACCAAAGTCAAAGATTCTTCCCTGCAAACAACTTGAATATTCATTTTTCTCCATTAAGCGTCACTTTCTCATCTATTTATCTTTATTCCAGGCTTTCTTATGTCACTTGGCTTCCTTCAAGCGCAGGAGAGCTCTTTTCTTGTTACATGATGTGATGCTTCCCACCTCCTTGAACTCCCTCGGCTCCAAGCAGGGGGATGGCTTTCGGTGCTGTGCTGTCTCCCTCTCTGTCCCCAGCGCATCCCTGCTCCTGTGTAGGGTAAGGAACACACCATGATCCCCACTTTGCACATGTCCTGTCAGACTAAGAACCTCCAAGACCTCTGCAAACCCTCCCAAAGCCATGGAGGGAAGGCAATGGGCTGGATCTGATCACAGAAATCCTGAGAGATGCCCTAGGGATGGGGCTGGACCTGGGCAATGGAAAGTGTCAGTAATTCAGGCAGGATTGGTGAGACTTAAATATCCCTTGAAAGCATCTGACAAAACAGGTGAATTGGAATGAAAACCATCTGAGCTCTTCCTCTGGGTCATCTGATATGCTGATTTGCCCTAATATTGATTGATGTTTAGCTTATAGACATATTGTCAAGCAGACACACGGGGCTGCTTTTCTTGTTGATGTTCAAGGCGAGTGTTTCATTTAATCACAAACCTTCTATCACTCACCGTAGTGAGAAGGAAATTTGATGATAGGGACATAGAGCTAAAGCCCCTGATCTAATAAGACTTTTGCGTGGTGTTAATGGGAACACGCACTGACAGATCACTAACGTGCTCGGGTGGCAGTTACAGAGGTGATGAGACTTCTGCAGCAGAACCAGTGCATCTTGTTATCCCATCAGCAAAGCTGTGGACATTGTTAGTTGAGATGAGGATATCCCCTTATCCAAGATACTAATAGGGGAAAACCTGCAGGTCACCACAGAGGGATGGGGGAACAGGCATGGCAAGGCAGTGATGCACCCCAAGCCCAGTGGGGCTCAGTGGGATGCTGCTTGTGCCCTTGGTTTTGCCTCTTCCCTGTTTCTATCCCCATCCCATCATTTGAGCTCCAGCGCACAGAATGGACCATACCTGACCCCCCTCTTTGGGCTGCTTCAGCCCCGTGCACACATCCCATCCTCCGGTAGTCACTCAGAGCAGTAATTGGCCAAAGATTAGTGTGTGTAATTGAATGGCAGGGGCTTTGTGTACCAAACAGGGACTTGTCTTTGTCAGAAAGTCTTGACAAAGTATCCGGCTCCGGGTGTCAGGGAGGACAAGTTTTTTAATCATGTTAAAATGATTTATTTAAACGTCAAGCCGTGTCACCTCCTTTCCTTTCATTCCCCAAACTGTTTGTGTTTGTTCTGGATGATAAATTTATCTTCAGACAGCTTCAATATGACTAATTAACTTTGAAATATAAGAACCAGATGTGTGAGCTGGAGAGCTTTCTGAACTCATGCCAGGCATCTCTTCCCCCCCTCTCCTTTCTTTCCCTCTCCTTTCCCCTGTGTTGAAATCACTTTGCAGACACCCACAGCACATTGCAAACCCCAGTTGGACACAGGTCCCCTCTGCTCTGCCCCAGTACAGGGTATGTTTTACCCCCTCATGTGGCCAAGGCATGGGGTGAGCCCATCTATCCCTTCCCTACTGTGGGAAGCAAGCTGGCACATGAAAGGAGATCAAGGCTGGATGTGACACAAAGTGATTTCTTTTAAAGCAAATCCTCCTGTGGGAAGTGGGTTTTCCCCTTGTCTTTCCATGAGAGGATCACCCCGAGCTGCTTGAGGAAGGGGACATTTAGGTACCAATGGATTAAGTAAAGCTTAACTTGACTCTCTAATGTGTGGCCTCATCCCTGTCGCAGGCACAAGGGATGGGAGGGTGAAACCCCTGGTTGAGGATGGGACCTTTGGAACCCAGGGCCCTGTTTTCAGTTCTAAGTCATTTCTCCTTTGACAGCTCAATCGAGTGTGTGTAATAAGGTGAGGTGTAAAGGTTGGGATTGAAACGAAGCTCTGGGAACAGCTCTGGATTAGGGAGGGGAATTCCATGAGGATGGTGCTGCTTGAGCTCTGCCGGATACGGGAAGGGAAAATGGGGTTTTTTGGATCCTGGTGATGGGAAAACCTTTCCCTGTCGCAGGCCCTGGGCTGGGGCAGCATCTTTGTGTGAGATGGATGGGATATGATGGAGAGGTGCAGGAAAACCCTGGGATGCACAGGTACATCCGAGCAGCTCCACACAGGCCCTGCCAGCCTGCAGCAAGGTTGTGTCCACTGGGGGCTGTCCAGGTAGAGAGATCAGCTCCAGAGGAACCAGGGGACAGGACAGGACAAGACTTCCTCTGCTCTTTGCTATGGCTTCAGACAGGGACAATGGGGAATTGCTCGGCTCCATTGCCAGCAGTGGCTGTGTCCCTTCATCACCAGGGCACCAACATCACCCATCAAACTTCCCCTAGAGCCTTCTCAGCCAAAACAGATTCCTCAAACAAAGTGTAAATATTCATGTAAAGAAAATGTTGATTTTTGGTGAAGATTTTCCCTGGAACTGGTATCAAAAATAATGTTTTTTAAATGGCTTTTTTTGAAAGGCTTCAAGTTTTCATTTCACCAACCCCAAATTTATTCCATGGAATAACTTGGAGGGTTGGTCTGTTCAAGGAGCTGGGTGCCATCTTTTAACCCCTTCCAGCACATGGTCCTTCACAAATGTGCTTCACATTCGCTCCTGCCTTCCCCAGTGAGAGCACAAGTGGTTGGCAAGGTCAGTTCCTTCAGTTACAGCTTTCCAGGGCTGGTTGAGCCATGTGTATCCATGCACATGGGAATAGCTGCTGAATGCTGGGATCGAGCACAATGAGCTCCCATAGAGGGCATCCAAAGGGAAGTTGTAAGGATACAGAGCCAGGAGTGACACCGGAGCAGCAGCTTGCACAGACAAGGTGCTGATGCCATAAGGAAATGTAAGTGGATAATGAGTGTTGGTTGGTGTGAGGCAGCTCATGGACCCTTCTGCTGGGCTTCCATTGCCTCCAAAAGGCTCTATCCGGAGGGTGCTGTGGAGAGGGGAGGGATGCTCATGGGGACCAAGACATAACCAATGGCAGGGTCCTTGCTCTCTGCTGGAGCCCATAAGGCATCACCTCGGCAGCACCACTCCTGTGCTAATGGAACCCTTCAAACAGGCCAGCATTCAAATCCCAGCTGAACTTCCCTCTCCCCATGCCTCCACCATGCCCTAAATACACACAAGGAGCTGCTCAGCTGCTGACAGCCTGGATGCCTCTGCGGGCAGGATCCAACAGCATCTCCCACTGTATGGCGCTAGATATGTAATAAAGTCCAACCCCCGGATCAAGGAGGCTGCGATCCCTCCCTGCTCCTTTCTTGTGCTCAGCTCAGGCTCTTTCAAGCCTGCCTCCCGTCTCTCTCTCCCAGAAAAGCCTTTCATGCCTCCCTCAGCAGACTGACATCTTGACAAGTTGCCACGAGTGACATCTGATTTGTACAAATTTCAAGACTAATAAATCTACCTGTCAAAGCGGAAACTTTAAAAGGAGCGAAGCCCAGCGGGTAGAGTTTAACAGAGCTCAAGTTGATGAAACTGTAGGATGGAGAAATTATATCTGTCACAATCCACCCACATTAGTTCTGTGGAGATGTTGGCAACTGAAACAAACGTCTTTCACAGCCTTGGAAAAAAGAAAGGGGGGGGAGAATATAAAAGGCGCCTGTTAATACTGTGAGTAACAAGTAACAGTTCTATTTGTAAACTAGCACATTTATTTATTTCATTCTTAATTTGCTCGTAGACACGCAAGGGAGGGAGCGACCCTCCTGCTCCCATGTGCTACATCTGCCCCATGGATGGGATGTGGGGTCTGGGTGCTGCTGGTACCTCGCTAGGGTCATGGCAATGGGGGATGCGCTGCTGTGGATGCTGGTGAGGCCGTGGGTTTGGTGCCAGCCTGCTGGATCCAGCCCTGGAACCCTCTGGATGAAAGCTCCTCCCCAGGCTGAGCCCAGAGCAATGCGTCACCAACCTCCTTGTCCTGCTGGTGTTCTCTTCTGTTCCTTCCCTGTGTGCACCAAGAGCCAGGGACATGGGGATGCCCCAACCTTGTCTCCCAGCTACAGACCTGAAACTTCCTCAGGGCTCTGCCCAACTTCCTCCCCAGTTTGTGGTTCATTTCCATAGGAGGCTGCAAAACCCCACAGCCAGGGAATGGCTTTGGGAGCAGAGCGTGGGGTTCCCTGCAGGGAAGGAGGCACCAACCCCATCCCATTCCCCTACATTGGACCCAGGGAGTCTGACCCCATGGTTGAGCAGCTCCAAAGGGGGGTGGGTGTTTGAAGGGGAGGTTGGAAAAGCATCCAAGCACACCAAGGGAAGGAGATGCTGACTTCTCTCTTTGTTGGCTCTCCTGTCTGCTGCCAACACAGAGACCCCATGGATGATGCTCTGCTGACCTCAGCCTCAGCCCTGGCCAAGTGCCTGGGGAGCCCTTGGGACCATTCCTGGAGCAGGGAATGTTTGCAGACCAGGAGCAGCTGCGGGGAGGAAAGGGCACGGTAGGGAAGGGCCGAGCCCCATAACTCATGGTGGAGCAGGCGAGGACAGCTGCCGCTTCCCAAAGCAGCCGCTCGCTGCTCCCGGATCAAATCCTGCAGGAGAACTGGGAACGTGGGGTGCTCGGGACTTGGAGCTCTCCCATATGGTTCCTGCCCATCAGCCCCAAGCCCAAAACCCTGACTGCAGACCCAGGTTTAGGCATCCAAGGAGGACTTGGATGAGCCCCTGTTGTGGTCCTGCTCTTAGAGAAGTCACCATTCTGCACAATGGCATTCCCATGGTTTATCCCATGTGGATAAACCATGTTCACTGTGGAGCCACTAAAACCCTCTCCTCATCACCCTGACTCTCTGGTTGGTGTCAGAAACCTCTCCCAGCACATTAACATCCACATTGGGATCATTGGGCTATTCCTCACATCCAACGAGTTGTATTTAGTGATGTGCTTCCACGGAGACCCAGTCAATAATGTGTGTTCCTGTGGCTGCAGGGCTGCAGATGCAAGCCATGCAGGCAGCTTGGCCTCCATATTCTGGGATTTCAGCATAAACATCCCACAAAAAATGGGGGTTTTTGTTCTTCTTTTCAACATCTGTATTACTTCTGATGGAATTGCTGCTTTGAGGGCTCTGTTGTGATGAAGACTGAAGAGAGGGGCTCTGATCCTGCTCACCTCCATCACTGGGGCTCAGCCCCGGTGCGAGCGGGTTCTGGAGCAGTGGGACCTGCACCCCTCGGGTCAGCTCCAGCCTTCCTCCCTCTGAGGCCTGGAGCTTCCTATTTGCATTGAATGGCATCGGAAAACCACAACACGCGGGGCTTATCCAAGAGGAATTTAAGTCTCTGCTCTGTGATAAACTCTGGTTAGGGAGATTACGACTGTTTACCCAAGAAGTAAATATTGCTCAGTGCTTAACTGCTGCCAGATCCCAAGGAACAGGGCTGGGCTGCAGGCGATCCCGCAGCTCCGATGGGAATGGTGCTTTGCCATAGGGATGATCCTGGTTCTCTGCAGGAGGGAGGGCTGTAGAGCCTGGCAGAGCAGGGACACCAGTCCCTGGTGCCTGATGTGATTTGCTGAGCTCAGCTCACCTGATAAGCTGGATGGGAGATGGCAGGCTGAGCCTGCACGTTATCCCTGTTACACTCCCATCACTCTGTACTGTGTCCACCTCATGTGGCACCTATGGATCTTGACAGTGAAATTAAGCATGGTAAGGGAAAGGTTTCCTCTTTCCCACTGACACTGGAGCTGATACTTTATTCTGACGTGTCTGCAGTTTAACACCCTGGGATCATAGCACTGATGCTGCTGCCAATGTCCATCCCTGCTGCTGTGCCCCAGCCCCTGGCTGCATCCTGCTCCTTAGGACGTTAACCATGGAATCCCAGACTGCTTTGGGTTGAAGGGAGCTTAAAGCTCATCCAGTTCCAACCCAGGGACCCCTTCCACTGGAGCAGCTGCTCCAAGCCCTGTCCATCCTGGCCTTGAACACTGCCAGGAATGGGGCAGCCCCATCTTCATTCTTAAGATGAGCTTTAAGGTCCCTTCCAACCCAAACCATCCTCTGGTTCTGTGATCTTTGCAGGGAGCAGAGGGGGGTCATCTGTGATCTTTGCATAGGGATCAATGAGCAGACACCCTTACAGACAGCAGCTCTGCACATCTGCATGGATGGCAGAAGACAGATAGACCCTGTTGTCTTTCTAATTCCCTTTGTAACCGGGGGGCTCCCCTCGCCTGGTGCTTATCTCCCCTCCAGGTTTCAAAGCCACGCTAATCATATCCATCACACGCCTCCCATTAGCAAGGCAAGCTCCAGGCTGTCACCGCACCTCATGTGCGGGCATATGTTCCAGGGAAGGGCCGGGTGATTTAGAGGGGACCATTCACATTCCCAGTCATCGCTTCAAATAAACAGGCTGCGAGTTTAATGATTTCAAGGTAAAGCTCTTTTATTAAGACAACAGAGGGAACTTTTTTCAACCACAGCTGACATCACTATAATAAATCACCATCATGTCTTGTGGGATTGAAAAAGCCAAACTCCTGTCAGAACTGATTTTCCTGGCTACTCAAGCCTCCAGAGCAAACCATGTGTTTTTAATCAACAAATCTTTGTTTTGCATTTCTAAGACCCTCGCACTCTTTAAATAGTTAGCATTTACCAGAGGGATATTTTAGATTCAACACACTGCTTCCTTACTGAGGAGATTAGGAAACAGGACACCACATTACAGACTTACTGCGCTGGTCCGGGGGCTCTTGGAGGTTGGTTTGGGTTAGATCCGGGCGGTAAAGGGAAAGGCTTTCCCATACTTGGCTTTAGCACATTAGACCTTTTCTCTCCCCAGAATCAGGACATCTCCTGCTTCTATGGGTCTAACTGAGGTAGAAACCCCTGTATTTATAGTCAAGGAAATACCATGTAGAGAGGTGCCCAAAGCCCCTTAAGCCAGCAGGGATACATCCCCCTTTGCCCAGCATCCTATGGGCAGCCCTGCAGCTGGTACCCTGTGCCCAGCATCCTCCTGGCTGTCCCTGCAGATCCCAACACTGCACTGGGATGTGCCAGGCTTTCCTGCTGCATTCCCCCCACACCAGCAGTGTGATCCATGGCCCAGGGTGATGGGGGGGGTGTCACCTCCCTGCTCCAGTTTCAAGGTCAGGCTGAAAGCGGAGATGTGGGATCCTCTTTCCCACCACGCAGGAACCCCTCCTGCTCTGCCTGCTTGGCACAAATGTCAGGGCTGAGAATAAACCCAGGATGGGGCCCTGTGCCAGTCAATGTGCCAGGGGATACCCAGAACCTGTGGTGTCCATGGGGTGCTGCCCGAGGGTCCCCACAGGGGCAAACTGGGGCCTGATTCGCTGTCATATGATGGCTTTGGGTTGGAAGCCCTGCTGGGAAGGGCTGGTTAACAGGGACCTTGTCCCCACAGAGGATGCTTTGCAATGATGCTGCACCTTGGGTGCATCTCACACTGCAACCCCACCAGCAACTGGAGCAGGTCATGGTGGGGACCAAATGACCCCCTTTGGAGCCAGCTCCACTCCTCCACTGCAGTGGCAATGCTGAGCATCCCCATGGCTCTTATGGATGCTGCTCCCCCATGACCACAGCAACCCCCTGGTGCCCCCTAACCCCTGCATCCCGGATGAACTTTCCCCTTCGGACGAACTCCTGTCAGCCCCTTCCTGCATGACCCCCTGTGGGCAGCATGAAAGTGCCCTGTGCACACACATTGCTCAGCACCCTCCCACAGAGCCCATCCACATCAAAGCTGGGAATCACCGGGAATCAAAGCATGTGACAGGCAGGTGTCCGTCCCCCTCAACGGGACCACGATGAATCACAAGATCCATCCCACAAGGAGATCAAACCAGACCTCCCGTGGCTGTTGGTTGATGCCTGCCTTCAAGTTACCCTAATTACAGCTTTCCCCTCGTCCCCCCCCTTGGCTGACTGCTGTCCCATGACCGCCCCTTTCACTCCCTAAAACAAAGGCTGCAGTGAGCAGCTCGGGGCAGCCGGAGCTCCTTGGCCCCAGCCATGCTTTGCCATCCCTTTCTTCCGCAGCCTCTCACTGGAGCCTTTCCTATGGGATTCTCCTTCCATGAAGTTTTGGGTGTGTTTGTTCCCGTTCTGCACCTTCCCGATGGTTTTTCCCCCTCCTAAACAAGGGGATTGGCTCAAAAGCATCGTATTTGCACAAGTGTTGGGCTCGCAGCAGTGTCGGGACCCGGAGGAACCTCCTTGTACTAAAGGCTCTTCTCAGTGTCCCTTCACGAGGTTCTCCTCTTGCAGTGACATCAATAGTGGCATTTTGATGAGAAGGCAAAGGAAATGCTTCTCTCCAGCAACGCTTGGCTTTGATGTGCTTCAGGGTTGCATAAAAGCAAGGCCGGGGGAGAATCAAACTGTTTCTGTAACCAAAAACTGGGGTAAATTGGGGTGAAATGCACATTTTAGACACATCACATGAAGAAGAAGTTTTAAGGTTTCCTTTTGCCCTTGAATGTGTGCATTATTTCACTCACACGGGGGGGGAGCATAAAAGAAAGGCAAAGGAATCACAGCGTTTCACTGAGCAGCGCTCGCAGTTGGGATATCAATCATTCCCATGGCAGATCCTGCTGCAGCCAGGGCTCATCCCACCCTCACCCTATGGCTTGTCCCCATAGAGGGACCCTCACTGGCTGGAGGGATGGGTGTCCCATTGCCGGTGCAGGGGTGCTCAGCTGTGGGTCAGTGTCCCAGGGAGCTGCCCTTTGCTTTGAACTTGAAGTGGGGCCGGTTGACCCATGGGCTGTCAGTGCAGGTGATTGATGGCATCACTGCAGGGCAGGACTTGGGCTTCAGTCACCAATGCAGGTTGACACCAATGCAGGACAAGCCACCTTCCCTGCACCTCCTCTGCCTGCTCAGAGGCAATCCCACAACCCCCTGCCCCAAACCTGACCCTAACCCTTGCTAAAAGCAGCGTTTCTTCCCCAAACCAGAGCAATCCCAGCAGCATCCACAAGTCCAGGCTCTTCCCAGTTCCCCCCATAGCGTCCTCCCACCCTGCCCATGGCTTGGGCTCCACCACCAAATCCCCTTGCAAAGTGGGCCTCCTATCTTCAAAGCTGGAAACCCAGCCAGGAGCATGGTGCAGGTTCCTCCTGCACACACACACACACACAGAGCCTAATGCAATGTTGTTCTGGTCTTGGCCTCACGTTATTAATAATAATAACTGTAAAATTCTGTTACCCACCACGCACAGATAAAGGTCTGTGAGCTGCACAACCTGCTGCTGGAGAGATGCTTATCTAAATAAGGTGGGTTTTCTTCTAAAACCCAAGATAATAACGATAATGCTAATAATAATCATAGTAATAATACCTCTTTTTAGCCTGCTTCAAGAGCCAGATCTTATCCTAAACAAGAAAATAATTCTGAGCCCTGGAGAACGCTCTGAAAATTAATATTGATTATTAGGAATAATAGTCCTACTAGGAACACTTCGCACTGTCTAGGGAAAGGATTCCTCCAGGGCCAGGTAATAATCACAATCATATTTAGTATCTGCACTGCACTTTCTATCCTCAAAGCAGATTAACCTCTTCTCTTCTAGCTCCATTACTCAGCACCAGGCTCACATGGATGGGGGTGAGAGCTGGAAACCTCTCCCACCCCTCATGCCCCAGCAAAGGTGGTGTCCAGACCCCTTGCAATGATCCCCAAGAGCCAGTGGCACCTTGTGCCCCTCCATCCACCCCTCTGAACCCCAATCCTGCTGCAGCTCCGGCTGTGCCAGGTTCTATGGGACCACACAATGTGTGTGACGTGCCATTTAACACAACACAATGAAATATTGAAAAGGCTTTCAAAACCTCAACGTGTTGAGGCAGAAATCTATGGAAGATGTTTAATACTAATTCTATTAGGCATCTGAGTTAATGAATCACAACTGTAAGAAATCATGATAATCCAGAAGGCATTAGTGACAGATTAGCTTCAAAGCTACCATAAAAGTGCCATAATGCTTACCTAGTGGCATGATTAATACCAGCAATACATAATGGCATTAAGAGGGATGGAGCTGCACCGCAGCAGTCTGACAGCCCCTTTGCTCTGGCCATCACCCCACAGCGCTCACCCGGACCCATGCACCATCTCCATCATAGGGCACCAGACCCATGCTGGTCCTGGCACTACCATGGCCCAAATCATGGGGTTATTTACCCAAAGGAATAAGCCCCAGCTGTTGGCCACAGACTTTCTGTCTTCTCCATCACAATAGCAGGGTGGGAGGTGGGTGCTGCAGGTGATGATGCTCAGGTGATGATGGGGAGGCAGAGGCCATAAATGGGAGCTCAGCATCACCATCACCAGCATTAGTGCTGCTCCAGGGCAGGGCTAGATGGTGCTTGAGCATCCCCTCCTGCTATCTCCTGCCCATAGCCTGGCCTCCAACAGCAAAGCTGATCTCCATTGAGGACCACATCAGGAGAGCTTGGAGCATTGCTTGCACTGGTCCAGCCAAGCGTGCCCTCACTGGCCAGGCACTGGCAGCCACCACGGTCCTGAGTGTCAGCAGAAACGTAAGTGGAACAAGTTGCTATTGAATGAAACTAGACGTCTCATTATGGCTTTTCAGGATTGTTTTCCTACATCTTTATTGCCCAGGTTTGCTTAATTCTAGAGTGGATGCCTGCCAAATTGTCTATCAAATTACCTACTGGCAAGTAAACTGAGATTAGTTCACTTGAGTGCAGCCCTCTTCTATTTGACTTATAGCCAAGCAAAATATGGGTTTAATCAAGGGAGAAATTGGACATGATGTTTCAATGAAAGATAGCAGGGTACTATCTGTTCAGTGGAAACAGGGCAAGGCACAACCCAGAGGCATGGAGCAGAGGAAGGTTGGCCAGTGCAGCTCCACTAGAATCAACTGAGGGCGATTGCTCTGGGGCTGTGTGAGTGGTTTGGGGATGCTGATAAACCCATCCCCTTGCCCAGCAGGCTGCTTGGTTTTGTCCCCTTGTGTCCTTGGTGAGGTTGTGTTCATGCAGTGGCTTTGGTTGGGCTCCCCAAGCGCTCACTGCCCACTGTTGTGTTCCCTTTGGAGCATCTCATGAGGTTGTCCTGTTTCAGTGGTGTCCTGTGCACATCTGGCTCCAAGCAAAAGCCCTCCTGCCCCCGGAGGAGGTGGAGCAGGGAGCAAAGGCTGTTAGTGCAGTGCTTGTTGATGCTGTGAGGTGGGGCTCACCCCAGGTCTGTTGCAGGTAGGGCAGGTTCTCAGTGCAGTTGAACTTGCATTGACTCCATCCCAGCTCTTCTGATTGATGGTGTTTGAGGAGGTGAAGGAAACCATTTCACCCACCTCCCATAGACCTGGAGCCCCTGGCAGTGTGGGAAGCCAGGAGGAGGATGAAGCAGCAGAGGTCTGTGGGGAGCAAGCATTGGATGCTCGCTCAGGACGTATGCAGCTCATGTGTAAAATCCCTTTGTGCTTCCCTTTGTGCCTCCTCTTGGGAAAACAAAGCATTTCAATGGATGTGCTGGGGGTGAGACATGGGGATGCTTCTGTACCCCCAGGTTGTGGGGTTCTCCATCCTTCACATTGCTCTAGGGGCAGGCAATACCCGCAGGTGGTTATCACAACCCCTGTGCTGTGTGGTTTAAATCCCACCTCCTGGCATCACAGGAATGCGGGTGCATTCCTCTTCTCTTTGGGGTTATTTTCCCTTCCTCCCTCTTTCACCTTCAGCGGTTGCCAACCCTCACTGAGCCAAGCTCAGAACTTTGCCTCCTGAAGGCTGAAACCTGGAAGGTAAACAAAAATCACCCCAAAGTTAATTATACACTTAACAAGTCATGATTCCTCTAAGCCCGTCTCGTTCCTTGTGGGGGTCTGACTCATGGCTCTGAGCACTTGCAGTTGGCGATAATATCTTGCTGTAATTTGAATTAAACCACTTGTAGCAGCGCTCTGTTCTCTAATTTCATTTAGGCCCAGTGGGTGTCCTGTCTTCCTGGAATTTGTTGGCTATCTAATGAGAAGCAGCCCAGCAAACCCAGTTAATGAATAAAGCCAGGGGGGTGAGAAAGGGCTGGGGGGAAGTGGGTTGTGAGAGGGAACCATGGGGACCAAGGGAGAGGGTTTGTAGGGCTGTTAATACAGGCTCCTTGTGCATCAGGTGCTGTGTGAGCTGCCTCCCTGCAGCCACCCCATCTGTGTCCCCCTGGTCCCTCCATAACCTCTTGAACTCAGGGCTCATCCCTCCCACCCCTTGGGTTTGATCCTTGCAATCTGCCTGCATTTTCCCTATGAAAGGAGGATGTTTGCCCTTCTGGGGCTGCTGCATGCCCTGAGGGGGGAACCCAGGTATGTGCCAGTGCCTGAGGCCACCACCAAACCCAAGTGAGCAGCACGGTGCCTGCTCCTTTGCTGCCCCATATCAGACTGATGCTGTGAGATGCTGGGGGGGTGTCAGATGTGCTCCATGTGCTGCTTGCTCTCAGGTTATGAGCATCCATGGAAGCTGGGCATGCAGCCTAGCAATGAAATGGTTCCTCCTCTGCCAAAACAAAAAGCGAGGGGTGTTTCCTATGGGGTGTTTTCCATGGCCTCTGTTCTGTCTCCAGCAGAGCCACTTCCACCAAACCTTTGCCAATGGTTCCTGGGCAGGGAATGTGTCCCCAGAGCCTTAGGTCCCTCCTAACAAACACTGCTCTCATCAATCCCCTTTTGCAGCTGGGGCAGGAGCATCGAACCCACTGATGAGGAAGCAGCCTGATGCGGTGCTGCAGACCTGGAGCTGCTTGTTGGGTACCTTGGGAGGAAGAAAAGGGAGATCATCAAGGCACAAGGAGAGGATGTTATCCCTTTGTGTGCAGAGGGGGGATATTAACAAGAAAAAGGAGGAAAACTGCTTGGTTTTTGTGTATTAAAAAGAACAAGGAAGGGAAAAAAGAGGCTTCCAAAGCGGTTGAGTGGCTGAGTTGAATTACAGAGGCTGGGGTCGAATGATTCACAACCCCCCCGTGCTTCTGCACGGCCGTCATTACTCACTCCAAACCTGAGGCTTCTCACTTACAGAGCCCAAAACAGCCTGGCCATTTTTTCCATTGACTGGAAACACATTCCGACTGAAAACAAACTTGGGATCCCCAAGGCTTGGAGCGCCGCGGGTCCTGCTCCGTGTTTAATCAACGGGAAGCTAAACACTTTCAATCTGTGATGGCTCATTTGGAGAGGCAGCTTTGGGCCCTCGCTAGGTGCCAGATATAATAACTCTCCCCTTTTCTTTTGCTCTTAGGATTTTGCTATTTTTCAATGTCAGACCCATCTTTTGAAGAAATTTTATTGGATTTCCTGCTCGACTTCAGCACGAGGTTTTTTTCCTTTCTTTGGCAGGAATATCAAGCAGAACAGGGGGAAAAACTCAATCATAATCTTGGAACGAGGGTTGGTATTAGGATTTCTTTGTCTGTTTGCACAAACACGGTAAGAGCCCTGCGGGTCAGTGGGCCCCTGGCTCTTGTGAACCAGCCCCTGGTGCTGGGTCCATCTGAAAGCAGGGCTGGTGGTGCTGGTGCAGGCAGGGCATGGCAAGGGTAGGCTTGGGATGGGGGGGGCTCTTATCCCATTAACCAGGGTGTTCCTAAAACCTTTCCAAGGTTTCTCATAGTGTTGGCTAATCCTTCACCCCCTCAGGAAGCAGAAGTGAGTCTGGAGGGCAGGGCTCTGATGCTGGCTCTGCTCTGCCATGGTTCCTTATGGAAGTGGGTATCCAAGGACCAAGTTTGGTGCTGGCTGATGCCCTTGTGTGCACATAAAGGATACCAGGGGTCTCCTCTCTGCCCTCCAAGCTCCTGGGTGGCTGGGAGCAGGTCTGTGCTGCCCAACACTGCTGTCTCCAGCAGCAGGCTGGTGAAGCTCCAGGGATCCGCAGGGATGCGCTTGCTTCCTCCTGCATCCCTCTGCTTTATAAAGGCCTCTGGTGCCTGCGTTTCTCTGCATCCATCCCTAGTCTTGGGATTCAAAGCTGGCCTGGCTTCCAACCTATATCCTGCATTGCCAATCCCTGCGCTTCAGATGAGGGTTTCAACAACCAATTCCTGCTCCCACCTCTTCCCAAAGAAAGCAAGGAGCGGAGCTCCTGCCCTCTTAACAGAGCAGCTTTTGCTGTCTCAAGGTTTTCCAGGGGCTCTCAAGGCTTTTCCTCCTTTTTCTCTGTCGGTGTTTGAGGTTAAGAAGCCTGCTCCAGTATTCAATAAATCGCTTGGCATGGCGTAGGCCAAAACAAGAAAATGGAATTCAGATTAAAGTCAGCCTCTGGCTAAAATGATAGTTTATTAAATAAACTGCAGCGCTGCCAATCAACTCTGCTGGCAAGCAATCCTCTGACATTAATCTTTTTTTGATGTGATTTAGGGTACACCTGGGCCTTTGTAGAGTATCTCCCATAATTTCTTTCCCATCTCTCTGGATCAAGCTGCTGTGCTTGGCTCCGTTGACAAATTCCCCAAGTAATCCCTCAAAAGATTGGAGAAATGCTCCAAACGCTCCATTAAATTTATTTTCCGTGCTTTAAGAGCCCCAAAACTATGTCCAATAAATAAGTGTTCACTGTGATTTATTGAAATGCTGCTCTGATTTAGAGTTATAGGCAGGGAGAAATATGTCACCCCTGGGAACTGGAAGACCAGGCTCACAAGCGAGACCAGATGTGCTGCTGGAGGATGGAGGGGAGCAGAGCCAGGATGGAGGGGGGTGCTCCCAAGCTCCATGCTCCCAAAGCCCAGCACAAGAGGTCCCTGGTCAAGTTGTCTTGCCTGAGAAATGTATTGTGGTTGTAGTTATTGGGGGAACCATCAAAAGAGTAATTCTGGCCCTTGTTTTTGCACGGGCCTTTTGATGAATCTGATACTTAGAAATATGCCTCCCACAAGACAGGAAAGCCATTGAGTTAAAATTAAGTAATCTGTCAGTAAACTTGCTGGAATCAAGGCCAAAATGAAACCTACGAAAGCAAGAGGGAGAGAAAGGGAGCCTGTGCTCTGTGTCAGCCCAACCAGGGCTGAGGGCTGCTTCTTCTGAAGGTAGTTCTGTCATGGCAATGCTCAAGGCCAGGCTGGACAGAGCATTGGGTGATGTGGTCTAGTGTGAGGTGTCCCTGCCCATGGCAGGGGGTTGGAACTGGATGATCTGAAGCTGCTTTCCAACCCAAACTATTCTATGATCCTGGTTATAAGTGAGGACTTGTTTTCAAAGGGGCTCTGTTTGGGTGATGGGCTGCTCTGCTTGCTGCAAGGACTCCTTGCTCTGTGCCTATGGAGCATCATGCTGTTAGCATCCATCCATCCATCATAGATTCATCTGCAGTATTGGGTACCTCTGCCCCTCGGTACAGCAACATCTGCCTGCACCTTCCCACCTCAGGGTTCACCCTTTGGAGCATCCCAACCAGGTTCTTGCCTTAAATCCACCCCAAACCATCCCGAATCCTGGGGTGTTGGACCCTGCATGGCTCCCACCGGCCTGGCCTCAGTTGAAAGCGAGGTGTGCTGCACCACCTGTGTTTACACTGCACGAGCTGTGCTTTGCTCTAATAAAACCATTTAATACACTCATAACTCTCTTGGCAAGGGCTGTGCTGGGGGGAGCGGAGCAGGCTGACGGCAGCCGATGGACACGATAACTCCGGAGCAGGGCTGCTCCAAGCAGGAGGCAACATGAATATCCAGTCTGGAGCTCCAGCATTGAGGGAAGGCAGACGGCTCCTCTGATGTGCAGCCAAGCTCCCCAGGCAGGGAGGGCACAGGGAAGCAGCAGGAGTGCTCACTGGTAAGGATTCCCAGCCGGAGAGCCTGTGGCTGTGCTATAGAGAACAGGGATACAGGAGCCAGCTCTCCCGGGTCTGATCCTGACACTGCCTGGGTGCTCAGCTGGATGGGGAGAGGGTTTGGGTATCCCTGCCCCAAAACCAACATCATACATGAGGGATGCAGCTCCTATGGGAACCCTGCTGTGGGTGCACACCTCAATTGGCCGAACCAAAGGTGGTACCCAGGACTGAGGAGAGAGTGATCCCAGCCTGGCACCCAAAATACCTCTCTTACACCTCCCAGTTTGAATGAGAACCATTTGAACTTCCAGTTCTAACCCAGTCTGATAAGCAGAGCACAGGGGGATGCTCTCAGGCAGCTCAACCCCACAGCAGAGGCAGGGGTTTATACAAGTCTGACAGGTTATTGGTGCTGCGGAGAGGGATGAAGGGGTTTATGGAGGTGATGGAGCCATATCCAGGGTCTGGCTCAGGATGTGGTGTGGGCAGAGGGGAAGGTGACCCAAGGGGGTGAGCAGGGAGAAGGAAGGGGAGGGAAGGAATGGAGTGAGGAGGCATGTGTGCGACTGGGAAGAGAAACAGGATTCATGGTAATTTCCTGCCAGATGCCTGAGCTCCTCCAGCACGCAGACGTTTTCACATGCGGAATATCAAAGCGTTCCCAGGAACAAATGTACTTCCTGCAGCTCCTCAGATCTGCCTCCGTGCCAGGGACACCGGGAAGAGCAGCATTCCCATACCGGGATGTTGTAGGGGGTATATATGGGCATCACCCCGTGTTACAGTGCTGCTGCAGGCATTCCATGTGAAACATCAGGCTGGGTTCTTGGCCTGCGCCTCCCCGAGTGCTTGTACACAGATTGGTCCTGACAGCTTGAATTAATACGTCAGGGTGTGTGATGCGTGCTGGCGACGGGCCTTTGACCCTATCAGCACAGTGCTGCTCCGGCTGAACGTCTCCCAGCCTCAAATTGATTTGGAGTTCTATAAACATCCTGACGTCGGGGCTGGGAGGAGAGGAAAGGGGAATAGAGAAGCTCCTCACCACCGGGATGGGGGGATGGGATAGACACAGGCTCCATCCCATCACCTTAAAGGCAGTGCTTCTCACCTGGTTCCATGCTTCTTTGCAATGCATTTTAATGCCTTACAGAGCTGGTTCAACATCTCAGTGTATATAAACACTCCCCCCCTGCACATGAACTTGATTTGATGCTGGGTTTCAAGCTCTTTTTAATGCTCCTAGGGAAGTGGTGAGGTTCATTTGGTTTAAGGTTCTTAGCATGGTTCAAGAGCTCCAAGGTGATCCCAGTGTTCTCCTGCCAGGGACCACCAGAACTTGCTCCTCACACCCTTTCTGAGGCATTTTGAACCTTGCAGCAAGTCTCCCTCACTCCTGTTCATGTATCTCAGTGCTAACTAATGTGTGAGCCTTGTGGGTAGGAGAGAAACCCATGCAAAGGACCCAGCTAATCATAAATCAGTATTTAGCTGTGTGTTGTTTATTATCCTCTATTCATTGTCTATTGGCCTGAGAAGTTAATACTGCCTCAGAACAATATGTCAATAACTGCAGATCTGGAAGGTTGGGGAGGATGGATCCTGATGAAACCCCCTTGGCTGCTGGTGTATGGGTTGGGGCAGAACTGGAAGCTCCCTAATGGAGAAGGTGCTGGTTGGAGATCCTCTTTGGCCAGGGGAAAGTGTTGCTTTTGGCCTTCTTTGCCTGTTTTGGGGATGCAGAAGACCTTTCCCATGAGCTGCTTATGCCCTTCTTCCTCTCCAGCCTTGTGTGGGTCTGTGCAGGACATCACCCCCAGCACTGGGAGGGTGTCCCCAAGCTTGTAGCCATTAGTGTGCATCAGGCTGGTGGGATAGAGGGTGAAAGCATCACTTCATCCCTGCAGCACATCAGTCTGCTCCTTCCCCACTCACCCTCCTCTCCTCCCTGCTCTTGGTGCATGTGTGCCCCGGCACCGGTTATCCCTGTGCCAGATTTCCTCCGGCTCATGGTGATGGGATCACAACAAAGCAACGCGGCTTCAGACATGTCCCAACCTGTTTCCTATTCAACCCATCAAGTCCTGCTCCAGCAGGAGCTGGTAGGGGAGGCATCGCAATGGTTGGGGGGCAAAGCAACCAGGGGGGAAGCAAACATTTGAGCTGAATTTGGCTGCTTTGGTGCTGTTTCCCTGCTGTGCCTTTATTGCAGCTCTCCAGGCCAAGCCTTTCAGAGGGCTCAGTGGGGTGGAGGAGGATGGGGTTTGGGGAGGGATCCTTGGCATTCCCCACCCGTTTCATGCCACTTTGAGGTTTCTTCGGCAGCAGTTCCTGGTTGCTGGACACCATGGGAAGCATTGGCTTGGAGGGGGTGGATTTCCTCAGCTCTGATGTAAAAAGCTCCCTATGGGCTCAGATCCACTATGGCTTTGGAGCCCCAATCCCAGAGCAGAGCAGTGGCCCCACAAAGCCTCCTGCTTTGTGGCTGACCATAGGACAGAGCTGATGCTGAGCAGCACTGGGATGGGGGGACCCATCCTTTGGGATCGTGGTGTCAGTCCTGGAGCCTGCCCGCTCCTTGTCACGTCTGTCACTTCTCATTAGCACCCATCAGCCGAGTAACACGACTTGACTGATGTAATTAGGGCTGACACCAGCGGAGAGGATCTCCATAAACCTCACACCATGCAGCTTCCCAGCCCATGACCGCACCAGCTCTTTAATGGAAGCTGTGTTTGGAAGCGCATGGCCCATAGGGAAAGGGCTCTCAAGACACCCTGGGCTCCCCTCTGGAAACAGGGGTCTTGAACCAGCTCCTCAATGGGGTGGACTCAGCCTGCTGGAGGGGAATGCAGATGCAGGCATAGCCCTGGGGATGCTGGGCAATGCCAGCGTAGCAGGTACCAGCGGAGCCCTGTGTGCTCTTTGAAACACCCAGCCTACAGGTACACGCCGGCTGTAGCTTGTACCATGCTCCTGCCTGTTTGGCCTCGGCAGCGCCTGACGCACTGTCTGCTGGCACTGTGGCAGGGCACCTCCACTGAAGTGGATGCAAAGGGATTTGGGGTGTTTGTAGCATCACCCATCCCTCGCATCCCTTCTGCAACCCCATTGGTGCTGGTTGCAGCTGTGGTTGCACAGTCTTGGGCAGCTCCCAGGTGGCTTCAGGAGGAGTTTGTTGGGATGAGGAGTAAAGGCAACAGGGTCTGGGTTGGGTCTCATGCATGTAAAGGGCACCCCTCCACTTGGCCAGGGGCTTCCCAATGCCCTCAGGCTGGCAAAGGTGTGGAGATGGGCTGTGGGAATGGACTTGGGGGTGGGAGAAGAAGGAAAAACAGGGATTTTGGGTCACCTGAGGGTTTCTATGGTGTGAAGAATAGCAGCACTGAGGTCTCGCCTCTCCCCTGCCCCCTGCCATCCAGACTGGCAACAGCACTCCCCTCCAGGTCCCAAACCCCAGCACATTCAATCCCACATAAAACAACATTATCTTGGATATTCCAAGGAAATTCCAGTCCCCCTTACGTGTGGAATCACAAGTTAAGGTCTCCTTCCTCATCCCCATATGGCAGAGGGATGGGGATGCTGCTGGGGGGATACAGGGTGGTACCCACCTGCTCCCATCAGCAGGCACTAGGAGCAAGGGGGGGGGGGGTGAGGACAGCGCTGCCCCTGACCCCCATTCCTTGTGGATCAATGGATGTGGCAGGTTTTGGTGGGTTATTTGCCAGAAGTACTTTCTCACTGCAAGTGTCGCAGGTAACGAGCAAGAGCATCCGGCACTTGGGGGAGATCAATACCTCTGCAGTTGTAAATAGCCCTGGCAATCGATGGGGGATGTAAAATGTATTTCATCCTTTTTCACTTTTAGCATCTCTTTGTCATAAAAACGCCGTTTTAATAAATGGAAATGGGGAGATTCACTGTGGGGCCATGGTGGGGATGGGGTTTTATCACCCACCATTCCTTGAGTCCAAACCACCCTATGGGGCTGAGCTGCTTCATCTCCTCCTTTGTCCCTCCTGCTTAGAGCCAAAGCCATCCCATCACCCCATCCCCTGGCCTTGGCTCACACTGCTGGCTCCAGAGCAGCTCCCAATGCAAGCTCATGGGTGCAACTCTCCCTGTGCAGAGCCTCTGAGTTACCAAACTGCCTCCTTAATCCCTTGGAGCAGGTATTTAACACCATGCACAGACGTGTAGGTGTCGGGCCCATGCAGCAGGGTGCGGTTATGCTCTCATCGGCTTTTCCCTTCCTTTCCATGGGGTTCTTACCCTGCACACAAGGTGCACCATGGGGGGAATGGCCCTAAGCTAAATTCCCACCTCCAACGGATGGAACAGAGCCCCTCGCTGTACCTTGGGCAGCTCTGGATGTTGAATCTTAACCTATTGGTGATTACTGTGTGGTAACCACTTGTTAATTACAACCCAAAACCTTTCCCTGTGCAAGAGGTGGATTTATGGATGAAATTCCCTGATCAACACTCATGGAAGCACCAGGACTGAACGTGGGGAGTGACAGGGAATAGTTCTTCATATTCCTTTTTGGTAACTATTTCTCTGTGGTTTAATATGGGCAGACCTTGGAGAACGTGAAAGGAAAACTGGAATATGGAGCATTTGCTTTCAGAGGAGTCTCTCCTATTGATGCTAACCATAGGGACCTGCTGGTGGTGACACTGGTTGCCCACACAGCACCAAGCCACCAAAACTCCTTTGGAGCACCATAAAACCTTCCCTTCTTTCCCAAGCAGCCAAAGCTTTGGGAGAGCAGCATGTGCAGGGCAGCATCCGGCTGCATGGGGCAGGATAGCGAGGCTGGATATAGAAGAGGTTGGGAAGAGCTAATCCCTGTGGAGCAGCCAACCTGCTGGCATTTGCCACCATGGATTTTGCATCTTCCCATTGGCATTTAACTGCAGGGCTTGGAGCGGATGCTGCCTGGTCCGAGCTGACACGGCTGCTCCTGTAGTCCAGCTCCTGTTTGCCCAGATGAGGGTTGGTTTTGGGGCACTTTCAAGTGTTTAACCTCTTATAACTGTGTTTCTGTGCTCACAGAACACCACCAAATGCTGCTTCAGATGGGAGGAGAGGATGCAGCGCTCGCTTTGCCTGGGAACGCCATGGTGCCGGTGCCCAATGAGCCTCACCCTACCTGGAAGAGGGCACGGACGTGTCCGGACAGGGTCCCAGACATTCCTGGGAGACACACACCTGAGCTCTGGGAGTTCCCAAGGCTATTAGCATCTCTGGGCTTCTCCTCTGTCTAGGCAACTCCTTCATCAAGGTGTGGATCTGTCTTTGTCTCCGTGCAAGCAGCACATCTCATGGTGTTTAATTAGAACCTTGGCACAACAGAAATGCTTTGTACAGTGATCCCCAGGTCAGTGATCCCCTCCTGCCCCTGGTGATTGGGATCCCTCCAGGATGTGCTGCTTTCCCCATTCTGTGCTATCCCAGTGAGGTTTTACTGGTGGTGTGGCCACGGTCAGAGCTCTCGGTGCCAGGATGCAGCCCTGGGACATGCATCATCCCAGCCCCTTCACTGGGCACTGGGCAAGGGATGCAGCAGCTCATCCCTGTCGCCATCAAGCAGCAGTCAGAGGCACTTTTAATGTCTGTAAGAGCAGAGTGGAAGTCAGCAGAGAGATAATTACAAGGCAGCGCATCTCTGTGCCCTGTGACTAAGGCACCATGTAGAGCAAAGGTAGGAACAAACCACCAGAAGAGCAAATAAATAAAGAAGGCAGCTTTAATAATGGGGTAATTACCTAGCTTAAGTACACAATCATCTAGCATTTTGCTAAACTTTATGACACATGATGACAAGTTAATAAATGAGATGTCTTACCAGCAGTAAAACAGCTGTTACCAGCCACCTTCTATGTCTGGGTAGCCCAGAGCAAAAAAACCCACCAAGCCAAATGAAAAGAAACTGGTTATTTCTGTTTGTCGAAATAGCCCAGGTAATAAATCACCATTAATGATGCTGTCATTTATCAAAGGGAAAGCTCTTGTTGCAAAAGCCTTTGAAGTCATGGCACCTATAATTTCCTACCTATAAAAAGGTACCTTTGTGTGTGTGTCATACCTGGAGCCGGCGGCAGCCGGGAGGTACCAGGAGTTCATTGCTGCCCCATGCCCTGTCTCATAAGCATGGTGAAGGGGGGGGCTGCCCCAGGCAGGCCACCACAGAGCCCCACATCTGGCAGGGGTCGATTTGTGATGGTTTCAAGGTGGTTTTCCTCCCCTCCCTATAGCTAATAGCTTGTTTACCCAGGAACATTTAGGTGGTTAATTCATGTTAATTAACAGGGATCTCATGTGGTTAAAATAATCAACTTGACATTCCCAATGGCAGGAGCAGCCAGGAGCAGGACTCGGAATTACCGGTGTAGTGAAGCCCCTTGCTGCTGAGGCTGAGCAGGCAGAGGTCAGCCCTTGCTGAGCCTCAATGGAGGAGCCTGGATCTCCCTGCTCCCCCAGCCATCATTATGGTGATGTGATTATTCAGCATCTTCATCTAGCGTTGTGTGCTGCATCCACCTCATCCCTGCCCTGGTCCTTTACTACACAACCACAGTGCAATGGGAACAAGTCAGGGTGACAGTTACAAACACGAGCAGTCAGGCTGTCATCAGAGATTAAATCCTCTGTCACCAGAGAGCAAGAGGCACCAGGCATTAGAGCTAAAGGAACATCTCCCTTTAGAAAGCAGCAGATCTGTGTAGCCGCTGGGAAGAGCGGTAGCAAGAGATGGGATCCCATGGGTCAGACACACGGGATCACTGTGGGGACCTGATGGGCACAGCAGAGCTCTGCCCAGCCCTGAGCGTGCAGAGAGGTCGTGCAGAGCAGAGCAGCCCCACTCCATCCCTTTGCAAAGGGGATATTATGTTTAATGGGAGACATCTCCCAGCACGGCCATAGCACCCCCAGCACATCCCTTAAGCGAAGGGCTCCGCATGCAACAGGGAGGCATCTGCTCCCCGGAGCATCCTCTATTCAGGAGGAAGGTGTTTCTGTTCTGGAGGCTTCAGGAGGGTTTATTTCTCCCTTCTTGACTATTAAATGAGGCAGCTCCTGCCTGGCTTTGTCATTTTCCTCCTGCTGAAGACACTTTCTCTTTTCTTCTCATCTGAGCGGCAGGCACCTCATAAGCATCTGCTACAAGAAGTCTTCACCTGTCACCTCTTCCCCACTGACTTAAGAAAACAGGCTAGGAAAGGTATAAATAATTAAGAGCCATCCAACACAGGTGCAGTGACTAAATATCAAACCTGCCTGAGCATCACCAACGCTCCCTTGATAGCCAAGGGGAAACTAACCTACTTTGGAAGGAGGAGAAGAGACACAGGAGCCACGTGCTAAAACTGTGGCCAAACTGGTTCCACTTCCCATCGAGGCCTCCTGACCATGGCCTAACCCACTCACACTGCTGAGTGCAGCTCCCAAACATTGTCAGCATCCAAATAGACCTGGAAAAAGCATCCAAAGGGAGTGCAAAAGCAGCTCCAGTGCCCAGCGCACGCAGCCTGCGCTTCCCCATTGTATGTATGGGGAGAGAGGAACCTCTTGCTTTTCTCTTGCTTCTCCCTATTAACATGCATGATTTACTGATCAAATCCTACAGCCGTCTCGGAGCTTGTAAGAAGTTAACATCAAAGCTGAGGAAGGGAGGGAATGGCAAGTGCTGGAGAGGGATGTCACATTAACGTCTGGCTCTCCGAGAGCTTCTGCATTTCAAACCTTGTTCGTCAAGACTTCGACTTCATCACCCTGCTTTGTGGGGAGGGAAAGATGCCACATACAAAGAGCTTCACTCCTGCACAGGAGAGGTTCTGCAGCCTGGGACAGTGGGGATGGTCCTGCCTGGAGCCAGCTGGATCTTCCATGCTGAAGGATGTAAATCCTGGTGTCATCAGGGCATAACAAGGCTGATGAGGGTGAGATAGAAACTTCCCCTTTGGGCACTTGGGTAATTGTTGGTGAGGGCGTCAGTGCAACAGAGCATGATTAAATCCCCAAGTGAGCAACCAGGGAGATAATTAACCTTTGGAACAACTGGGAGATGGAGTATCCATCACTCAAGGTCTTTATGGAGCAACCGATACCCTGCTGGAAGCTGCTGGAGGTGACCCCGCAGCCCAACTGGTGGGATATGTCCTCCTGGGATTGGAAAGTGCTGATTTACCTGAATCTAAACCATCTGCAGGAATCCTCCTGGCTCCAGCTCACAACAGGAGATAGGAAAGCTGCACAATGGGCTGTCAGCCTGCCCTGGGGATGGCAGGGTCACCCCTGAGCCATGCTCTGGCTTCCCAGGGCTGCTGGATGCTCCAGCATTGGGATAGCAGGGAAGAGGCATTTCAGCTGTCCCACTGCTCAAACTGCCTGCACTCAGGCCTGGTTATTATTGCTTTATTGAAGTGTGATTTGGCCCCATTTAGGGATGAAATAATGACCATTTTTGCAAGCTCTATCACTGGGCATTGCTGCGTTGTCTCCTGCCACCTCTGAATGGTGGAGCCTGGAGGGGTGGGATAGGTGGGATCTGTCTCCTTGTATATGCCAAGCAAAGAACCAGCAAATTCCCAGGAAGAACCATTCATGTTTGCTTGTGTCTCAATGCAGGAGGGAAGCAGAGGGACAGGAAGGAGTTTCAGGGGCTTTTCCTGCATGGAATAGAGCAAGAGATCCCAACCGTCCTGTGCTGCATGTGCTGGGATCCCCCTGATCCCCCCCTGCCCTTCCCGTGGGGGCTGCAGGAATCCCTCTGGACACCCATTAGCCAAAGGAGCTGCTTTTATTTGGGCTCCATGGCACAGTCCCAGGGAGATTTATGGCCCCAGAGCCTTTGATGTGGGCCCCTGATAAGCATCAGGAATATTTTGGTTTCATGACAATGTCAGGCAGTGAGCTGGGGCTGGAGGGGGTTTATGGGCAGCGATGTTTCCTGCAGCCACATTCCTAGGGAAGGCCAGCCATTAACAGGGAATCATAAACCCCCCTCTGGAAGGCTTATAAACAGAGGGAAGCTTCTCCTTTAAGGGAGAGGATTGGGGAGTATTTCCATTTCAATCAGGGGCATCTCTGGAACAAGACCACAGCAGAGTTTGTCAGGGGATTAGCTCAGGAAAAGAGGGAGTGCAGGATTTTTCCCCTTCGCACTCACTCGCCTGTTATTCCAAATTAGGCTGTTGGTGTTCGGCTTGGAGCAGGGTAATGAAAACCAGAAGGGAGCTGCAGAGAGAGCCTGCCTGCGGGCAGGGCACGGGAATGGGGTGCTGGAGGAGTTCAGGCGCACACAGAGCATCCCGATCCTCGGGCAGAGGATGCTGGGGTGGTCCAGGATGCACAGTACAGGGCATTGCATGGCACTGATGGTACATTGGGTAGATGCAGCACTTCTTCCCATCGCGGTCCCGTCTGTATCCTGCCACAGCCGCCTCTGCTCACTGTCAGCTGCTGCCCTCTGATTTATGGGAGGTTTCTGCTCTGTAACACAAACCCACCGAGTGCTTTTCTCTTCCTTCTGGTCATTAAAGCCCCAGCACTGAGCACACACCTGGTATAAACAGTACATAAAAGACATGGGTTAGGCGCTGGGAATGCAGCCCAGCACTGGGTGCCCATCCAAGAGGAGGCAAAAGCAGCTTCCCTGGTGTGAGTGGTGGGGGGATGTGGCCACATCAGGCCTTGTATAGGCTCCAAAGCTACATTGAAGTATTCCCAGGGTGGTTTTGGGGGGGATGCCTTTTAGGGCAGGAACAGGGATTTCTTCTGCACCCAGACATCCCAGGGAACTTCTCTTAGGGCCCAATTCCAGGCCTGAGCTCCTGGCTTTAGAGACAAATGATTAATGCCAAGCAGGTTTGAACTGCACAGGGTTTGGGAGATTCATATGGAGATGGTTTTCCCAAACTTTGCTGAGATACCAGGGGATGGACGTAGCAGGAATACCTAAAACAAGGGTTATTTGGAGGCAGCAGGAGCCCTGAGGAGCCTTGGTAAGGATGGAGAGGAAGCACTGAGGCTGACCAAAGCCCTTTGGTCAGGGAGTGGGAAAGGAGGAGAGCAGCATCCAGGGATGGAGGTTATCCTCATTTTAGGTCCCAACTCTTCCCCATGCTGGCTGGGAATAGGGAAGGGGTTCTCATCAAACAGCATTGATTGCTGCTGCTGAAGGCACAGGAAGGGAGACCCAAAGGCTGCTTCTGGCTTTGAGCAGCATTCCCAGAAACAGAGCATCTAACGAAGGCTAAAGGCTGCAGGAAGAGCTGTGCTGCTTTTCTTTATGGGAGATGTCTCAGCCCCGGGCACAGCTTCAGCATGGGGCTCCCCGCTAAGGGAGCAGCAGCACCGCATCCCATCCAGAACGGGACCAGGCTCCATCCCTTCATCCCCTGCTCAGGAGGCTCTTTTAGACCCTCGCTCCCCTGATGATTTGAAGCTTTCTTCTCATTTCCAGCCTGCATCTTTTTCATGGCTAATTTCTCCCCTTTGTCCTTGTGCCAACATTGTTCTTTAAGTTAAACAGCTCGTGCCCCCGCCTGGTGTTTACCCCCTGTGTGTTTATAAAGACCATCATTTCCCTGCTCAGCCGCAGTGCTCAGGGATAAACAAGCTCAGTTCAGCTGGGTTTTGGTTGCTTCTCTTCTGGTGCTGCATCCCATTGGCCAGCCTGGTCCTGGACCCCATCCCTGCATCCCCCAGGGCACCCAGTCCCCATCCCTCCAGCAAGGAGGGAGAGGTTAGGGATGGGAAGGACACCCACAGAGGGATGTATGCAGATTCCTACCAAAGCCCAATGTGAGATGGAGATGGGACAATGGGGCGCTCCATGCTGGGAGCATGGGAAGTTTCTCTGCCTCCCCAGCAAGCAGCATGGCAGGACAAACAGGTTTGGTGGGTGGTGTGGAAGACAAAAAGGGAAGGTTTGCCCCGCATACCAGTGCTGGCATAAAGAAGTCCCAGCCCAGTGCTGCAAAGGAGCAGGCATGGGACATGGGATGATCCCATTGCTGTTTCCCCACAGGAGATATCCCCATTGACATGGCTTTATGCAATGAGGCTTCGCAGGGCTTCCCATGACTCCCAGCCACGGAGCAGGACAAGGAGGGAGCAGAGCTCCTGGCCCAGCCTCCTCTGCCTGGGTCTGTATTTCACAGCAGAGCAGGTACCCATCCACTGCATCATGGAGGAGAACCAAGAACTCAAAGCAATTTTAAATGAACTTTCAAAATGATGAACAAAGAGCCCTTGCCCATGTTATACAGCAAATAAATCACACCAAAATGATAGTTGTGATTCCCCAAAGTACACAGAGAATTGATTTCCCGGTGACATTTATCATGATAAACCGGTGCAGCAGCATACAGGCACATCTTCAGCTGCAGCTGGTTGACTCCCTCCCATTTATCACCCATCCCATCTTCACCGGCCACATTTGCACTGTTGCACAAGTGATTATTGCTCCTAAGGACAACAGTCCTGGGGCTGGTCTCGGCTCAGCCGGTGCCAAAGCTGGGGCTGGGTTTGCCTCTTGCCCCATGCTGACTCAAGCCACAGGCACGGGTATAGGGAGAAGAGGTGGTTTAATGGCTCACCCAGCACTGTGCAGGCTCCTGAGCCATGGAAATAGTTTCCATGGGAGGACACAAAGCACCTCTGGATTGCAGACGGAGTCTGGGATGGTTCAAGCCATTCTCCAGCCTGGGCTGTAGGGAAACCTCCCAGGATAAAGAGCATGGAGCTGCTGAGCTGAGCACAGGGTGAGGGGCCAGGGGGAAGGAGCAGGGATGTGCCATGGAACAGCTTTGCCTCTCACCCAAGAACCCCCCCAATTCCTTTAATGCTGGAGCTGGACAGGCAAGGAGCATCGGCCCCAAGCATCCCCAAACCCTTCCCAAAACCTAAGGATGCTGTCACAGATGGCAAATGCAGCTCCATGAGGATAACCTTGCTTTCAGTCCCCAGCCAGATTTGTAGCTGAGCTGTGGCTGTGTATGTGTCTGCCTTTGTCAGAGCCTCGCCAGCCTCCTCCGCTTGCCTTTATTTGTCTTGCTGCTGTTGCAGCGAAAATGTATTGGCTTTGCAGTTAGTGATTACACGTCATCACATAGCCAATTTATAACACCATACCCCAAAGAACAGCTGTAATAAAGCCAGGCCAGGAAACAGCAATGTTATAAACCAGAGCAGTCAGCACAGAGGTCCCTGCATGTGTGCAGGGAGGAAAACACTCGAGATGGGGAGACGGGGGAATGTGTGTGCCAGGGATGGGGGCTGTATCCCATAGGGATGTGATAGGGGGAGCAGGAGGGTTCAGTCCATCCAGGCTGGGCAGGAGGGGTTGCAGAACCAGGTCTGGTTGGGCTTCTGGGTGGGGGGACCCAGCTTTGCATCCAAGCAGACCCAAAGCCAGGCACAGAGCCAGGGTTTCCATGGTCTTAGTCCTGCTCAGCCCCTTCTCTCCAAGGAGAGGAAAGGCAAAGTGGGGGCTGTTATCTCCACAAACTTTGATTCTCCCTCCCTGCCTTCCCATGGAGCCCCCCAGGCCCAGAGCTATTGTGCCAGGAGATGCTCTCCAAGCAGATTTACCCAAACCAACCCTTTATCTTCTATTATTCATGGGCCCAGGAGACACAAACCCTCACAGCAGGATGGGTTAATCACCGGCAGCGATAGAGCAACCCCATCCCGATAGCAGCGGGGCTGATAAACCAGCAGCAGCAGGAGCAAAGGTAGAGATCACCTCGCTTCATTATCAGAAAGGTTTTGTTTAATAACCCAGGGTAATAAAATGCACCTCTGGAGGGCTTTGCCTAGATAAAGGAATGTGAATCGGTGATAAAATGGGTTTGAATTTAGCTACCACAAAGAGCATGTGAAAGCCCATTGTTCCACCAGCCTCTGCCCATGACCTTGGCTGTGTCTGGTGCTGCTCCTGCACCCCAGCATACCTGGAGGGAGGGATTGGCCTCCCAAATGGAACTGGGGGGGACCCAAGGAGCTGGGATGGGCCATGCATTGGTGGTGGCAGCAGGACCATCATCTTCCAGGGTGATGTGGTTTCCCAGAGACAGCAGAGCTTTGGGAAAGGGCTGAGGAAAGGTCCATGTGCACATCCCTGAAGCACTGCAGATGTGCCACATGAGCCTCATCCTGTGCCATCATACAGCTCGCTGTATGATACTGCTGAGGGAGGAAAGGAGTGAACAGCACCACAGACAAGTCTGGTGCTGGGTTGCATATGTGGTTTAGAAACTGGTGTTAGGCACATGCATTAGCTTCATAAGCTAATCACTCTGAAAGGTCAAAACCCACATTCCTAATCTGACTAAACAAAAAGCTAATTAGAGGCCTTTTGTGCACCTAAATGAGGCCAGAGAATTCCCCCTGCTCCCAGGGGTGAGGGATGCTCAGGAGGGCTCTTGGCAGGATTATTCCTTCCACAAGGTATTTACTGGTAAAACCTCCTTGTGGAATGAATGGAAATAATGATACAGAAATGGCACCAGACCCGGAGCCTGTATTAGTGTAACATTAAACTGCCATTACGGGCTCAAGCATGAATTCAAGAGGGAGGCCAGAGCTGGAGCGTGATGCTCGGAGCCAGGCGGCCCTTGGGATGCAGCTGACACCACGTCCACCCGGGCCATGGGATGGATGCTGCCCGTGGGACATTCAAGGGCATGATGCTCCATCCCACATCCCCAGCACCAAGCTCAGCATCACCCACTTCATGTTCATCCCCTTGGCTCTATTGATGCAGAGCAGCACAACCACCCCGGCTCCATCACCACTTTGGACCCTCATTTTGATGCTTCCCTACGAGCAGCCCTTGGGCTCACCCCACTGTCAGCGGCACCATCACTCCAGCTGGTCCGGAGCGCTGGATTCCTGTTGCCAAGATATGGATTTGGTTTTAATAACAGTTAGTGCAAACATCGTAAATCCAGTGCTGCTAGAGAGAGTTTTTGAGACCGTCCAACTCTGGCTATAATTCTTCACTCGCCCCAGCTGTTTGTGCTCTGCTCATACCTGACAGGCTGCTTTGAAATAGCAATCACTGTATTTATAAGAAGGGAAGGACTCATAAATATGTCAGGAGTGGAATATACAACGCCATATTTCACCATTTTCTATTTTAAAATGGTGAGTTATGGCTACAGAAATGTGGTCCCATTAAAGGTGATATGATGTATTTGGTGTCTTGTTCAGGAGCCCATCCATCACCCAGACAATAAAGAAAACCGCACTTACTTTTTTTCCCTGTCGTCTGTAATTTATGATGCCCAAAAAGCTGTAACCTTTTGGCAGGCTTTGCAGAAACTGCTGCACTGTTAGCAACTAAATAACCTTTTATAAGGTTTTAAATGTGTTGCTACAGTCTCAATGCACTTGCTGTATCGATCCAGAAGATCCTGCGAAAAAGGGGAAAGGAACATGATCTATAACAGGATCGATAACGGTATATGGATTGTTGAAAGATGCTCCTAATGATTTTTGCCAGCCATCATCTTTCAATGTGCTGCTCCCCATCTTTTAGGCTTCAGTCTGTGCTCAAATTAATTAACCTTGCTCAGCCCCTCAGTGTTCCAATGCTCCAGACGTGGACTTGGAAGGACTGCAATGCATTTGCAGCCTGCAGCTTGGTTGGAAAGGGTGGGAATGACGACACCACCCCAATGATGCAGCACCCCCAAACCCAACGTGCAACCAGGAAGGATGGGAAGTGGATGGAGCCCTCCCTCCGCCAGCTCCCACTGGCTCCCTCGCTTTGTCATTGATGTTTTCCACCCCAAAGCAGCCACCAAATCATTATTAACGTTATAAATAAAAGGAGAGGGCAAGTTATTAAATGTAAAATATGTGGAGTCCTCCTCGAACTCGCTGCGTAGTTCATAAATATGATGGCTTAATTTCATCTGTAATCCAAGCGGCTGATGAAGCATTACACAGCTCTCTGTTAATTGAAGTTGTTAACAAAGCTGAGGAGAGAGATTATTATGTATAGACTTTTATCCTTCAGGGGTATCATCATAACAGATCATAAATGGAAATGAATTCATCGCTCCCACATGCCATCGCGGGATCCCTGCATGCAGGTTTATGCCAGGCGGTGGCCAGCGCAGCCATAGGGATGGGATTCGGGATGGATCCCATCTATGGAGGTCCCCATCCAATACTACAGTCTCATGCCCTGGCCAGCGCTGCCTGATCGCATATCTCTCCTTATGGCATGTTCGGGATGAGCTTCCTGGAGCGCAGCTCTGGGTTTGCAAAGCCCTTTGGAAGCCTTTACCTGTGCTGAGTGATCATCACCATCATCCAGGGCATGTGATATATCAGGGATGATGGAAAATCCATTCCCTTGGCCAATACATCCCAGCTGGAGCACTCACGGTCAGGGCTGGTTCATTTACTGCAGGACGAGGTGAGCTTCTATGTGGAATTAGATGAGCTTTAACCCAAACCAATGTGTGATTCCATGATTCTAGCTAACGATGGGTAGTTTGTTTTATGGAGCAGTGGTTCCATGTTATAAGAGACTATCCCTTCCTATGGCTTTCTGTGGTCACTTCTAAGCCCGGGGACATGCCAATACCCACCCCAGCCCCCCATATTCCCCCTCTATAGTGCAGCAGCCCCTTTGTGGGCCGTGCTGCTTCCAGGTGGAGCTATGAAAACACACAATGCAGTTTCCCTCGCCTGGATCCCATCGGCTTTTTCCATGCAGAGCATTATCCAGGAAATTCCCGTCTCTACCTCTGAGGAGTGCCCACGATTGTCTGGAACGCGTTAACTCGCACCGCAGCGAGCGACTGTTGCCTTCCCATTCCCGCTCGGCAATAAAGGGGAATGTTGACATCAGCCTTGAAAGTGGAATTAACTTGTGCATTATGTGGTGTGAGATGGAGGTGTTGAAACCGGCGGCCGAGGCTTTCCAAGGCGCAGGAAAGAGCTGTGCTGGCAGCGCTGCAAGGACACGGTGCTGGTTCCAACAGGCTGAGTGCTCGCCCTGTTCCAGGCCGGATTGGTGCTTGGGCTGGGCTTTCAGACCCTGCCATTTTGTCTCCTTACCTCTAATGTGCTGCTTGGTTTATTGCAAGCTCATCTCCATCGGAAGAGAGACTAACAGCACTGGTAGGCTCTGATAAAGGGCCCCAGCAGCACCAGCTTCCCCTCTGTAATCCCTCCAACAACCCCCCCTTCATCGCAGCACCAAAAACCCTTTGAAGCAAGGGCAGGAGGGACCAATCCTGCCTGCAGCTGTAACCCTGCAGGCTCCATGTTAACACCTTGTCCACCTTATGGAGTGCCTTAAATCACGCACCGAGGGGAAGGGACAAGGCTAAGAGCTGTATTGATCCCAGTGCACGGGCATCCACCAGGCTCCCAAACCCCACAGTGAGCACAAAACCTGGCATGGAAGCATCACTGAGGGCATCCCCAGGGCTTCACCCATCCCACCATGGATGCTGCAGGTCCTGGTGTGTGTGGGATGGGGACTTTGGGCATGGATATGAGGCTGTTTCCTTGGGAAAGCTTTGACTTTCTGCCACCAGTGAGGCTGGTGAGCAGCACTGGGAGCAGAGGGTGAGGATGGGACACACAGGGATGGGCTCATTGGGTCAAGGGGGCTTCGATCATATCCTGTCCTCTGAGATCTGAGCAGGAGGGTAAACTGAACTAACCCCTTGTCTGCTTCCTTATCAGCACCTACACTGTTTGCTCAGCAGCATCACACCCCAGGATGAGAGCCCTCACCTCCATCCAGCACCATCCTGCATGGTGGGACAGGTCCATCTCATGGGCTGGTCCATTGCCTTCAAAGCAGTGCTGCCTTGCAGCAAGGCCTTCATCCCTGCACATGGGGGCTTTGCCTGCATGGAGCAGGGGGTACACAGGGAATGGGAGCAGGAAGCATTTAGAAGAGGATCCCTGGACGTGCCTGTGTGCACGGGGCTGGGAGCTGGCTGCAGGCTCAGCTTGGAAACTGCTTCTTAATGAAGAGTGAGTTTAATTCCATAGCCCTGAAGGAATCTGTGTCGTTGTTCAGCACGGGGCATATGGAGCAGGTTGTTCTGCAGACACCCTCGGGAAGGAGCAGGATGCACCCACAGGCTCCACATGGGACTGGGACCCCAGACTGGGGTTTGATGGAGGTGCCACAGGGAGCGTAGGGTGAGAACTGCATCTGCAGCAAGCAGAGGTGAGGGGGACCCCCAGAGCATCCATGGGATGGGAGATGTGGGGCTGCCCTGGGGCGCTCAGAATGGCCTGTCAAGGGGGTACCACCCCCTGGCCGAGCTCCAGGACCATTCAGGTTGTGCTGTGATGAGGAGGAAGGGAAAACAAATGATGCCAGCAGCAAGTGAAGGAAGTGTAGGAGCATTATGTAAAATATTAAATTTAATGCTATTCCATTTTCCATCTCAGTTATTAAATTAACTGAGAACTATGCTTGCACTTAAAAGATTCCTGTCATATTTTATGCACGCGATGATCTCAGAGTAATTCGTGTTAGAAATATGTCATGTTAAATTACAGATACCAATAAACCTTACTTAAACTCGGCATTGATCATGTGTGGGAGATAAACTCCGCAGGGCCAGATCCCCCCCTCATCGTGCTTCTCCCCATACAAAACCCACCTGCATGGGAGCAGTGTGGGACAGGAGGGATTATCCCAACCCCTTTCTCCCCCCCAGCATTCAGCATCTCCCATCCCCACTGGGCTCAATGGGGACGTGGGCACTGTGCTGGTTATCGGCTGAGTGTTGCTTGACATGAGCCGAGGGCTCCGGGCAGGGCGAGGGGTGATGCTGATACCGCTTATCCCTGGTGTCGCGGCATCAAACGTGGCACAGCGAGAGCCTGTCTCCTGTTTGGTGTCACCTCTGCTCGCACCGACGCTGTCTCTCCAGCTTCCCCCTCCTTTCCCGTCCGGATGCATCAAGGCAGTGATGGGAGCACCAGCGCTTTGGGCTATGGAAAACCAAAGCTCCTCCTCCAGACCTGAACGTGCTGCTTTTAGGAGGGTCAAGGTTGCGCTGTCACATCCCTGCTGCCGATGGGGAAACTGAGGCAGGGGGGCAGCCCTGGGGATGCTGCTCCGGGGGCACTGCGTGTATCAGGGCACTGCTGCCCGATGAGGGGTGCCCCAAACCCAGCCCAAGAGGGAAGCAGGAGCGTGGTGGCCGCAGGGCTCCTGAGCCTCAGAGCCGGCTCCATCCCCTGCAGGGCAGCCCTGCGGACGGCTCCGAGCCAGAGCCGCATGAGGAGGCGCCAGGCTCCGCAGGAGAGGGGAAAGGATAATAATAGGCCTAGGGAGGGAGGGGAGAAGCTCCCTCCCAGCACAGCATCCTTAGGCCAGTGCAGGATGGGACCTCTCGTCCCCACGGGGGAGGCTGTCCTGGTCCAGGATGCCCTGTGTGGAGCATCCCCATAACCTGCTCGGGGTGGTGACATGAGCTGGGTCGCGGTGCTGCGCTGGAGATGGATGGATCCCAATGGGGCTCTCAGCAGTGGGAAGGGGGCACCGAGCCCCTTTCCCAAACCCACCCTGGGGCTCGCCCCTCTCCCTGCCCTTACTCCTCAGCGCTGCTCTCATGTGATACCAGATCCAGGAGCAGCCCCTGCCTCTGTGCGCCGCAATCACGAGCTCCGGCCGCCCCGAGGCTGCTCCCGGAGGCTTTCCAGGAAACTTCGGCTTCTGCCTTCCCTTGAATGGAGCCGCTTGTTCTCCACGGCCCCCGCTGCCCGGCTCCAGCAGCCTCCTCCCTGCCTGCAGCCCCAGCGCATCCCGGAGGGATGCCCGGTTGTTGCCTTCATCCTGAGCATCCTGATGGGCAAACCCTGTGTCCCCGGGACCGCTGCTCCTAACACAGACCCAAAGAGCCCCAAGAACTCAACCCGTTGGTTCCTTTCACTGTGTGAGTTACCGAGAGGCTCCCCAAGGTCAATCCCTGCCAGAGGGCACAGGCTCAAACGCGACCTGCAGGGATCGAACCAGCCCACCATGGACCCTGGGGCTCTCCATCCCCAATGCGTGAACATCCCTATCCACAGTAACTTCCCAGAGCTGCCAAGAGCCATCTTTGGAGCTGCTCTCAGGTTATCTCGATGGCCAGGCTGGATGGGGCTTGGAGCATCCTGCTCTAGTGGAAGATGTCCCTGCCCATAGCAGGGGGTTGGCACTGGATGAGCTTTAAGGCCCCTTCTAACTCAAACCATCCCATGATTCTGTGATACAGCACCGGTCCAGCGCTGAGTGCTGAGCACCCAAAGCCGTGTGCTGAGCTCTGAACCACGCAGCCAAGCACCCTGCTGCCAACACAGCATCACCAAACCACCCACATCAGCATCAATGCCCTTGCCAAGCTCAGCTCCAGTGGGGACCCCACTACTGCCGGGGCCATGGGTACCCCTCAGCAGAGCCGCATTGCTCCAGGGAGTAATTGGGTGCAGCAGCACATGCTGCAGGGCTGCTTTAATCCTGCTCCAGGTGGCTGCAATCCAGTGCAGGATTTACAGTGCCCTGACCCTGAGCTGTCAAGAAGGAACAGCCAGATTAATGGGGTGGGCGGGTTCCTGCAATAATCGTTTGTTTGATGTGACAAGCCTGATAGGCGTTGATTTACTTACAGACTGATAGGCTTTTAATTGAGCACCTCCGTCCCAGTCACATCAAAGGCAGAGGTTGACAAGGGGCCCCTTTTACCAAAAGCTCCCAGTGACTGACAGATCCTGGATGCTAATTCTCCCAGGGAGGGGGTTCCCTCTTTTCCCTCTCCTTGGGTTTCTTTCTACTTCTTTTTCCCTAAGGATCGGCCAGGCTGGGCACAGAGAAAGCCCCTGTTCCTGCTTGCTGCCTCCCCATCACACTTACCCAAAGCCTCCCAGCACAACCCAGTCAGGCCCTTATCCCACCGCACTGTCCCCATCATGGGGATGCTGCCTCATTCCAGCCCATCTCATCCCTGGGGATGCTATTCCTTTGTGGATGGAGCTGGTGAGTGCTCCCATTGCTGTCCCCAGCCTCATGTCTTGGGGTTGCTTTGGTTCATATCCCTCCTAAAGAAGAGGAGGGATGGACCCTCTGGTTGCTGTAGGCTCCTGGCCAGGATTAGGGTGCACCCATGGGTGGCAGAGCTTCGGATGGGACCACTGGGACATCGACAAGAGCATCCCCAGGATGCTCCTGGTGGATGGTGAGTATCTGCCCTGCAGGGCATGCAGCACATGCCCATCACCAAACCCACCTCCTGTGCCAGAAGCTGGGAATGGAGGCAGAAGCCAATGCAGGTTGGTTTATCAGTGGTTTTCCGGGTGGGAAACCTCCTTTACCCTGTTGGTCTCCTTGCAGGGATTCAGTTACCAGAGATGTGGGTGAATCAGCTGTGGATGGGCAAAGAGAGCAGAGGGGCACACACATGCGTCAATGCACACAGAGCACCTTAGCACCCATCAGCCCACCAAAGATGTGTGGAAAAGGAAAAGCCCCCAAGTGGCTCAGGCATTTTGTGAAAGCCTGATGGGAGATTATACCTTTAATGGGAAATGTAAGGAAGCGGGTGTAAATCACAGCTCCTTTCTCTAACCTGCGGTGCCGGAGCCTTGGGCTGGATTAGCTCCGTGTAGTTATGTTTGAAAGGCTGATGTGTTCGTCGGTATCAAAACATGAATGATTTTTATTGTATCAATGATGAAGTATTTTTCTTTGAGATCACAGAGGCCAACAAAATAAATGTTTCTGTGAAGGCATTCAAAAAAAACCTAAAAGAAAGGGGAAAAAATCCCTCTGAGAACCCCTTTTGTCATTTGCAACCAATAAAAATGCCTATTGTTACGAAGGGCTCATAAATAATCTGATTTTTGGCAGGCTTTCATACCATACAGAAAATGAATAAATTAAACTTGATTTACAGCCTTTTTCATTCTTATTAGAGTTGCTCCAAACATTTTATGTAACGTACGTGCCAGATGAGCTATACCAAATGGTTCGAGGCTCCGGTCCTGGGCTTATAGGAATGAAGTTGTTTGGATTTGCATAGTTTAATTAACTAATCCTGGCAAAGCAAGGGGAGAATGGAGGTAAAAGTGATTGCTTTTGCTGGGGGGTGTCTGAGGACTAAATGAACCCACCAAGGCAGATCCCCCAAAAGGGCTTGAGTTGGTGCCAGCATAAAGAACACCCAGCTCCCTGAGGTGCTTTAGGGTAAGCCCCTTCCTATTGAGACAGGTACTGGGGGTCAGCATCCTACTTTATAGATGGGAAACTGAGGCATGTAAACTAGACTGCTCTACTGTGATGTTAAGACTGGATCTTATTGTGTGTTCCCTCCCCATCATGCTTACCCAAAGCCTCCCTGCACAACCCAGCCAGGCCCTTATCCCACCGCACTGTCTCCATTGTGGGGATGCTGCCTCCTTCCAGCCCATCTCATCCCTGGGGATGCCATTCCTTTGTGGATGGGGCTGGTGAGTGCTCCCATTGCTGTCCCCAACCTCATGTCTTGGGGTTGCTTTGGTTCATATCCCTCCTAAAGAAGGGAAGGGATGGACCCTGTTGCTGTAGGCTCCTGGCCAGGCTTAGGGTGCAGTACCCCAACCAGGAGCCCATTGCTGCGAAGAGCCAAAACCCACCCAAATAAGCCTAAACTGAAGTCTCTGTGACCCAGCATCGGCCCCGCTGCCTGTTTTGATCCCAGCCCTCGCTCCCCTCCGGAGCTCTTTGATAAGTGTGGGATGTTCTCCTCCCCCTCCTGCGATTCATCCCGTACAATTTCACACCAGGAAACAGCTTCATTACATCAACAACAGGAAGACCCCACTGATTTGTCACACAGAAAACCAGCTGTTAGTCACACATCAAGGGAACAGGGGAGGGGAATAAACCCCCCCTCACCTTTCCTTGCTTGAATGTGCTTTAATGTTAATGGCTGTGCAAAGAAAAGCCAGCTACCCGGCTACTCAATAAGTAACCATCACCCAGCGAGCATCAGTTAATATCTAAGTGTCTTCCTGCTTTTCCTGCTACATGATTGCTTTGGAAAGAAAGATTAATTCCAACTTTAAAACAGAAAACACTATTTTTATCATTGCCAGAAGTCTATATGGGTTTAAAAAAGAAAAAGCACTTGCTTGTCGTTTTACATCTTGCAATTTTGTCAGTTGTTTTAAAACATGTCTCCTGTAATAAATAAGATCATTTTTATGCACTTGTTCTGCAGCTAAAAGCGAGGCCTGAGCTCGCTGCCGAGAGGTAGGACCTGGAGGATAGGAGCAGGGCAGGGAGATGCCAGCTCCGATGCTTTTGCTTCCCTGGAGGCTGGTAGAGGACGATTCACCTATAGAGTAGGAGGTGGACAACTAGTGCCTGATGAGCTCGGCTTTGGGGAGCATCTTGGATGCCCACGGTGCAGTGATGGATAGAAGGAGACATCCCCTGCATCCCCACCACTGGCTGGGACCTTGATGGGACCAGGGCTTCCCCCCTGCCCCATTTCCCCTAGCAAACACCCCAGCACTTCCCACTTCTCCCAGACCAGGAATGGTTCCCCAGTTTTCCTTAACTGCATCCAGCAGCAATAAAGGCATTTATCCCAGTGTGCAGCAAAGAGAGATGCTGGAAGGGTTGCAGTGATTTAAATACATGTCTTATCCTATCCCACCACCATTTTTCACGCAGGCTGCAGCACTCGGATCCCTCTCTCCTTCTCCCTGCCCATTCCTCACCTCCAGCACCACCAGGACTTGGGATGCCCATGCCTAGAGCCATGCCCATGTCCATGCCATGCCATAGCTCACAACACTAAGAGCAACCTATCAGCAACACAAGAAGATGCTGTGAAACTGGGGGGGGTCCAGCAATCCCTGCCCATCACTGATTTCCTGGCTGCCTTTAAACATACGTGGTGCATCATGTGTGCCTTCCTCTGGAAAGCATCTCTGCACCATGCAGATGTGATGGGATGATGCTGGGAACAGGAGCAGTGTCACCCTTAAGCCCTTCCCAGGAGCATCCTGAGTTGCTGAAAGATCCTGAACTTACAAAAACACAATTCCACATGGATTTTAGGATGAAGACTATGACCAGAGCCACTAAGGGCATGCACACTGAGGAGGATGCATCATTATCCATGATGACCCTTTGGTGATGTTTCAATCCAGCAAACACAAGATGAATCCAGATGTTCCCTGGTGTACCAGTGCCAGGGCAGGATCAGGCCTTTGGAACATCCCAAGCATTGAGAGAAGCAATAACTGCAGCCCTGGAGGTACCTGGAGTGTCCTCCCTTGGATTCAACATCATCACTGCTCTTATGCATGTGTCCCACCTCACTTCACCCTCTTTTGTCAGGGCCTCCTGGCTTGAATGGTCCCTTCGAAAGGCAGCGCCTCTCCCTTCCCATCCCCACACTCCGATTGACTCAATCTTGTGGTCAGCTCTGGGAAAGGGAAAGGAAAAGAGGGAAAAGCCTCACAGTGAGGGGAAAGGCACAGGTCCAACCATCAGGGTAATTGATAGCAATGGGAGAAGGAGGACTCGATTTGGGGTGCACCAGGGCGATGCTGGTGCTTGTTGGGGAGATGCAGAACCCGGAGCAGCTGGGCTTGGTGAGAGGTGACCACATGGACTTAATAATAGCATCCCAGGTGGAACATAAAGCATCTGTCAGGGGTTAATCTGATTAATTAGAGGCATCTTTCTCCCTCTTTCCCCTCTCCCTGTTCTGGGAAACCCAAAACCCAGGGAGGACAGAGGTGGGTCCATGCCACAGTGCACCCAGAGAGCTGGTTCCTTCCCATCACAAGCAGTCACCATAAACCTGCTAGTGGTGAATGAAACACCTTCAGCCAGGGGTATATGAAGGAAAACATGCAGCGTCAAACACCCAGAGCCAGAAGACCATGGGTTACAGGTAACCCAGGACAGGGTTACAGGGCTCTCAATAGGGAATTTACTCCTGAGAAGCCTTCATTTTAACATCCCAAGGTTTATCCATGTGCCTTGACTCCTCATGGAAAGAGGAGCTCATCCCTTCAAAGGGATGGTGGATTTCAGCCTCCCCCCGACCATGGAGGCCCAAGGCTTTGTGAGTTTAATCCAAGGATGCCTGGAAAAGGTAACCAGGAATCAGAAGTTAGTTGCTGGGAAAGTTGATGGGTTATAGGGTGGGCTGCACTGTCACAGGCTGCATGCAGGACATGCAGATTGGGTGCAGGAGTGTGAGCTGTGCCAGGCTGATCATACCTAAGCCATATCATAACAGCAGTGCCATGCCATGGTGTGCCAGTGGAGCCATGCTGTGCCATGATAAGTCATTCTGGCCATGCTGTGCCATTCTAAACTATGCCAGCAGTGCCATGCCAGCCGAGTTGTGCCATGCCATGCCAAGGTGTGCTAGCAGCGCAATGCCATGTCAGTAGTGCCATGCTCTGCCAGCCAAACTGTGCCATGCACTACAAGCTGAGCTGTGTTGTGCCATGTCAAGCTGTGTCTGCCATGCCATGCTCTGCCAGCTGAGCCATGCCATGGTCCACTAGCCATGCCAAGCTGTGCCAGCTGACCCATGCCTTGGTCCACCAGCCGTGCCAAGCTGTGCCAGCCGAGCTGTGCCATGCTAAGCTATGCCAGCAGTACCACTCTCTGCCAGCCGAGCTGTGCCAATCCACACCACTCTTTGCCACCCTTTGCCTCTCCATCCCCGGCTGTGCCATCCGCTGCAGCCGCTCAGCTCCTCTCTACCCCGTTCCGTTCCGTTCCGTTCCGTGACCGCCTCTCCCCCACGCGGCGGCGCGGGGCGGCGGCAGCCGCGGTTCGCCCCCCCCACCGGCGGCTCTCCCCGCCCCGGGGGCCCGGCCGGGCTCGGATTGGTGCTCGGCGCCGGCCCCCTCGGAGCGCGGCCGCCATCGGGGCTATTTGACGTGTCGGTGGGGCCGGGGACGGGTTCCGTCTCGCCGGGGCCGCCGCCGCCGCCGCTCCGCCGCCCGCCCGGCCCCGCGGAGCTCGGGGCTTTCCCCCCCCCCTCCCTCCCCCTTTTCCCCCCCTTTGCTGCCCGCCCCCAAATGAGCGGTGCCCCCGGCGGGCCCCGGCCGAGCCCCCCGCCGAGCCGAGGAGCTGCGGGCGCCCCGTCGCCCCGGCCGCCCCCCGCCGACCCCCTGCGCCAGGCCAGCCGGCTGCCCATCCGCGTCCTGAAGATGCTCAGCGCCCACGGCGGCCACCTCCTGCACCCCGAGTACCTCCAGCCGCTCTCCTCCACGCCCGTCAGCCCCATCGAGGTCAGTGCTCGCCGCTCCCCCGGTCTCCTTCCCTCCGCCGCTGCTGCAGCCCGGTTCCCCCCCCCCCCCCCCCATCTCCATACACCGCACCCCGGTTCTTCTCCCTGGCCGGTTGCTCTCCCCGTTTCCCCCAGCGCCGGGCCCGTCCCCACCGCACCCGGGATTTGGGGAGTGGGATGGGATGGGATCGGGTGGGGGCCGGGCCGGGGTCCCCCCCCACCCCTGACCGGCTCCGCTCCGCCCGCAGCTGGACGCCAAGAAGAGCCCTCTGGCGCTGCTGGCCCAGACCTGCTCGCAGATCGGCAAACCCGACCCGCCGCCCTCCTCCAAGCTGAACGCCGTGGCCTCCGCCGGGCAGCCCGCAGCCGAGAAGGAGCCCAACGCCCGTCCCAACGCCCTGAAGCCGCCGGGCAGCGGGGACGCTCCCCCCGAGGACAAGTCCAGCTTCAAGCCCTACTCGAAGGGCGGAGGGGAGCAGCGCAAAGAGGGCGGCGCGGACAAGGCCGGTTTTCGGGTGCCCAGCGCCGCTTGCCCTCCGTTCCCCCCGCACGCCGCCGCCTCGCCCGGCGGCTCCCGAGGGGCCTCACCGCAACACGGAGACCCCAAGGGCACCGAGGAGAAGAAGGAGCCCGAAGCGAGCAAACCCAGCCCCGAGGGGACGGGCGGGGGGCTGGGGCGCGGGGCGGCGGAGGCCGGGCCGCATGGGGAGCCCCCTTCGGGCCGAAAGTCGGAGCCCCCAGCCCTGCCGCCCGCCGGCCATGTGGCCCCCGTGTCTCCCTACAAGCCGGGGCACTCGGTGTTCCCTTTGCCCCCCTCCAGCATCGGCTACCACGGCTCCATCGTCGGTGCCTACGCCGGTTACCCGTCCCAGTTCGTGCCGGGGCTGGACCCCACCAAGCCGGGCCTGGTGGGCAGCCAGCTGCCGGGGGCACTGGGGCTGCCGGGCAAGCCGCCGAGCTCCAGCCCTCTCACCGGGGCCTCGCCGCCCTCCTTCATGCAGGGATTATGCCGGGACCCGTATTGCCTGAGCTACCACAGCGCCTCGCACCTGAGCTCCAGCAACTGCTCCAGCTGCGTGCACGACCCCGGCAGCCTCAAGAGCGGATACCCCTTGGTGTACCCCACGCACCCCCTGCATTCGGTGCACACCACGCTCTCCTCCGGCGGCACCCCCAGCCTGCCCGGCCACCCCCTCTACACCTATGGCTTCATGCTGCAGAACGACCCCCTGCCCCACATATGCAACTGGGTGTCTGCCAGCGGACCCTGCGACAAGAGGTTTGCCACCTCGGAGGAGCTGCTCACCCACCTACGGACCCACACGGCCCTGCCAGGGGCGGAAAAGCTCTTGGCAGGTTACCCTACCTCCGGGCTGGGCTCCGCAGCCTCCTGCCACCTCCACCTCCCACCCGCTGCCCCCGGGAGCCCCAACACGTTACCGGCCTCCCTCTCCTTGAGGAGCCCACACACTTTGGGACTCAACAGGTACCATCCCTATGGCAAGAGCCACTTGCCCACGGCCGGCGCCCTGCCCGTGCCCTCCTTGCCGGCCGCCGGACCTTACTACTCGCCATACGCGCTCTACGGCCAAAGACTAACTTCAGCTTCTGCACTGGGATATCAGTAACTGCGGCGGCTCCTTCCCCTCTGCGCCAGCCTCATCCTCCTCCTCCTCGCTCCCTCCTTGGACTGTGTATTTATTTACTGTATGTTAGCTTAAAGCTGGGAATATAAGTGCATTAATACACCAATGAATCGATGGTATGCAAAAAGTCTGTGTCCAAACAAAAAAACTACAAAAAAAAACTACTAAAAAAAAAAAAGACAAAAAAAAGACAAAAAATACTCTTCTTTCCTTCGCAGGTCTGGGGCTTTGGGGGTTTTTCTCTCGTTTCTTTTGATTTCCCCCCCCCCTTTTCCTTTTAATTTCTTCCCCCTGAGAAATTCTTGCATGACTCCTGCCACACAAGGCGACAAAAAAAAGGCATTTTCCTCCTCCCCCCTCCATGTTTCTCAGTCTGGATTCTCGTTTGTAACGTTACAAAAAGCATTTTTGCCCCTTTTTTTTTTGCAATTTTTAATATTTTTTCCTCTTGTTTTTCCTTAATTCCCATGATTTTTCGGGCTGCGGCGGGCGGGCAAAGCCCCGCCTGCACCGACCCCCCTTACCCCATCCATCCCTCCATGCATCCCCTCATCCCCTCCCCGTCCCACCGTGGGGAAGAGGGGGGCAGGACCCCGGTTGTCAGCGGCGGAGAGCGGCGGTGGGGCAGGAGCGGGGCCCCCCGCGGCCGGAGCATCGGGAGCGGGTGGATGCGCTCCGGTTCGGTAAGTCCTATTTTGTTAATAAATGACTCTTGGTTATATCCACCCTCTGGTGTCGTCTCTCGGCCCGCCCCGTTCCCGTTCCCATTCCCATTCCCGACCGGGCTCCGCACCGGGGCCGCGGGCTCCCAGCACCATCTAGCGGCGGAGCCCTCGGTCCCGAGGGGTGCCCGGTGCGGCCCTTACCCCCTCTCCCCGTTATCACCGTGATGGGGTTGAAAACAGGGGGGAAAGATGCGTCCGGTTCCAATCCCCCCCTCCTCCAACCGGTTCCTCTTCCTCGGTGCGCGTCGGGAGGAAGGCACCGGGGTTCTCGTGCGGAGGGAAGGTTCCAGAAGGTGTTTGAGTGCAAAGCGAGGCGAGAACAGGGAGGGGGGGACCCACCCGAGGTTGCAGCCGCCGCTGGGATTCAGCTTTGGGGCAGCAATAGGGGGATGAAGGGGGTCGTGGATCGCACTGGTGTTAGGGATGCTCCGACAGCCGTGGGTAGCCCCCCCCCAGCCCGGTCCCTCTGGTGGCTGGGGTGATAAATGGCTCTGAAGCAGGGCTCACTCCCATCCCTGCACCCCATATCCCTCTGGAATGGGCTGTTATTCCAGCCCAGTGTTTGTAGCGGGACCCCCATCCGTGTCCCTGCTTCCTGTTGAAGCCCCCATGTACTCCCCTGTTTTTTCCCCTGCTGTTGAGTGCTTTCCTCCTGTTGCATTTTGGGTGAGTCATGCAATTAATCCCAGTTAATTGCCTTCTCTATATTGCCTTATGCCCTGTGTTTAAATTCCTTTGTGTCCTCTGAGCTGAAAAATAACGTGCTGAAAACAGGGGCTTGCTTTGCCAATGGGATTGCTGGTTTTCCACCCGTTCTTGTGAGCGGGATTGGAGGCGTGTGGATGCTGGAGAGGGCCCTGGCCGGGAATGGGAGGTGATGGTGGTGCTGGAAGCTGGTGGAGGGGTTGGAGGCACCATCCCCAAGGCTGCGGGACATAGGTTTTGTTGGTCCCTTCCCTGCTGTGGCTGTGGCTCGGGTCTGCCTTTGCTTATGGTGGTCCTGCTCCTTCCCATTGGGATGTTTGCAGGGTAAGGGCCTGGGATTTGCAGAACTGGGTTTGGAGCAGAGGGGGCTTTGCTGTGCCCGGTGGGTACCAGGCCCAGGCTGCTGCGACTGTGACGGTGTCTCCGGTCCCTGTGCTCCTTGTGGTGATGGTTGAAGCCATGCGGGGACCCCTTTTCCCTCTGGAGCATCACTGCTCCCTGGATGTGGTCCCCGCTCCCACCGCTGATGCTGCTTGGTGCTGGCTTCACTCGGGTACCACCGGTCCCCGCTGTAAATCACAGCTCCTCACTGCAGCTCCTGCCATGGCTTCTGTTCCACCGTGCACAGCCTCATGCTGAGGGGCGAGAGGGTGATGCCACGATGCCCATGGATGTGCTTGAGGCTTGATACCCCTTGTGCATGGTCTGCTGGGGCTGTACTGTGTGCCAGCTCATGAGTAGCCGCCGTGGAGCAGCTCAGGCAGGTATAAGGGACTTCCCAAACCCATTATCCTGCCGGAGCCCTTCTCCCAGGGCATCCTGATGCATCCTCCCCATATGGCAAAGCTCCATCTCCCCTCTTCCCCCAAACCTTTGGATGCTCCCAGCTCCAAACCCGAGCCCAGCACCCTTCCCCTTGGAGCTGGATGCTGCTCGGATACATCCTGCCGTGCTGAAGGCTCCCTGAGGAATCCTTTTATCCCCTCCCTAAAGACTGCAGCACTGGGGCCAGGCTGTGTAAACACTGCGAAGTATCATCTGATAGCAGCTGACACTCGGGGGCTTTATCTGCTGGGGAATGATTGTGTTGCCAATGTATTAAATAACTCCCCATGTAATGTATGCCCAGGTTATTGCGGAATTCATTTTATAATAAGAGCACTGGGATGCACTTTATTAATCATTCTGTCTAACAACCTGCACTCCACAGTTTCGGTTTGATTTGATTCAATCCTGTCTTGCCACAAAATATATGGCTGAGTGGGTCGGATAATGTATGGCTTAATTTAGAGTTGTATGGGTTTGAATTACCATTTTCATAATGCGCTGTGCATTAATGCGTTGCATCATTTATACAGACAAATGTGCGAGGTTTCAAACCTCTCCAGGAGGCGAAAGGCACCTAAAAAGGGAGTGTGGAGAGCCAAGAAAAGGCCCTTTCAAACGCAGGCAATGGGAGGGGATTGCAGGTGGGTGTCGGGCACAGGGATGAGGTATCCAGGGTCCCTTTTCCCCTTGCACAATGGCAACTTCTCCGGCTCTCCAGGACCTCCAGCGCTTGACTCGCCGGTGACCCTGGTGCCGGCGCTCGCCGTCAGTCACCCCGCGCCGCGAGGAAAAAGCTCTGATTATCCAAATACAGTCATTAAAGGGGAAATGTGTTTTTAGGGCTGTCAGAGTGATTAATGAGGGTTAGCGAGCCTTGCGAACGCACTTGTTTAGTCTAACTGGCAGCCTCTATTTTCCCATTGATTTATTGCGGCAGTTGCCGGGGCCGCGGTGTTGGATGTGTGCGGATGGAAAGCACCGGGACCACGTCGGGCTCTGCCGTGCCGGCCGGTCACAGGCAGCCAAACAAAGGCAACATTATACCTTGTGCTGGGGAAGGACTGACTTGGCTCACAACTGTCCCCGTTTGTGAAGCCCGAGCCCATCCGGCCGCAAAGGATCTGTCCACCCAATAAATACGTGAGGGAAAGAGCGAGGCCACAGTTTGTTGTTGTTTTCCTTCCTCCCCTCGATGTGTTTTAGGTGATGCAGAGGTGTTTGCCCACAGGCATCCGAGGCGTTTGGGAGCCGAGCACCAAGAGGAGGTCAGGTCAGGATGCAGCAGCTACAGTGGGTGGATGGGGAGTGCCTCAGCTGCATAAAGCAGCTTTTCTTTCCACGTGAGCTCTGGTGGAAGCCCTGGAGAACACGGGCTCTGTGTTTGTGCTCCCAAACTGGTGTGGGCATTGCCTGTCCCCCCACCAGCATCCCTGTCCCCCCACCAGCATCCCTGTCCCCCACCAGCATCCCTGTCCCCCACCAGCATCCCTGCACCCAGGGCTTGGCTTTGGGGGGGATGCTTTGTGCTCCATAGGGCAGATCTGTAGCTGGAGGTGGTCCTGGCAGCCAGAAATTCCAGCAGCAGAGTTCCTGCTGCCTGGAGCCGTGTGCTGGAACTGGGAATGGGGCAGATGGGGCAATGTGGGGCACCGGGGCCCAAAGCTGCAGCCCTGATTTGCAGCATGAGTGTGGCCCCATCCTATGGTTTGCCTCCAGTTTGAGCAGCACAAGCAACAAGAGGCCTTGGAGAAGAGGAAAAGACCTCGAGGTGCTCAGGGAGCCCCCAAGCCAGGAGACATGGGCAAGCACCCGAAGTGCTGCTGTGATTGGGAATGCTGCAGGTGGGAGACAGCTTCCATATGGCCTGGAATGGTGGCTGAAGAGCTGCTGCTGTTGCTTCCTTGGCCATAAACAGGCGTGTGGTGGGAATCCTCCCAGCAGCACCGATTGCAACAGCGACGGCATCATCTTCCCCATGGCATTAGGATATCCCGTTTTGGCTGATCACCATAGGAAGCACCAAGCAGGATCCACGACTGCCCCTTCCTTCTGCAGCATCTGATCCCGGAGCCGACTGACTCATGGTGATCCAGCATGGACCGAAGGTCAATGGTGAGCTGCAGAGTGCAGCCTGTGCTGCACCATTCCCAGCAGCCCCGCTCGTGCTGGTTTACACTGTAAGTGATCCTGTTCATTATGTGCTGCGTGGTTCATCGTTATCTGTGTTTATTATGGTGATGAATAACCGAGGAGTCATCATTCCATACACACAAATGCTTCGGAGGACGCTGGGGGAGACGCTCGCTGACAGCTCAGTTGACTGACTCTATTCCTGCAGCTCCATGCACAAGAACAAACAGATTGCCACACACCCCGATGCTTTCTAACATGGGTTTATGGAATCCTCCTGGAGCAGCTCGATGCTGGCTTCATCCCACCTCCCAGCCCCATGCAAGAGGCAGGATGTGACCTCTGTGAGGATGGAGCCGTGCAGGAGCTATGGGTTGAGCAGAGCCGGGATGCACATCAGTGACCTCTGCCATTGCCTTGTGGTCCCAAAGAGTGGGGATCATCCCTCCCGGCCCAGCACAACCCGGAGGCAGCCAAAGGACACGCAGCATCCTGGGCATCTGGAAGCTTTATATCCCCCCCTGTAAACCCAGCCTGCAGACACCCACTGGAGCAGAGAACTGAAATGGACTTCATTGACCCCCATGTCTTCAAGAGAGCAGATTTGCTGCGTCTTTCTCTCCTGGCTCATCGCTTGCTACCACCACGGCTGATGCTGTGCTCCTGTCTTGCTTCTCCCCTGTTCAGGCTGGATCCTGCAGCCTCCTCACAGTCTCAGGAGCCTCTTTCCATCACTAGCACTTGGGGAGCAATTGGGGCCGGAGCAGGACCATCCAGGCTCTTCTTCCATGGCAAATGTCTCTGACACGAGGCAAAGCACGAGCTGGGTTGGTTTGTCACAGGCACGGAGCAACCTTAGGCATGCAAGCAAACTGTTGCTCAACCTGCTCCAGATAACATCCAACCCCTTGCATGGCTGGGAAGAGGAATTTGCCATCCTGGTTGCTGGAAAATGGAGCTGAAAAGCCTTTTGTTCCTTCTGGGACGTCTCTTGGGCTCCGGTTGAGTTCTGTATTGGAACAACTGCTTGCAAAGGGCTCGGTGGACGCACACCTCCATTGCCATGGTGGTAATTCCCAAACTCGTCTGACTTGGATGCACCAGGGTGGCATCAGCAGGGAATTCCTTATGGGAGCAACCCACTGTGTCCCTTGTGTCAGGCTCATCCCGGTGGCACCCATGGAGGAAGCTCTGGCACTGGGTCCATTGAGCTGCTTTGGGGTCTGGCTCACACTGCTCAAGCACTGTGGGGTGTGCACAGCCCCCAGCACCCAGGTGAGTTTGGGGTAGCAAGAGGCTCTGTGCATGGGGAGAGCTTAGTCCCATTGTGCAGCACAACCAAGGGGTGGGCAATGGGCACAGGAGCTCCAGGTTGGACCCCACATCGCACCCTTGACACCTTCCTCTTGCACCCTTGGCCTTTTGGGGGATAGAGGCTGCTTTACTCCATGGTGCATGCAGAGGATACCAGGGATGCTGCCTGCATCCCGCATCCCGCGGTACCCCTCCCGCTCATCCCTCTCCCCATTGCCATGAGCAGTGCTTTTATCTCTTGGGGAGGTACAAATGGAGCTGTCAGATGCCATCAGCCCCACGATATGACAGGTTGCGGGAGCCGGGGCCCCTCGAACAGAGCAGCCTTGTCTGTCAGAGCCGCCTGACACTCCCCATAATGGCCAGATGGATGAGACTCTGAAAGTAGGACCCGGCGCGTTTTCAACTCTATTTTGGGTGAAAACACTTCTTGAAAGATCTTGAAAGGAGCTGGCACTTGAGGAGTTCAAATGATTAATGAGCACTGGCTCTGCCGGGTGCATTTCTCGCTCCATGCCAGCAGCTGGGCTGCTCCAGCCGGCCAAGACACGCTGCATCCCCCCCTTTCCCTGCTCCCCCCCCCCCTCAAAGCCCAGAATTCCCCCCCCTTTTCCCTGCTTTTCCCGGAAATGACACCAACGCGACAGGCTCCGCATATGGAAAAAGTTATATATAAATGACTGGTGAAAGAGGCCTCGTTGAGCGGAGCGAGTTAAAGATGTTTATGGATTCAGGAACATGGGCCTGCAGATGTATTTAGGGATGACAAATGTGATTCAATAAGTCAGGAATTTCTCCGTGGGCCGAGGCGGGACCCACGGCGCAGGCTCTGCTCAGGGCTCAGCCACACCAGTGCCATAAATCCTGCAGACAGGCTCCCTTTTGCTTCCCAGGCTGCTCAATGTTGAGTTTTAGGGTGGTTTCCACCCCTATATTAGACCAAGTTGCTGTATCTCCTGTGCTGTTGCATGCATGGACCCATGGGAAAACCCAATGGATGCTCCATATGGGGTTGTGCTGTCACCACATGCACATCCCATTGGAGCTATGTGGCTGTCAGTGGGTGATTAAGGACCAGTAGCCCCCCAAATGGCAGTCTGGGGATGGTTTGACCTGGTGCTCAATGAGATACCTCTGCAAGCCCCTTTGTGGAGGCAGCTGAGTGGTCTCATAGAGCCCCATGGGGTAGGGACACACATGTCCCCCATCCAAACTGCCCCTTGTTCCCACTTGCTTGGGGTGCACGATGGTGGGGACCACAATGAACTAATGCAAGAAAGCCCTAAATGGAATTCCAGATGCTGGGTTGCAGGCCAGGCAAGGATGCCAGGTCCCAGGGAGGGCTACTGGATCCATAGCAGGGATGCTGAGTCCATGGCAGGGATACCAGATCCATAGCAGGGATGCTGGATCCACGGCAGGGATGCCAGGTCCCATGGAGGGATGATGGCTCCATGGTGGGAATGCCACATCCATGTAGGGGTGATGGCTCCAGGCAGGGATGCCAGGTCCATGACAGGGATGCCGGATCCATAGTGGGGATGCTGGGTCCTGTGCAGGGATGCTGGATTTGGGCTGACAACCCCCAGTGGACCTGCAGCCCCTCAGCTCCCCCCATCCTGCCTCTCTATGGGGCTCATAGGGAAATGCCTTTGGGGGGGTTAGTGTCCGGCCAGGCTTTGGATCGAGGGCCACATTCCTTTGTCCTGATTGGATTCGTTAGGAGCGTTTGGCCTGGACACAGGCAGCTAATGAGAGAGGGAGTTTATTGCAGTTTGATTCTTCTGTTAAAACAATACAAGCAACACGATGCCCTTGGAAATGTGGTCTGTGTTTGTACATAGTGGATTTATGGCTCCGGAGCCTTCCAGAGAGACGCAGCCTTTCATTCCCTTCCTTATTGGAACAGCTCAGATTGCAGAGTTTAAAGGGCTCTGGAGTTGTGATTTATTTGAAGGGAGAAACGAGGGAAATCCAACTGTCTGTTCCCTGGCTCGGATCATCCCATAGCATCCCGGCCAAGGGGACGGATCTGCACCTCCTCCATGGATATTTCCCCCCCCCCCATTCCCATTGCTTACATTATCCAGCTCTAAATATATCACTGAGACAGGGCTGACTCCTGACCTGGGCTTCAGCACCTCGCTGAGGCTTTCCCAGCCCTTCCCGGAATCCCACACATAAATCACCCTCCCGGAGCCCTTTCCAAGCTCCTCAGATTGGGACCTGCTGCTTTGATCCCAAGCAGAGATCAGGCCAGAGACGTTGTTTTGATCTCTGGGATCGGGTGATAAATCCACGCCATAGGTCCCTGCTTCCTTTCCTCATTCCCAACTGGAGCATCCCCACGATGGCTCAGTACTCACTGCTGCCATGGTGCATCCCGGCACAACCCCAATTCCCACCAGCAGGAACAGGGTGAGACTGTTCCTTGGGCTCTTTGTAATGCATTTAATGCAAAACCCCTGCTAACCAGTTTGGATCCCACCAGGAGCATCCATCCTTCCCTGTGCTGCTGGGAGGAGATTTCCCTTCTCCTCCTCTGTGATTCTCCTCTATGGGGCAGATGAAGAACGGGAAGGAACAATCCAGCTCCATCCAAAACAGCCCTTGTTTTCCATGGGGTGTTCTCTCCCCCTGCTCTATTTGCTTCCCCTCCTCTGCCCTACTGATGTGAGTGTTAATTCTCACTCATGTTTTGGGTAAATCCACTTTCTTTCCCGGGATGAATTGTGGTTTCCAATAGTTTTCCTTTAGAAACCAGCGTCGGGAGGCTGGAAACAGCCCTCCTTTATTTACTGGATGACCTGGAATACCAGCACCCGGCCACGGGGCTGGCATCTGCAAGGTGATGGGGAACACATAGAGAAGCCTTGGGGTGAGCACCACTGGCTCCCATTGGGATCATTCCCTGAGGACAAACCCCCTTATTCCTGAGGTTAGCAATGAGCAAGAGGATGGAGAGGAGAACGCTGCTGCAATGCCCTGTGTTGTAACCCGCTCCCAAAAGCCTCTTCCCAAGGGGTTGTTCCACCATGGGATGTGTCACAGGAATTCCTGGGGTGTGGAATCAGGACCCTCCATGGCTGGGGTGGGCAGGGGGCAAAGGAAAGGTCCCTTTACAGCGAGCACATGGGAGCAGTTTCCTCCTTCCCAGCTCGGGACTGTCAGGGGATGATTTATGGCCACCGCTGCAGAAGTGCTGTGATTGCCAAGTGCTGCATTGTTAGCGCTGACATGGAATGAGCCCGGACATACTTGGACACAATCCTGCTCCATAATGTGCAAATAACATCGGATGGACTTCATCTGTGGAGCATTCCCCCCCTGCACAGGCCCTCTCCCCACTTTCTTTCCCTTTCAAAGCCATGGCACAGTGACCGGAGCATCCTGCAGCCCATGGATTCCCCTCATTGGGCTTAGATGCTCTCTTAGGTCTCAGCTAAGGAGCAGTTTTCTCTCTTCTCCCCACCAAAACATCAACTTCTAATGCACTTTCATTGCAGTCATGCACTGGAATCCAGTCCCCTGCTGCTGCTGCTGTGCTCCAGGAGGAGCTGCAGCGGTTACTGGGAATTCTGGGGTTCCAGCAGATGATTTTAGGTCTCCCCCTGCCAATACATGGAGCTGGCACCATAGCACCCAGAGCAGAAATGGGGATGGAGGTGGAGATGAGGACAGGGACAGATAGAACTAGGGATGGAACAAAGACAGGGATACGGGTGGGATGGAAATGGAGATGGGAATAGCAATGGGAATGGGGACAGGGATAGGGATGGGATGGAAATGGGGATGGAGATGGGGATGGGAATTGGGACAGGGATAGGGGTGGGATGGAAATGAGGATGGAGATGGGGATGGGAATTGGGACAGGGATAGGGGTGGGATGGAAATGAGGATGGAGATGGGGATGGGAATGGGAACAGGGATAGGGATGGGATGGAAATGGGGATGGAGATGGAAGTGGGGATGGGATGGAAGTGGGGATAGAGATGGGACAGGGCAGGACTGGTGAGCAAGAGCTCCCCACCCCACCGCTCCGGCTGCACACGAGGTAACCTTAAACGCCAGAGCTGGAAGCGCGGGGACAGAGTTTTTCCACCCCTATTCACAACTGTCAGGCAGTGATTAATGGCCAACAGGCTCAGAATTGCCTTTATTGCCAGCCGGGCATTGTTCCTCCTGACAGCTAATGAGGTTAGACAGACTTTACACAGCCCTTACTCCATCCCTGCGGGCTCCGGTGCCTGGGGGGGGCGGACAGACCCCCTCTGCTCCCCAGCACATCCCATGGGGCTGCCACATCCCTACCCCAGATCCATCCCATCGGGACCATGGAGCAGCAGCGGGCAGGATAGGAGGCTTCAAACCCTCCATCTACTCCATGGTAAAAGCCAAGAGGTGTTTTATACCTATGGGGGGAATGGGGCAATAAAGCATTTGTTCATACAGCAAAGCCCACTCTGTTAAACCAGAGCAGCCACACGAACACCAAGGAACATTCCCGGCCCTGGCTCCAGGAATAATGATTTTTGGGGTCTTTTTTCCTCTTTTTTCTGTTTTTTCCAGGATTATTACCAATAATATTTACCTTTGTGCACATTCACATCTTGATGCTGTTACACACGTGGCCGCAGCTGGTTTCCCGGTCAGGGTAATGATGTTCCGAGGCAACAGCTCTGTTTGCGAGCCAGAACACCCCCCGTGTAAAACCCTATTACTTTCCAATCTGAGATGAACTCATTCTGCTGCAGCTCAGAGCAATTTCCTCGTTTACCCTTATTAAAGGGAGCAGGGGCTGAGTGGAGGCCTGTGATTTATGAAACACATACCAGCTCCATTGAAACCTATACAGATTTAATACGTTTTATCCAGGCTTTAAATCCGGGTGAGTGTTTGGATACAAACCCCCCTAAAACTAACCCGGGTGTATTTCATCTCTGGTGCCTTTTCACACTTATTTAAGAGCTGTAAAACTCAGATTGACAAATACCATGGGTATTTCATGCCTTCTTTCTAAGGGGTGCTGAATCCCCCTGATGGGTTTGTTAGGGAGAACCCTCAGAGATCTATCAAAGAGCAAATTATTCTCTTTTACTGGAGTTTTGTATGTTTTACCCATTGTTTTTAAGCCACTTTTAACATATAGAGGTGAGGATTTAATGTGTTTTTGCCTCGGCTGTCACTTTTCTCCTTGTTATCTCTGTGTTTAACCAAACAAGGTCCCATAAGGGGTGGGGGGGGGGGGCTCTCATTGACCAAACAAGATCCCATAAGGGGTTAGGGGGGGTCAGGGTGATGGGGCGCTCAATGCCCCCCCCACCAAGCCAAGCCGGGTCTCGAACCCGCAGCCTCCCGACTCCCTCTCCTCCACCGCCCCCTGGCGGAGCGGAAGGCGCTGTCGCGCTGTGATGACGTCAGCGCGGCGCCGCGCCGGGGCCGGTGCCGCTGAGGGGGCCGGTACCGAGCGGGCATGGCCCAGCTGGGCGCCATCGCGGCGCTGTCCCTCAGCTTCCTCGCCGCCGCCTTCCTCTCGGCCATCCATAAGATCGAAGAGGGGCACATCGGGGTCTATTACCGGTGAGCCGAGCCCCGAACCTTCCCCCCCCCCCCCCCGGTTCTCCGGGCCCGTCGCAGGCCGGCCCCTCACGGGCTCTGTGTTCCGTTCCACAGCGGCGGAGCGCTGCTGACCTCCACCAGCGGGCCCGGGTTCCACCTCATGCTGCCCTTCATCACGTCCTACAAGTCAGTGCAGGTGCTGCTGGGGCCGTGGGGTCGGGATGGGGGACGAGGGGGGGTTATGGTGGTGAATGACTGTGGCCCGGGGCTGTCGGGAGCGGCCCTGAATGAGGAGCTGGGCCCGGTTCTTCTCCGGGGGGATTGAAGGGGGATATGGGCAAAACGCTGCTCTGTGTGTGGATAGAGTGGGAAATACGAAGCTTCTTTCCTTAAACCTCTCTTCAGACCACGCTGCAGACGGATGAGGTGAAGAACGTTCCTTGTGGCACCAGGTGAGATGTTATTGGGAGAACCTTTGGATCCTCTCCCTGTTTTCCTCCCTGATAGCTCCAGCATGCTTTAAAACGTGTAGGTTCGTTTGCAGGGGCTGGGTTCCCATTACCCCTCTCCTATAACCGGAACCAGTGGTGAGCTCCGGGTGCTGGGGTGGGTGATGCAGCCCCATCCTCAGGCGCTGCCTTTTCCATGGGGTACACTCGGGATCCTCCCGTTTGTGTGGTGACCCCCGGGCTCTGGAGCCGCTGCGGCTGCCAGGCTCAGCCCGCTAGAGGGGGGTGTCCCCCTCTGCTCCAGCCCAGCGTCCTGCTCTGCTCACGGCATTGCCTTCCCTTCGCAGTGGAGGGGTGATGATTTACTTCGACAGGATCGAGGTGGTGAACTTCCTCATCCAGAGCGCAGGTGAGCTCGGCCCCTGTGACCCTGCTTGTGGGGCCGGTGGGAGGGGAGGGGGAGAGGTTGTGCTGTGGCCTCAATATAAAAAGGCCATGGAACTGTTGGGACAAGGCCAGAGGAGGCCATGAAGGTGATATGGGCTCCTGTATGAAGATAGGCTGAGGAAGTTGGGGTTGTTCAACCTGGAGACCCATAGCAGCTTCCAGTATCTGAAGGAGGCCACAGGGATGCTGGGGAGGGACTCTTCATTAGGGACTGTAGTGATAGGACAAGGGGTAATGGGTTCAAACTGAAATAGGGGAAGTTTAGATTGGTATAAGGAAGAAGTTCTTTACTGTGAGGGTGATGAGGCACTGGAATGGGTTACCCAGGGAGGCTGTGAATGCTCCATCCCTGGCAGTGTTCAAGGCCAGGTTGCACAGAGCCCTGGGTGGCATGGTTTAGTGTGGAGTATCCCTGCCCATGGCAGGGGGTTGGAACTGGGTGATCTCAAGGTTCTTTCCAACCCAAACTATTCTGTGATTTGGAGCTGGTATTCCCCCCGTGTACCTTGTAACGCCCAGGACTTCCTGGGTGTGAGCCTAAAACCAGCTCTCCCACATGTTTTGTTTCTTGCACATACTTGTTCTGCACTGCCACTTGCTTCGCTAGAGCCCAAATGCCATCCAGGTACCAGTGGTTGTATTGTTACATCCTCGCTGGGCTTTATGCTTCAGTGAAGAACTGATTTGAACAAGGTGTGCAAGAGGTGGGGGAGAGAAGGGTGTTTGGGAGCAAAAAACTGCCTCTGCAGCCCAAGAAGAATGACCTGTGCAGTCTTTTTCCCCAGATTCACTGGTTTTTAGCCAATCCCATTGGTTACAGGAGCATTGGTTTGCAGAGCAGGTGACAGAACACTGGTCAGGGTGTTCTGAAACAGTTGAGCAATAGAGAAAACTCCCCTTTGTTCACAAAGTGTGTGTTTGTGGTGCCACCTTCTCTTGGGGTTGGATTCCTCACTTCAGGTGGGCACTCCTGAAGCAAGTGCTCAGCCCAACCTGAAGCATCCCCCCAGCCCAGCTCTGAACAGGGGTTTCTTCTTTTGCAGTGTACGACATAGTGAAGAACTACACTGCTGACTATGACAAAGCTCTCATCTTCAATAAGATTCACCATGAGCTGAACCAGTTCTGCAGTGTCCACACGCTGCAGGAGGTCTACATTGAGCTGTTTGGTGAGCTGCCCCTTCTCTGTTGATGCAGAGCTCCTTACCCCAAGCTGATGGGCTTTTTACCTGTGAATCCAGTATCTGCCCTGGTTGGAATCAGGATAGTTAACTACCTACCATCATTTCCTCCTTGTCACTCCTGCTTCAGTGTGTTGTAACAAGAACCATCCAAACCCAAACCTGCCAGTAGCAGCGGAGGGCTTTAGGAAAGGGAGCACTAATTCTGTGGTGTTATTTGTGTGTTTAGCAAACATGACTTGCTGAATCAGTCACAGGTTTTGCTTATCCAGATGGAAAAGCTGTTTTTCTCCTCTTTGCTGCTGTAAAAAGTCTGAGCAAGCACTCCTTGGCCTTTGGGTTTGATTAGCTTTGTGTCATGCCTGTGGCTGCAGTGCCTGGTGCTGGGAAACAGGATGACTTGGCAAGAGCCTGCTGACCTTCCTCCTTGGCTTCAGGCAGCGCAGACACCAGGAGAGCACATTGGGAAAGAGCCTGAAGTTGTGGTTTCTTAGCAGAAACCGACCAGTTGGTGCCAGTGCTGAGTGTTTTGTTTATGGCTTTGGACTGGCAAGAAACCCCTTCCAGTGTTTCAGCACTACAGCAGTGCTGACTGCAGGCAGAAATGTAGCTGGGAATGGGTTTGGACCCCAAATGGACAGAATTTGTGCCTGGAAGCACACAGGCTGTTCACAAACTCCTGTTCTCTGTTCACACTGGGCTTTCCAAGAAGCCTGACTTTCTGCTTCCTCATGTGCTGCCGCACAAGATGCAGAACCAGGGCTCGGTTCCCCTCCAGGTCCTTTATGGGGCTGCTTTGCCAATGGAATCTCCAGATGTTGGCAGCTGCTGACGACAACTGCTTGAAACGGCCTCAAAGCAACTGCTTTGCACAGAAGGAACTTGTATAAACTCCTGTGTAACTCTTTGTGTGAACTCAATGTGTTCTGGATTGGCTCTGAAGTGGGGCACAGCCCATTCATGTCATTCTCTGCCCCCACATCTGCAAGCAGGTGCAGGAAACTGATAACAGCTGCTTCCTAAACTGGCTGAGCCCCATTGTGAGGGCGAGTTCCAGATAAAGCTAAACTGGGACCAAAGCAAATAATCAAGGAGTGAGATGTGATCACTTTCTCAAGGCCATTACATTTTGATTTTTCCCTTTGCACTTCTCAGCAGGCCCCAACACTGCTGTCCTTAGAGCTTTCCACTGAAGCAGGGCTTTGGTTTGTGTTTCCTTTTGAAGTTTCTCAGCTATGCTCGAGTTAACTGTGTCCATTGAGCCAAACAGAGGTTATGGAGATTTCTTTGCAGCCTATTGAAATAACCAGTGCAGCCAGTTCATGTTTCTGCCTTTGCATGTGCTTTGTCTCCTGCTGGCACAGATGCAGTTCCTCATCAGTCACCGTTTAGCTGGGAAGATACCAATGGGGAAGTGGGTTAGAGCACAGATTCTCTATCATAATGATGAGACTTCTAGCTCAGAAAGATTCCAGCTGTGGTTTATGGGGAACTGGAAAGAGTTTCACTTTGTCTCCTGTGGTCTGTCCCAAGTGTTTGGTGCTGCTCCGTGCTGCCTGACCTGCTGAGAGAGATGGGAACCTGTCTCTGGGACAGGGATGGTTGTTCTCTACCCACCACTTCTGCATCAAACCTACATGGGTACTTACCGTCCAGGAATAAGAAATCTGAGCCCTTCCAGCCAGCTCTATGTGTTGACAGCAAGCTGCCTTGTGGGACTTGTAGTTACCTGTTTTTTCTCCCCAATCAGATCAGATTGATGAAAACCTTAAACTGGCCTTGCAGCAAGACCTAACTACAATGGCCCCTGGATTAATTATACAGGTAATTCATTATACAGTCCTACTTTGAGATGTCTAAGGTGTGTATTGCAAGGAGGGGTAAAAAGAAAGGAAAAGGGGCTAAAAGGAAATAGAAAACTGTGAAGGAATGAGAACCGTATCCTTTCCATCTCCTCTCAGCTTTGATGTGTTGGTTTTCTGTTGGTGGTACTCTGGGTACTGCTTTACCCACATTATTGTCTCCTTTCACAGCAGGAGATCATCAAGTCCTGCTTTTGCTCTGTGGGCTTTGGACCTGGTCATAGTCTCTGCAGCATTGTGTGACAGAGCATGCCCCCAGCATCAGCTCCCCCATGCTCTGCAGCCTCAGGGGCCATTTGGCTTTTGATTGTTGGCTGCTTGCCTATGTTTTCTTTGGTTCTCCCTTTCCAGGCAGTTCGAGTTACAAAGCCAAACATCCCTGAAACAATCCGGAGGAATTACGAGCTCATGTAAGTGCCTGAGACTTGCACCTTTGTGTTAGCAAAAAGAATCGCTCATCCAGATTAATGTGTTTTCACAGCAAGCAGTGATCAGTGTGCCCTCTGCCAGGCCTGCTCCCAGCCTCGTGCTGCCTGCAGAAAGGGCCTGGGGAGGCTGCAGCAGACAAGCACGTGTCTGTCACTGCTGAGTTAGAAACTGTTTCTCCCTTTTGAGCACTTGAGCACAGCAATTCGTTGCCCACAGTCTCCTTCCTCTTGACACTGGCCCTGTTTTAAAGAGGCCTCTGAGAGCATGGGAGTGAGTGGCAGGTGGAGAGAGTCCACCACTAATCCTGTTGTTTGTCTGGGATGGAGAAACTGTTGATTCAACAGGCTGAAGCTTTGAAATAACTTTCTTTAATAGCACTTGACACACTGATCCCTTCTCAATGCTCTGAGCCAGCTGCCTTCTCTTGCACTCGATCAGTCAGAAACGCTTATGTTCTCTAAGCACCCTGCCAGCAGTCTGCGTAGGTCTGAATAAGGCCCCTCTTGTCCATTTTGCTTCCCTAGCATTCCATACAACCTTTTGGTATCATGGAAGTCATGGTAGTCAAAATCCCAAATCAGCCTGTTAATCTGTTACCATAAATAACAGTAGGATACGTGTTGGGAGAGACTTGTTCTGGACTCTAATCTGTCTTCCCTGTTGGGGAGCAGGAACCGTATTTTCTTTACATACACAGAGCCATGTGATGGAACAAAGGGTGGTTTCAGAGCTCCCAAGTGAGGACAAGGTTTTCACAGGATTTTAATGTCTTACTTTGCTTAAATCCCTCATAACAATAGCCCAAAAAACCTAGGTGTGAACAGTCTATGCCTCTTGTAGAAGGCATTATGCAGCCTGCAGAGAGTAGCAGGGAGGGCTTCATTCTGGCTTGGCTGGGAAGTCTTCCTGCTAAGGAGGGGAGGAAAAGACACTTTGGCTTAGAAGAAAAGCTCTTTGTGTGCAGGTACATGTGCTCACTTCCTGAGTGCTGCCTGCCCTAAACATGTGCTTGAAGGAGGACTGAGCCAGCAACCACACCACTTCAGCAAGGTCACGCTTTGTAAATGGCTTCTTCTAGGGAGAGTGAGAAGACAAAGCTGCTGATTGCAGCCCAGAAGCAGAAGGTGGTGGAGAAGGAAGCAGAGACAGAAAGGAAGAAAGCCCTCATTGGTCTGTATATCTGTGTTTGAAGGGGTAGAAGAACTGAAGAGGGGGAGTGGGAGGAAGGCAGCAAAAAGAACCCAGGCCCAGGGAGGGATGCACTTGGTTCACTTTTGGGTGATCTGTGCTGTGGTTTTTGGCTGCTGATGTCAAACTTCCAGGGAAACTCAAAAGGGTTTTTAGGTGGGTTCCAGCTTTGCCCACGGATGTAAACTGCTGCCTTCTGAGGGCTGAAAAGTCTTCCCACAATTTACTTCCACCAGAATGGATGGTGAGGACTTTGGTGGGTGAAACTGCTCCTGGCATTAGGGGGACTGTGTGACCACCACGTGGATGTGTTCTTTGTCATTCCAGAGGCAGAAAAGATTGCACAAGTTGCTGAAATAACTTATGGACAGAAAGTGATGGAAAAGGAAACAGAGAAGCGGATTTCAGAGATTGAAGGTGAGTCTGTAGGAAGTCAATGTTCTGTGGTGAATTTTGTCTACAGATCCTGAAGCAGTTCATGGAGCTCAGTAGTTCTTGGCGTGTGTGTATTGACCATGTCCTTCAGTCCAAGCTGATATTCACTGTTTTAGTTTGCATTGTTGCTTCTTCACCCCCCTTTAGTTTTGCAGCTGCCTACTTTTAAGGAAGGAGGATTGACCAGAGGCAGGAATAGGAATGCTTCTTTGTAGACTGCTTCTTGGAACCTTCTGTTTCAAGGTGCTCTTCCTGGGAGGTTAAATTAAGATGATGTCTCCCTACCCCTCTGATAAACTGCTTTGTTAAGGAAATTCCAGGACATGAAAAGGGATCAGCGTTTCCAGCTCCGAGTGACAGGGCCTTATTTTCAATTACCTTCATTAGAGGCCCTGTCAAGCTTTGCAGAACGCCACAGAGGAGCCAATTAAGACTTTTACAGATCAGCAGCTTCTCATTAAGAAGTTCTTCACGGAAATACAATGGGTTTTAGTTCTTATAAATGTGTGTCACTGGGTGTCAGGCCTTCAGTTCAACTCTGCTGGCAGAGGATTCCTGTCTCCCTCATTCCTTCTGGTGTCTCCGACTGGAGCCACTCCTTTTAGCCAAGAGAGAGGAAGTTGCAGGCCAACCCATCCCAGTTGCTGACATGATTTTGAAGTGTAGCAGCTCACAGGACTCCCTGCTGGTATAGGAAAACAAATGGTTTATCCAGCTGTGTAACCCCGAAATCCAGACTGTATTCCAGTTGTGTGGCTCCCTGTCCTAGAAGGGATGTCAAGAGATCACAGCAAACCAGGCAGATGACACTCGTCTTAATGTGGTGGCCTCATACTGCATCGTTAGCATTGGATAGATAAAGTCAGAAGGAGAAAAAGGAGTCCAATACAGAAAGGGGAAGTTTCTTTCCTTAAATGTCTCTGCTAGGAGTAAGGGAATTTCCACATCCTGCAGAACTGGACCCTTTACACATCATTGCTATTACAAAGAAACAGCTCTCTGACATGTATCCAAGGGGCAGAGCTGGGGAAAGTTAAAATCACCCTCCTCTGCATGCCTGAATCTTAACCTCAGCATCCCAAAGAAGATCCCATCTGGGGAATTGCGTTCACAATCCCAAACTCCATCTCCAGAGCACTCTGCTGGGCTGTGAGTCCCATGCAAATGTTATGGGCAAATCCCACTTGTGCACTGGAACAGTTGCTGCCTTTTCAGCACGAGAGCTAGGGGCTGGCTGGAGAAGAAAGAGTGTTCTCAGCCCTCGTGACAGGGGTGGTAATAAAAACCTTATGTTTATAAAATGCTTTGAGGTCTTCAGTTGCAGAGGCAATTGACTTACTCCGTGCTGTCATCCTGCAGTGTTGTAGATGTAAATTGAGATCCCATTGCTGTGTTTCCCATTTGGTTCCCTCTTCCCTAAACGGTATCCCGTACAGTTTAGATGTGGTACTGACCACTTTAAAAAGTTTTCCAGCTGCAAATGGTGCTAACATGGCTGGAAATAAAACTCTGAATATGAAAACATATGTTTGCTTCCAGATGCTGCTTTTCTTGCAAGAGAGAAGGCGAGAGCTGATGCTGAATGCTACACTGCTATGAAAGTAGCTGAGGCTAACAAGGTATTGTTACGTCCTTATGCTGGGCCTTGAAGCAGAGCTCCCTACATTAGGCTGTATAGAAATACTCATAGGATCATAGAATGGTTTGGGTTGGAAAGGAGCTTCAGATCATCCAGTTCCAACCCACTGCCATGGGAAGGGATACCTCCCACTAGACCATGTCCAGCCTGGCCTTGAACACGGCCAGGGATGGAGCATTTACCACTTCTTTGGGCAACCTGTGCCAGCACCTCACAGTAAAGATCTTCTTCCTTATATCTACCCAGAAGTCAGGAAAAGAGCTGCCTGTGCTCATTGCTTGCTTGTTGTGTCTCATTGTTTAGGTCAAAAAGCAAACCAAAACCATAACTCAGAATTATTGAGCCTGAAACAATTAGATCCCTATTTGCAAATTCATTTTCTTTGGGCAGATGAATTTATATCAGGATACATGAAATACCTGGTCCTCTCTGGAGACAGCTCTGCTAGATGCTAATGGGGCCATGGCTCCCTCTGTAGCTAGAATATCAGTTTCAGTGTTGCCCTTTCATGCCTTTGCAATCAGAAATGTCGATTAATTCCAATGTGCAAGCTGGCAAGCAAAGCAGGAGCAGGGATCTCTGGAGTGACAGGCAGGCTTAAGAGTAAATAAGTGTTTAGGTAAAGAGCAGATAGAGCTGATCTTACACATCTAAGTAACTAGCCTGGCAAAGCCCAAAGAAAGAAGTTGAAAGAAAGAATGGAAAAATCCTATGGATAAATGCCAGGCTGTAAGTGCCTGCAGCTAGTTCCCAGACCATCCCAGCAGGAAAGCTCTGTTTTGTAAGGGTCACTGAGAATGGGCAGAGATGTGGGATGCTTGTGCACAAATTCTGTCCCAGTTACTCTATCCTCTCGGTTCTAATGTCATTATCCTGAACAAATGAGCTCTGCTCTCCGGAACAGACTCTTCAATCTACTCTCTGGCTAGAAGCCAGTTGTGTTTTCTTTCCAGCAGCTTGCATTGTGAGGGCTTTTAGTGAGTTATGTGCTTTCGAGCATCTCTGGTACATTTGGATTGAACATTTCCCCAGCTGCTTCCATCACTTTCTCATTTTGCCATTTAGTCACCGGGATTTAGAGCTTCACTTTAGACCTATTGAAAGAGAGCTTTCTTCTGGGCACTGTGCCTCTTCAGCTGAAGAGAGGATGAGCATGCCTGTTAACATGGTGGAAAAGTAGGGTGCTCATGACAGAACCTTGCTTTTGAGTGAATCTGAGCTGTTGGTGATCTCTTTTCTTTCTGTGCAGCTGAAGTTAACTCCTGAGTACTTGCAGCTGATGAAATACAAGGCGATTGCAGCAAACAGCAAGATATATTTTGGCAAGGATATTCCCAACATGTTCATGGACTATGCAGGAAGCCAGACCAAATTTGCAGAGGGACTGGCAGAAGGAATCCAAGAAGAAGATGGGGTAGGAACCAATGAGGACTCAAAGCTGCTTCATAACGTCAACTGAAAGATTTCTATTCCTTTTATATCAAAAGAAACATGAACTGGGAATTTCTTTTTCTTTTCCCCCTTTTCTGTTCTGAAAGAGACGAATCAGACTTAATCCATTCAATCTTTTGTATGACAATTAGACTTTGGTATTTACGGGGTGGTTTTCCTAGTAACTTCTAAGCAGCCAACTCCAGGTATGTCCTTTAGATGCACCTCTCCCTGCTCTTGGACATACAGACCAAATTCCTCTGGAGAGGCCAGCTTAGATGGGTACTTCCTTTTGGATTGAGGTGGCTCATAGCAGTAGGAAGTCAAGAAATGATGAGGTTTCGGAGGGAGGGGAATTGCTGCTACAACTTGTTCTGGTTGGAAATTTCAAGTTCTTTATGTGAAACCCCTTTAACAAAAAGGTGCTAGACTTTTGTACACTAGACACAGCAGCTTGAAGACCTTGTCTAAAGGGCAGGTTACCCCCATTGCATGGGGTGCTGGGATGATCTAACAGCCTGTATCCATGCTCCAGAGCGCAGGGTGTAGCAAATGGATAAACCCACCTTTTAATGAGGTCTGAGCTGACCTGGTTTGCCTTGGGTGACCTGGGGCAGCTGAGACCACAGTGAGTTAAAGAAATCCAGCTGAAATCCTGCAGGTTCCCTAGTTTCCATGGGGGGATCTAAGCCTTACACCACTGCCACTACAGGTAGTGACCCAAACTGTTCTTTTTGAGCATCTTAACACTGCTTTGGTTTCCATTTGTCATATTTGGGGAGGATAAAAGGGGGGAGTCAGTAGTTTGAGGCTTTCCCCAGCTGCTTGGTGAGGGGCACAGGTGTGCTGCTGGAGGACTGGAGTTGATGGTCAGTGGCACCAGGCTGCAAGCATGGTACTTGTCCCATTGTCTTGGTTAGGAAAATAGGGAGAAAAGCATTTTTGTCTCAGGGACCCTGACTTTTGTCAAAAGCCTTGTTGCTGGCAAGTAACTGCTTGAATGACCCACGGGCATCTCAGTGCGTTACCTGCCTCTGCAAGAGCAACTGGATTTCAGTGTTTACAGTGTCTTACTAGAGAAAAGGCATTCAGGTAAACTGAAAGGAATGGAACTGAGTTTCAGTTGTGTTTGGGGGTTGTTTTCTGAATAGACCTTGTGAAAGGAAGATTTATGGTAGCAAAGGACATAAACCATCAAAGTGAGAAGTGACAGGGCAAAAAACAGAACCTCTTGTCTCTGAACTGTCCAAGGATACGTTGAATTTTACTTCTTTACTCAGAACAATGCCATGTAATGTACCTTTCACTTCCAAAAGCCAATGAATTCTTCACATACCAGATGCACAGAGGTAATAGGGTTGTGTTTGACACACATGCAAAGCTTGAGGGGGTGTTAAAGACAAAAGTTCAGACCTAGAGAGAACATTCCCGTTTTTTTCTGTCCCTAATCCATCTGCCACTTGGCAGCAGAGTCTGTTTATTAGTTGCCATTATCATTTATGGCCAACATACTAATATGAGCTGATACAAGTGTAAGTGCTAACTTAGTTGTCAGAGAACCAGCCTGTTGCATTTGCAATCTTGTGCCCCCAGCACTTGCTACCCACTACATTTGGTTTCATCCTTCAGTGATTGAAACATGCATTAGTCCTTTGAAGAAGGTGATCACACTAAGACAGAACACTCTGAGGGATTTCAGCTGCTGGTACTGGTATTCTTACTTCAGTTTTCTTTCCCCTGGTAGGAAGGAGAGTGACAATGCACAATAAAGGATAAGCATCAGTTTCTGCTCTAGGAAAGTCCCATCTCCTATTGTGTCAGCTTTATTTGTTGGGAAATACAAGCGAAGGGAAGTTCCATCTCCACACCTATGACATTAGACAGCACAGCAGTCAAATGGCATCAATAGGTAGGCTGTAATACTGCCTTTTATAGGGTTATGAACAGAGAATAACAGATGAGGTAATAGTATTTAAACCTTTGAGGATGATCTCATTTGGGATCATTCTACATTCAAGTTAAGAGATTTCCATTAGTAACTAAAACCTACATTTTACATGAGTGGTTTTCACTAATGAAAAGACCCAAATAAGCCAAAATGGTATTAAAAAGGGTGGTTTTTTTTGTATGACTTCACAGCAAGACAATAGTTTGGAATAAATAGGTCTTAATGCTTTTTTTCCCCCCTTGTTTTAATTGAAAACATTACTGCTGAATTATTCTTGTAACTTCAGCTGTCACAAGAGTCAAAAGGCAAAAAGCAAGGTTGAAACCAGGCTTCACAAGCCAGAATCCACTGTTGCGTTTGCATCCAGGTTTCTTCCTGTATGTCTGATCTCCTGTATTTCCCAGACCTGTCACTACATCCTGATTCCATCTCTTTAAGTGACATTTTGGCCTCTTTCCATCCTCTGAAATCTTGGAAGATCCGAGTTTTAAAACCACTCTAACAAAGCAAAGCCAGGTCTGTGGCGCTGCTGTGGTACCCGAGCATTGCTGGTGGGAGCATGGGAATGCTTTCCCAGTACTGCCTTTGATCTTCTTCTGTATTAAAAGCCTTTTTATTTTGGTATTTGCTATGACAATAAAATGGCCTTCGATTTTAACAGTGCTCCTGGTTGTATCCCTATGGATAACACTATGTGTAGATGCATCTACGTGCAATAAATCAGATACAGGGAAAGATTGACCAGGGGTAACATTGAGGGGGAAGAGTGCTGTGGATCAGTGCTGAGCTGCCATTGACCCATGTGCTGCTGCCCACTGTCATCCTCCCCTTCCAAGGAGCAGGAGAGGGTGGATGCATCCCTATCAGCACGGTAACAAGCCTTTAGTGTCAAACAGCAAGGATTTGGTCAAGTTTGCATCAAATCATTGCCATGTTTCAGCACACAGAGAGCCTGGTGGGTGTTTTTAACCAGCTGTGTCAATACTGTCATTGCTGGGAATATGGGAGAGCCGGGTTCTGCACATTAAGACAAGTATTTAGCTAATGGGTTCCAGCTGGCAGGTCCCATTCCTTCCAGCTGGCTCCCTGGGATAAAGGCTGGCATTGTCCCGCTGCTCCCCACAGCCCAGCGTGCACAAGTGTTGCCTTGCTTTATAAAGGGGTGTTCTACCTTTACCAAGGAAGACGGCTCTTGATGCAGAATGGGGTCGTGGCCTCTGTGGTGGGTTTTATTGCAGTATTCAAGGTTATATGGTCAAAATGAGTCGTAAAAGCCAGAGGGCTCTGTAGGTGCTCTCCTCACCTGGGTGAAGGCTCCAGCTTGGATCCCTCCCCTCAGACCCTGCCGGCCCAAGGGCAGGCCGCGCTGTTGACGGGCAGGTTTGAGGTGCTGACACCGCTCTTGTTTCTTACAGCAGAACCCCCGGTGCCCCTCAGCGAGGCATCGAACCCCATCCCATCCCCCTCAGGGGCAGGCAGACGGACGAGGGCAGCACCGGAGCCGGGATCCGTCCCCACGGAGGCCTCCATAGAGCCGCATCCCTCCTCCCCTCTGCCTCCCCAACATGGCGCCGCCGCCCTCCGCCCCGCCCCGCCGCTCCCATTGGTGGGCGGTGCGCGACGGAGCGATGCTATTGGCCGGCGGGGAGCTGGGGGGCGGGGTCAGGTGGGGATGTGGAAGACGGCCGGCATGGCCGCCGGGGACGGGCTGGGCCCCGCTCTGCGGGCCGTTATCGAGCGGGTGCAGCAGGCAGCGGCCCGCAGGCCGCAGGTGAGCACCGGCACAGCGGGGACAGGCCTCGGCCCGACGGGGGGGGCACGTTCGGTGGGGCGGCAGGCCCTCCGTCACCATGGAGACAGCGCCCGGTGGGCCTGTCATGGAGGCGGGCGGCCGTTCACCTCAGCGGGGTGACAGGGCCCCGGTGTCGTCCTCAGACGGCTCCGTGTTGCTGTGGTGGCCGGGCTGACCCCCTGCCATAGCTGGGGCTGTGGTTGGGTGCTGCAGGGGAGCGTGGGGCAGGTTGGAGCCTGCCCTGCTCACCTCCGGTGCCTGTGCAGGGGCTCCCGGCCGTGCAGCCGCGGCTGGTGGCCGTCAGCAAGACCAAGCCGGCGGAGATGGTGATCGAGGCCTACGGCCACGGGCAGCGCAGCTTCGGGGAGAACTACGTGAGTGGAGGGGGCCCTGTGGGTATGCCATAGACCCCATGTGGCTGTGATGGGCACCATAGGTCTGTGATGGGCCCCATGGGTTGCTGGTGGGCCCCGTAGGTCTGTAGTGGGCCCCATGGGTTGGTGATGGGCCCCATAGGTCTGCAGTGGGCCCCATGGGTTGGTGATGGGCCCCATAGGTCTGCAGTGGGCCCCATGGGTTGGTGATGGGCCTTACGGGTTGGTGATGGCCCCATGCTGCAGACAGGCACTGTGGCAGCCCTGTGTGGGGCTCTGAGCATGGGGAGCTGGGCTTGGCCATAGCATCAGGCCCCTGGCCTTGTATTTATGAGTGGTATATTGGTCCCAGGGACATCCATTCTAGAGAGACCCTTCTTGTGGTGCAGACACCTCTGGCATGGTTTTAACAAGAGATTGTCTTGACTCTCCTAGGTTCAAGAGCTGCTAGAAAAGGCATCAGACTCCAGGGTAAGTACACAGTTCTCTGTGTGTATTCTCTCCCTATAGCTGTGTCCTGAGAGCTGCTCAGCCCAAATCCTGGTTTTCAGGGATTTGGCAGTGGAGGCTGTTGGATCCTTGTCTCTTCAGATAAATGGTGTGGTTATTTTTAGCTCTTTGCCTGCCCCATTCCCTCTCTTTGTCTTGCTGGCTCTGTGAATACGTGTGCTTTAGTCATAAAGTATTTGCCTGAACAGTGCTTTATCTTTTGTGCTTTCTGCTGTAGGAGGTGTGCAGTCAATTAAAAACGTGGTAACACTCCATTTGGGGAAAATACCACGTTATGACTATTCAGTCACAAAAGAGCTTTGCTTTCCCCATGTAGTGCTCTGCAATCAGAGCCCTGCTCCTCTGCAGAGGGTGAAGCAATCTCAGTACACAAGCACTGGCTGAGCTGTGCCTTTGAGGGTAAATAGAAGAAGATTGGGTGTTTTGTTGAGGGGCAAACTGAGACTCAGGTGCTGGGTGGGGGAAGAGGGAGCTGCCATTCAAACCTCACTGTTCCTCTCTGCTTTCAGATTCTCTCCTCTTGCCCAGACATTAAATGGCATTTCATTGGCCACCTGCAGAAAACCAACGTCAACAAGTTGATGGGTAAAGCCTGTTTCATGTGCACTGATCAAACAGTACCAACCTCATGGGCATGAGCTCGGCAATGCTCTGTGAGCGAGCTGAGCTGTAGGTACAAAACCTGGGCCAGCAGCACTGCCCTCAGCCTGTGTTTCCTCCCCAGCTGTCCCAAACCTCTTCATGCTGGAAACAGTGGATTCGGTGAAGCTGGCAGACAGGGTCAACAGCTCCTGGCAGAAGAAAGGCTCCCCTCAGAGGCTGAAGGTCATGGTGCAAGTTAATACGAGTGGAGAAGACAGTAAGTGGCTTTTTCTGCTCATAAGCAGGCCCGTCCTGCTGACAGGACAGAAACAACCTCATTGGGATGTGTTGCTTTGTGCTCTTAAAGCGTTTCTCTGAGCTTGTCTGTTAGCTTCAGCCTGGCCTCTGGCAGAGCTTGGCACAGATCTCCCTGCTTTTTGCCAGGTAAGCATGGCCTTCCTCCTGGAGACACCACTGCTGCTGTGGAGCACATCATCAACAAGTGTCCCAACCTGGAATTTGTGGGGCTGATGACCATTGGCAGTGTTGGGCATGATCTTAGTAAAGGTCCAAATCCTGACTTCCAGGTAGGATTATCTAGAAGGAAATGTTACCTGCTGCCTTGTCTCCCATCAGGCTGGAAGTCTGTGGGGCACCAACAGAAACCCTTAATGCTCTGAGGGTGTTAATGCAGGTGCTAGGCTCAGTTCTGCAGATGTCCATCTGTATTTGGTCCAGCTCCTCTGGAGCTGTAGCCAGGATATGGCAGGGACACCTCAAGCAGCAGTTCCTGCCCTGCCTCCTCTGGTCCTGTGTCTGGATGGGGTTGCACTCAGCCTTCCTTTGCCTGCTGTGTGTGCAGGGTGCATCAGGCAGAGGAACCAGGTCTGTGTTCCTCATCTGTCACGCTGCTGCTATAATGGGATGTCTTGAGAAGATGTGTAGACTTGGAAGTACGGGTGTTGTCAGTAACGTAGCCTGGAATAGGGAATCTGCAGGCGCTTCAGTGGGAAGTGTGAAGGGGAGACTTCAAAGAAAGGCAGAGATTGTGATCTGTGGAACCCTGGAACAGCACTGCTGTGACTGTCAAGTCTATGATCCTCTTCTCTCTCCCCTTCCCTTCTAGATGCTGCTGTCTTTGCGGAAGGAAGTGTGTGAAAAGCTCAGTCTCCCCATTGAGAAGGTGGAGCTGAGCATGGGCATGTCCACAGACTTCCAGCATGCAGTAAGTCTGATTTCCTTCTGCCACCCCTTCCCTTGGGAGACAAATGTACCAGCACCAGCTGTAGGCACCCAAAGCCCAGCCCAGGCATCCTCCAAATGGGCCTGTTGGTATCTTCATCCAAGGGGAAGCCTCATGGTGCTGATCCATGAAAAAGTGCTCTCCTCATTCTGGGATGGATCAAACAGACCTTTGCTATAGGGTGGCAAGTACATGGAGAACCATTCTGTGGGTGTGATGAACATGGAATCTAGCTACAGACTGCTTGGCAGGTTTGGGTGGCAGCTCTGCCCTTAACTCCTCCTTTGTCTCTCTCCCTAGATAGAGGTTGGATCCACAAACGTCAGGATTGGAAGCACTATATTTGGAGAACGAAATTATTCCAACAAAGCAGGCAGTGAAGGCAAAACTGAGACCTTGACAGTGCAGGGTCAGTAGGTGGGAGTACAAGTGGCCTCAGCAGAGGACAGCTGATGAGAGACCTCACTATGCATTCTTCCCTCCCTCCGTGTCGGCATCCCGTCGTGATGGTGAGAGGGAATTCCTCCTAACAGAGCAGAGGGCAGGAATGCCTCCTAATTTATTGTGATTGTAGAGTACCCATAGGAACTGGAAATCTGTAGAACCAACAAATGATAAGACAATGTATACTTGAAAGTGACTGTGGTATCTTGGCTCCTTCAGGCTCCTTGGGTTGACAGGGTTGACCAAAGTGTTTGTCAGGCTGGAGCTGCTAATGAATCAAGCTGTATCCTCACCAGTGGCAGTGAGTTTGGTTTCACCGAGGACTAAATTCTTCATTTAAACAAGTTCTCATCTTGTCACAGACCCTATAAATGTTTCCCCAAACAAAAGCTCTGCCCGTGATGGCTCCTGAGGGATGCTGTGACCAGGAACTCTGGTAGAGACACACTGTGACACTGCAGAGGGCAAAGAGCAAGCACATGTGGATGGGTAAGGAGCACAGCTGCCAGCTTGAGCTCATGTTCTGGATGCAGATGGCAAGTGTGGGAGTGTCTTTTTGCCTGGGGTTTGTATTTGTCCTTTCCAGGCTGACGATGCTGGCTTTTCCCATTGGTTCCATGTCTGCTCCGGTCTTCTGGAATGCTTTCACCCTTTCCCTCTTGTGGTTTTGGGAGTTATTTTCATCCTGCCTAGTGGTTCTTTGACATTCTCAGTTCTTTGGGGTCAGAATGGGGCTTTTCTGTTGCTTTCCAAGGCAAATCACCTGGCTCTTTGGTGCCTCCAGTATCCTATCTGCATGTCTGAGGATGAGTATACTCCCATGTCTCGCAGGGCAGCACTGAGGTTTACTTTTCCTTTGGGAAAAGAACTCCAGAAAGGAAGCTCCTACTGTTCTGCTGTGTTCTGGATTCCTGGAAAGAATCCTGTCCCCCCTGCCAGAACTCCTAGGCTGTGTCTTAATACCTTAAGCACTGATCTAACCTCTGCTTCTGGAAGGGGGAAATGGGGCTCTTCCACTGCAGTAGCTGTTTCATTTAGAGCAGAAGCTCCCGTGTTGATGTCACATGCTGCTTGGCCAACACTAGCTATGGCAAATCTCTCTTTTAACCCATGTTAAAACTGAGGTTTGGGGCTTTTGTGTGCTGCTAAGAGGAGGAGACATCAGTTGCCAGCAGAAACCTCCTTCCCAGGCTTTTCTCTGTGTGCACACAGTTAAATCCAGCCCTTGGTTTTCCTCTCTGACTATAAATGCTGAATGTAAATGAAAAGAGTCAGCTCTTAACGTGTTGTAGCTCTGTGGTTTAGAAGCCCCATGCGGTCAGAGCCACCCTCCTCAGCACTGCACCGTGGGTTGTTTCCTAGTCCATTAACAAGTGGTGAATTCTGATACCATCTGTGCCAACTCTAAAGCTATTAAAGATGTTATTTTTATGTCCCAGCCTTGTCAATAAATGCCCTGAGTTGTCGTTGAAGCCGTTTCCCCAACAGGCGGTTTGAAAGGCGGCTGGAACAGAGCAAAGGGAGTGGAACTGGGAATTCGGGATCAGAAAGGGGAAAGTAGCTGCTGCTGAGCTGGGGAGAGGTGGAGGTGGTGTGAGCTGTTCCTGGAGCAGCCCTCTGGGTGGCACTGCTCCCCAGCGCAGCGAATGGGAAGCAGCAGCTCCTGGGACAGGTACGGGATCAGAAATGACCCTTGGGGAATAACGGCACTTCCCAGCTGATGGTTGAATTGAATCCCTTCCTACTCCTCGCTCTGACCGCAGATCCTCGTGTGTGTGGATTTCACAACGTGAGAAGCCTTTGGCTTGTTTTACAGAACAAAGTCAGGGCTTTGGCTCTGTCTGAACTCAGTTCCAACGTGCAGAAACTGTTGGGGTCCGTGTGTTTGTTCCTTCTCTTATACTGTAGCAGCACAGGAGGAATGGGAGTGCTCTGCACCCTGAGCTTGCAGACCCAGCCCAGCACAGGACATCCCAAACTCCTTCTCAGGGCTGCTCCATCCATTCTCCACCCAGCCTGTAGTTGTGCTTGGGATTGCCCTGACCCACTTGGATGAGGTTTGCACGGTCCCACCCCTCCAGTGTGTCCAGATCCCTATGGATCTCATCCTTTCCCTCCCATGTGTCTTGCCCCACAGTTTCCCCATGACCAAGCCTCCCTGAAGCCCTGACCAGCACCTTCTGCTCCTCCTTTGGGCACGTATGGAGCTGGGATGGTCGGAGCTGGAGCCATATCCACAGACCATCGTCATTCCACAGCATCACCAGCAGATGGGAGCTGCTGGTCACCAGAATGCAGCCAACAGGCTGGAGATGAAAGACTCCACGGCCTCATAATGAACCCTTCTCCCTGCTCCAGTGCCTCGGCCTCTGCATCACAAGTTTATTCCCCATTGGAAGCACTTGGCAAGTTCACTGCAGCAGCAGCACTCGCTCCTTGGGCACTGACACTGTCAATATTTGCCTTGGAGGAATGTGTCCAGCAGATGAAGGACCAGAGGGGCTCCTCCTCCTCTTCCCTTGTGACTTGGCTTGGCTCTCACCCCCTGGAGTAAAGGCCCAGCCCCGTGTTCCTCAGCAGTCCCCTGCAGTGACTCTTGTGTTGCAATGTCCCTTGGAGGGCTCTGCCCAAGCTGATCCCCCCCCAAAGCTGTGTTGGCACATGGATGGAGTGGAGAAAAACCCTTTGTGGGAGCATCTGGAAGGAATAAAAGCCAGGATGGATGATGTGCTGCTGCTCCTCCTGTCCTGGGGAGATGGGGTCTCTGCCTGTGCCATCAGCATCCTCAAGGAAGCAGCCTCTCCTGTTAGAGGCACTCTGAAGCTGCCAAGCTCTGCAGGCTCTGGTTCCCATTAGGTGAGGATCCAGACGTTGCTTACAAAGCCAGCCTTGATTCAGTTCTTTATCACATCATACCCTTTGTATTCCAAAGTGACTGGAGCTGAGCCGCCTGCTTGGCATGGGAAAATCCATGGATTTAGGCCGTTCCCTGCTCTGCCTGGGGTAGAGGAGAGCATGGGGATGGCCAGAGCAGCTCACCCGGAGCAGAGCCTGCTGCCGCAGCCCTTCAAAGTTGGGAAGCATGTTTATTTCTGGGATATCAGGTTTCCGGCAGGAAGGCTGACAACTGCCAAGGTTTTTATTGGATCCTAGTGAAAGGAATTTAGAGAGTCCTGTGCTTGTTGTCTTTCCCCCCCTCTCCTGTGCCTGCAGCGGTTAAGGAGCGCTTTTACCTTTGAATGGGAGCGAGGGGCACAGGGATTTGGCATCCGGCACCAGCACGTCCATGGGGATGGAGTTTCAAACAGGTTGCCTTCTTGTCTCCCAGGCCAGAGGCATCAGGAGGGGTCAAGGCTGGAAAAGCACAGGGAGAGAGGGGCTTGGAAGTACTTGAAAGAGCCTGAACTCCGCTGGGCTCAAAGCATATGGAAGTGTTGCTTGAGTTCCTCTGGTCGTGGCGGGGCTGGGGCCGGGTATTTCACATTTGTTCCTCGTTTTGGCCAAGGTTTTGGCTGTTCTTGGAGGTGATTTTAGGGGAGGTTCAAATCCTGATGGCCACAGACAGGGGCTCGATTGCTTCAGTGTGTCCTGGAGGCTGCTCTGCTTGCCCTCGGATGCTGCTGGTGCTGAGCAGCATCCTCCAGCCCCCCCGAGATCCATGCCAAGCCCTGTTGCTATCCACACACAGGGAGTTCTTGCCTTAACACTGAGGTTTCCTTCCAGCCTGGGGTCAGAGCTGCCCTTGGTAGGAAGAGGAGCATGTGCTGTTAACAGTCCATTAAGGCAATGCAGAGTAACCCAGGGTGAGCAGTGGGGCTGCCCATGGCAAGGTATGAGCCCAAATCCACTTGAATTCCCTCCAGGCACTCAGCATCACAACATTGGGCCATTCCCTTGCTGAAATCCTGTGTCCTCAGGGCTTGACCCAGTGCAAGGAGCCCTTTGCACTGTGGCGTTTGGGGATGCTCCTGCTTGCTGCTGCTCTGGATGTGCTGGGAATGCCTAAATCCAGCATCAGCCAAGGGGTCTCTTCTCCCCCTTGGTGGGGAGCCTGCAGAGGAGGAGGGATGGGTTTGGGGAGGGGTTCGTACGGAGCAGATGCTCGCAGGATCTCGGAGCGGATGCTGGACACAAGCAGTTTCCTGTTGCTCTTCCAGCTTCAGCTGCAGGATCTGGGACCAGCATCCTGCAGCACAGGGCACAGGAGGGCAATTCCTGCAGTGGAAAAACAGAGGAGGGGGAAGGAGAGAACCAGAGGCAAAGATGTGGGTTCAGTGTTGATTGTTGGTTCCTTACCAAGATGATGCCACTCTCCAGGGCTCTGGGGTCCAAGGGATCCATCAAAGCCCATTGGAAATGGAGCTTGTGCTGATGGGGATCTCTGCTGCCTCCTCTTCCCAACGGCCACCGCGTTGTGTTTGTTTGGAGAAAGGAGTGAATTTCTTTTCCCCTCCAGGAACGATTGGTCCTGGAGAGAAACCACATTCCCAGAGTGGCCTCTCCTCGTCCTTCCATGACCCTCTTCCTCTGCGCCCTGGCAAGGGGTCCCGGAGACTTCATTGCCTGCTTTTGATCCCGTTTGATTTGAAGCTGCAGTGAGCCGTGGCCTCCGAGAAGCTGAGCCCGGAGGGGGAGAGGGGACGTGGGAGGGGGAATGGGAAGCTCAGTATTGAACTTAGTGTGGAAACCACTGAGGCAAACAGGGAAGCAAGAAGGGAAGAGCGTTAACTGCAGGGCAGAGGCCAGGAGGGGATGGAGCAACGTGGCCATGAGTGAACTGTGTGAGTCTGGGCAAGGGCTTCCTCCATGGTGTGGGGGTCCTGGAAGGCAGTGGGAGCCCCCCATATCCTGTTATAACCCTGTGTGTGCCCCTACCCTGGGCACAGCACCCTGTGCCACACTGAGGCATTGCACTGGATCACATGCACAGAGGGGCATCACATTGGGGTCCTATGGCCCGCATGCAGAGGGGAGCATCACATAAGGACCCTATGGACCGTGTGCAGAGGGGTGCATCACATCGGGACCCTATGGACCACATGCAGAGGGGTGTATCACATAAGGACCCTATGGACCGTGTGCATAGGGGGGCAGACGTCGGGACCTTATGGACCACACGCGCTCTGCACCACGCAGGGCTCCAGCTTGTAACCGGAATGGGAACGGGAGCTCCTCTCCCTCCGGGACGGAGCGGACCCGCGGCTGCAGCGCTTGGTCCTGCGGCCCCCGCTGAGCTCCATCCGCATCCCTCGGGGGCTCCAGCCCCGCGTCCGGGCTCGGAGCGGAGCCGATGCCCTCGGTGGGGCCGGGCCGGGGCGGGCCGGGGGAGGCGCCAGGGCCGGCGGGGAGGCGGCGCCGCCGGAGCCGCCCCGGGGATCGGGGCGGCGGAGCCGGAGCCGGAGCCGGAGCCCGGAGCCCGGAGCCCGGAGCCCGTGGCCCGTGGCCCGTGGCCGGGGCCATGCGGCGAGCGGCGGCTCTGGTGCTGCTGGCGGCGGCGCTGAGCGGCGGGGCCGCTGCTCGGGGCTGCCCCGCACAGAGCCTGGGCTGCAAGTGCGGGGCCGAGCGGCCCAAAGCGGCCGGAGGCTCCGGCGCGGCCCGGAGGAGGGTGGTCTGCAGCGGGGGGGGGCTCCCGGCGCCGCCCGAGCCGCACCTCCTGCCCGACGGCACCGCCACGCTGTGAGTACCGCGCACCGGGCACCGGGCACCGCATCCCCCCGGCCCCGGGCATCACCCCCCGGGCCCCGACGTCGGCACCGAGAGGGTCGCGCTGAGCCCGGTCCCGAAGTGGGGATGGAGCAGAGGGGATCCCCCCCCTCCAAGCGTCGCCCCACGGTGGTGGGTACCGGGGCCGCGCTCCGGTGCTGGTGGGGACACGGGGACCGGGGGGGATGCCCCCGGCTGGGGTTGTTCTGGCTCTATAAAGCGATCCCGCACCCAGGGCAGCGCTGCTGGATTCTGCCTTAGCACCGTTTAAACCCCTGCAAAGCCGGAGGGACCCTGCTCTCCTCGCTGCGCACGGGTTTAACATAGGGACGGGAGCTGGAAATCCAGGAAACGGGCTCCTTCTCCACGCTTCCCCCCGCAGCGGCTGCGGCTGAGCGCTGGGGAGGATGTTTTTGTTTGAAAGCGGCTGGGAATAGCGGCTGGGAAGGGCTGAGGAGCAGTGAGAGGGGTTCGGGGTGTGCAAAGGGTCTGAAGCTGCTTCCCCAACGCCTCCTGATGCCGTCGGTGCCGACGGTCGTGGTTTCGGCCGGCGCCTGCAGCCGGTTTCTTTATCACTGCAGGGATGTTTGAGTTAAAACCTGGTTGGGAAGACAGGGCCGCAGCGCTGGAATGGGGGAAATCACTGCTCTACCCCCAGTGCCATCCCCTGAGGGTGCCCATGGCCTCAGCTCTCCACCTTCTGCTCTGTAATAGGATTTCCTGGGTGCTGTGGAGGATTGGGGCTCCCGGTCCCATCTGCTCTCATGTGCTTGGACCCGCTTGGTTGCATCTCTTGGTTCCCTATGTCCGTGCTGCTCATTGTGAGTGGCTTCGTTTTGGGGTGCTGATGTCTGCTTGGTGACAATGGGGTGGCTGTGACAACGCCAGCAGCCTTCGTGTGCAGGGTGGCTGTGAAACGTGCCCTGAGCAGGGTCTGAAGCCTGATGTGGTTGTATTCAAGGTGTAAATCACCACAGCGACAGCACCCGTGTGCATCCTGGGTGTCCCTTGGTGTGTGGTGGAGCCTGCAGGGCAGGAGTTGGTCCCACTCGCCTTTGGGTGTCTTTGCTCTTCATTTCTTCCCTCTTCCAGCCCTTCCTGTGCATCAGCCCCTGGCAAACACCCAGGCAGGGTTTTGGGGTCCTTTATCAGGTTGTATTTGGGGACAGCATCCCCGTTGTGGTGCTTTCTGCAGCTGGAGCAGTGTAACCACAGCACGGAGCAGGAGCAGAGCCCCATGCTGGTGGGATATGGGGTTTGGAGCTCCCTCGGAGGGGCCGGGATGACTGCGCAGGAGCATTTAGGGCATTACACGATCCCACTAAAACGTGACATGAAACCTACAGGCGTAGGCAGAAACCTACAAATATGTGGTGACCCTGAGCTCTGCTCTCGCGCAGTAAACATGATTTATTCCAAACCCTTTCCAGATGGAACAATCAAAACCAGAGGCTCCGGCTTCGGGAACGTCTCCTGGAGCCGCTTGGGGTGCGGAAGGGGCCTGGGCACGTGGCAAAGGCTGCGGGGACATCCTGCTGCAGACAGGCAGGTTTTGAGCCCCATGGGCTCCTATGCATGTCCTGGGGGGTCCTCTCTGTACCCCCAGGGATGCTCAGCATCCCCGTGCCTTGTTTTGTGCTAACTCTTACAAGCAGAGCCCTGTTCCAGTCTCCATCCGGTCTGGCCTGGAAGCAGGCCTGGTTAGCACTGGTGGTGCTGTGCATGGAGGGGAAGGGCTCCCATCCTGGGACATGGGGATGGCTGGAGCCGGTCTGGGCCCTGCGGCTCCCTCATCCCGGCTCTTGTCTGGCTTTTCCCACACTCTGGCTTTACTCCTTCATTTATCTTCCATTATTAGGCCTGGGCTGAGGAATCCAAAGCTGCCTCCACAGCAGCTGCTGCTGATTTACCCCCCGGGCCTGAAGAAGGCACCGCAGAGATGGGCAGAGCAGGGGATGAGGGATGCCCATGTCCCAGGGGATGCAGTGGTTCCTTAGGGGGAGCCGTGTCCTGAATGGAACTGCAGCTCCATTCCTCCTCCTTCAGTTCCATTCCTCCTCCTTCAGTTCCATTCCTCTTCCTTCAGCTCCATTCCTCTTCCTTCAGCTCCATTCCTCCTCCTTCAGTTCCATTCCTCCTCCTTCAGTTCCATTCCTCTTCCTTCAGCTCCATTCCCCTTCCTTCAGCTCCATTCCTCTTCCTTCAGCTCCATTCCTCCTCCTTCAGCTCCATTCCTCTTCCTTCAGCTCCATCCCTCCTCCTTCAGCTCCATTCCTCCTCCTTCAGCTCCATTCCTCTTCCTTCAGCTCCATTCCTCTTCCTTCAGCTCCATTCCTCCTCCTTCAGTTCCATTCCTCCTCCTTCAGTTCCATTCCTCTTCCTTCAGCTCCATTCCTCTTCCTTCGGCTCCATTCCTCCTCCTTCAGCTCCATTCCTCTTCCTTCAGCTCCATTCCTCCTCCTTCAGCTCCATTCCTCTTCCTTCAGCTCCATTCCTCTTCCCTCAGCCTCTCTCACCGATTGCTGCTTGGGGAAAGAGCAAACCAGAGCCAAAGCAGCGCCCGCAGATGTGGAGCAGCAGAAATTAGCTCCATGTGGGGAAGCCACAGCACAAGGAACAGTCCTGGTGTGGATGGGGGTGCTGGGAATCAGTGATCCTGCTCCATCCTCTGCTGCTGGAGCTCTCCATGCTGTGTGATGGAGGTGGGACAGGGAGATGAGGGTGTTTTGGGTCTTGTCTTACTATCCACAACCATCCTGGCTATGTCCTGCCAGTCTTTGGTCCTATTCATGCCATGGAGAGACCTTCTGGGTCCAGTGCAGGCAGAATCTCTGCCTTCCTCATGAAGCAGGCACAGGAACATGGGCAGGGTGATGGATGCTCACAGGGATGTGATACCCATTACAAGCTGTGTGCTCTCTGACACCCCATTTTATACCTAGAGCTTGATTCTTGCCCCCAGCTCATTGCCAGGAGGTTGTCACCCTGCAGAGCTCACCTGGCTGTGGCTGACTCAGAGCAGCTTGTACCAATGCAGCACTCATAGAACCATGGAATGGGTTGAAGGGACCTTAAAGCTCATCCAGCTCCAACCCCTGCCATGGGGACACCTCCCACTGGAGCCAGGGATGGGGTTCAGTCCAGCCTCCAAGCACTGAGCTCTCCCCCTGTGGGATGTGGCACCCATGGGGACACCCCTCTAGGTGCCGGGGCTCTGAACACGGCTTCCCCTCCCTCCCCCTGCACTGACCCCTGTGTTAATCACCCGATGGAAAAAGCACTGGAGCCCTAAGGAGAGGCAGAGCCCAAACCTCTTCCAGATGTGGAATCCCAGCTCAGGCCTCATTTCTGTGCACAGCTTGATTGCACTGAAATTACGGATTGTCCGCAGGGAATAGAGGGCTTTGACTTACGACCAATTTCCAGTTCTACTTGAACTCCCCTCGCCCAGCCCCGGTTATCCCGGACCCTGCAGATGGTTCCGTTCCCAATCCATCCTATTGGGATGCAGCTTGGTCTGTTGGTCCCGGGGGCTGCCCGATGCTTCGGAGCATCCCAGCCCTGCCGAGGCTCCCCCCTGCCCTCCCTCCAGCCTCGTTTTTCCTGTGCTAACAAAAGCTGAGGCTTGGAACAATCATTTTCGCCATCCGAAATAGCCCTGAGTGACGCGAGGCTGAGGCAACGCCCCGAGATCCCAAACAAAGCAGGGATACGGGGGGGTCCCCACCGGCTCCGTCCGTGATGCTGAGCCCTTCCCGGTGCCTTCAGCCCCTCTCGCCGTTCCCAAGGCTCCTCTTCCTCCTCCTTACCCCCTCCCTGTGCTAAGCAGCGAGCTCTGCTCGGGGCACAGCCCTATCTGCTGCGAGCAGATGCTTTGCATTAAGGCACTTGGAGAGCAGAGCAGCGCCGTCCCCTCCGCGGCCCCCCCATTAACCTCCATTCGCTGCCTTCCCCCCCCTTTGCCTGCCCAGGCTGGGGGAGCCACCGTCTCCCCTCATCCTTTTTTGGTCGGGTCCAGAGGAAGTTTATTGTTTCAGCAGCCCCGTTTCTGGAGCCGTTATTTATCCAAGTGGATTCCAGCCGCTTGGAAAAACAATCCCGGGTTTTGGCGCTTTGGGCTCCGCTTTTGGAGATGAAGAAAACAAAGAGGAAGAAGGGATCTATCTATGTCCCTCTCTTTATCTCCCTTGCCTGCAGCCTCGTGGGGTTTCAGCCCTAAGGGCTCTAATGGGGTTGGGTTGGAGGAGGATGCTGCACCCCTTCTGCAGCTGAACCCCAGCATGGAGGATGCTCCTTGGGGGCTTCCTCCTGCCCTTCCCACTATGTATCCCCCTGTCATTCCCGTTTGATTCGATGCTCTGGTCCTTAATCCCTGCGTTGTCCAGAGGGACTTGATTCTCCTGGTGCTGGGGAGCACCAGTTCGGCTGCATGGGTTGGAGATGGGATGGGGTTTGGATGGGATGATGCTGGAACACCTCGAGGGCCCCTGGATGTCAAGCGCTTACCAAGGTGAGGAGTCCCAGCCTGGGCTGGAGCTAAGGCTCTGGAGGAGCAGAGCTGTGCTTTCCTGGCTTGCCAAGCCCGTAGATGGCTGGGACATGGGGACATCACTTCCCCTCTGCACCCCTGGCACCACATGGGCACCACAAGCTCTTGGGGCTTGAAATCCAGCTGAAGGGTTTGGATCCAGCTGCATCCCAATGTAGGGTCCTGCTGTCCCAGTGCGGCTCAGGGACTGCTCGCCCATGACCCTATCGGGGTGGCCTCATGGGCACAGTTATTGGGGTGCATTTTGGGGTGTTTCAGTTCATCTCCTGCATGCAGATAGTGCTGGGGACCCACAATGGCTCTGCTGCTGTGTGGGGACGGAAAGTCCCGTGGAGGCCGATGAGAACTTCCTGACTCAAAAACAACCCAGAAAACGGTTTTGTTTTTGGAACCGAATATCCATAAAAGCAGAGGAAACCAAACCAAAGCCTGTGCGAGGATGTGGATTGTAACCGGGGAGTGTGACCCAGCCGCTTTGTGCAGGATGGGGCTCAGCGGAGCCAGGATCGCTCCCCACAAAACCCTTTATCAGGGAGACAACTTCCAAGCGGAGCCGTCGCTTCCAGGGCCAGGCTGTGGCCGAGGACCTCTCCTTAAGGCAGAGCAGAGCAGGCTCCACGCAGCCGGGGTCCAAAGGGCTTCACCCCCGGTCCATGTCCCCCCCGAGGCCGGGGACCAGCGGCTGCTCTCCCGGTTGCTGGCTGCGGATCACAGGGAAGGCCGATCCCATAGGGAGCGTTGCCTTTTAAGGCTGAGAGCTGTGATTTCGTGGCAGAGGCGCAGCTGGTCCCAGGGGTCCGGAACAAAGCGAGCATCCCTGCGCCGGGGGCTGCTGCTCCCTGCATCCATCCCTGGATGGAACCCCCCGCACGGCCCATGCCCTGCGAGGCTTCGGCATTCCCATAGCTCCTCCCTGCCCAACGCAGACCCCGCAGGAGGTCTGGGCGCCGTGGATGGGGCATTCTATGCTTGTAGCTCAGGGGCTGCTCCATCGGGATCCATTGTGCATCCCGGAGCCGGGGGGTTCTTCTTGCCCTAACTACAGCTTCAGCAGGGAGCCCCCGATGCTCCCTCATGCGTGCGGAGCCTTTGCCGGGTTGTGAAATCCTCTGCGCCTGGAATTAAAACCTTCTGGAGCTGCTGGAGCCTTGAGCAACAGCCCCTGCGGATACCGGGATGGGAACCGGGGCTGTGCGCCCCAGAGCTGGCACCGCACCGGGGATGCTGCTGCTCCGGACCCATCCTTGTTGCGGGGCCATGGGGCTGAGCTCCCTGCCGGGGTTCATTGCTCCTATGCTGGATGCTCTGAGCCCTGCCCCGGCCGCGTCCCTGCGGGGAGGAAAGGGCAGAGACGTGGCCCTGACCACGGCAGCTCCGTGTGGAAGCAATTTGAGGGCTGCCGGCCCCTTCCGCTCCCCGCAGATCCCTGCGGACATAGCAGCGCCCGATGGCAGCTCCTCATTAGCACAGGATGCTTTGGGGGGGGATGCGGAGCTGGACCCCAGCCCTTCCCCTTGCACCAGCCCTCGGTGCACTGGTGGCTCCCAGCGCTGGGTGCTCGCAGGGGATGCAGCTCTGCAGCACACAGCCCCCATTCAGCCCCGCTGCAGAGCCTGCCCCTGTGTAAACAGCCCCGGCTCCGGCCCTCAATGAGCCCTTTTCATCCCGAGCCTCCCCCCCCCCCAGCCTCTGGCCGGGGCTCCCGGTGTCCTCCCGGCTCCTGGATCCGTTTGGGATCCAAAGCGTTTTGCTGGTGCCGATGGAGCCACCTCGAGAGCCGGCTCCTGTTCCCATGTGCTGCTAATTGCCGCTGACACGCTCTAATGAGGCTGAATGGTCCGGTGCTGTGCCCTCCTTCCCTCCCCATCACCCACCAGGGCCCCTTTGGCCGGGGAAACTGCTTCCTTGGGGATAAAATCCCAGCACTGGGATAGGGGCAGGGGATGGGGGGTCCCCTCCAGGCTCATCATCCACATATGCAGCTCCTTGCACCCATGCCCGGGTACTGGGGTGATGCCTTGGCCACTTCCAGACGGTGTTGCCATGCATGTGGACCACAGCATTGCATCCATCATGGCCATTGCATCCCTGGCTGTGCCTGTCCCTAACTCTTCCCATCCCCATTCCTGTCCTCTTCCCATCCCCATTCCTGTCCTCTTCCCATCCCCATCTCCGTCCCTGTCCCAAGGCAATAACGGGGCTGTCTCTCTCTGCTCTTCCCACAGGCTGCTGAGTAACAACAAGATCACAGTGCTGGAAAACGGCTCCTTCTTCGGGCTGCGGGCTCTGGAGAAGCTGTGAGTGCCCAGTGGGAGCCTGGGGGTCGGGATGGGCAGCGGGATGCAGGCAGGAATTCCGGGTCCTGCTCCCAGCATCGCTCCCGGCTGCTGCACTGGGGCACTGGCTTTGCCATTGGCACCCAAAGGACCCAGAGGGTGGGAGGCACCGGGGGGGGCCATGCTCCATGAGGGTCGGTATGAAAAGAGACATTGTCCCCCCGAACAAAGTCAACTTTCTTATCTGTCCATGAAAGGCATCTCTATGGAGGGAGCTGCAATAAGGGGAGATTTATGGCCCCCATATGGGTTTGATCTGTAGGTATGCAGGAGTGGGGACCGGCGCACTGAGGGCGTTTTGTTCCCCACCGCGGCCCCACAAGGGTCTCGCACATTCCTGCCCCACAGTGGGGCTGGATGGGCTCCCACCATGGGGCACCCACCCTCTGCACCAAACCCCACCTCTGGGGATGGTTACAGCCCTGGTGAGGGTTTGGCACAGCCACAGTGGCAGCAGCAGGACCCACAGTGATTCATTAGCCTGAACAAGGGAGCATTTTGGGTCCAGAGAAGGGCAATGGGGCTGATGCAGGGCCTGGAGCACAAGAGATGGGGAAGGGCTGAGGGACATGGGGGGGTCAGATGGAGAAGAGAAGGCTCAGGGGGGACCTGATGGCTCCCTACAAGTGCCTGACAGGAGGATGGAGCCAGGAGGGGTCTGCTCCCAAGTGATGGGACAAGAGGAAACAGCCTCAAGCTGCACCAGGGCAGGTTTAGATGGAGCTGAGGAGCAATTCCTGCCCCACAGGGTGCTCAGGCATTGGAACAGGCTGCCCAGGGCAGGGCTGCAGGCACCGTCCCTGCAAGTGTTCACACACCCTCAGTGCTGGTTTAGGGCTGAGCACGGGGCAGTCACCGTGGGGACCCTGCAGTGCCCATGGCCGAGTGCTCCCCAGCTCCTGGCACCAAGCTCTCATTAGCAGGAGGATGAACGGGTGCTGTGCTCACTGGGAAGGGCCATTGTGGAGCTGGGAACTGCATCCCTTAGGACCATGCCCATGGATGCCCTGGGAGAGCCTCCAGTGTGTCCAGGGGGGGCTGCGCTCCCCATCCCAGCTGGCATCACGCTGCTCCCCATTGCTCTGACAGGAGCTCTGATTGCTTTCATAGGGTGGCTTTGGGGCCACGGCACAGATGAGCCCCATAGAGGGACTGTGGGGGGACAAAGTGGGGGTACTTCTGCTCTTGGGGCTTGTGCATCCCCTGGCCACCCTTTGGTGTCCCAGTATGATGTGGGGATGGGCTCTCAGGGGTCCCCCCATGGATCACCCCTCTCTGGGCTCATGGTTTGGCATCTCCAGTGATTTGCAGCTCCATAATGAGATTAATGAGTGTGAGCGGGGCCGGAATGCGGCCGGAGCAGCCGTGTGCTCATTAGCACAGCTCCGCTTGGGAATGTCCCGATCCTGCCCTCTGCGAGGCCAGCGCTAACCCCCTTTGGCTTCAGGCTGCAGGGGGGGGGGGGGTCAGGCGGGTGACAGCAGTGATTTGATGGAGTCAAGCATCCCATGTTGTGTCCATCAGCAGCAATGGGATGCAGTGTGTCCGTCAGCAGTGATGGGATGCAGTGTGTCCGTCAGCAGTGCTGGGATGCAGTGTGTCCATCATCAGTGCTGGGATGCAGGGTGTCCATCAGCAGTGATGGGATGCAGTGTGTCCATCAGCAGTGATGGGATGCAGTGTGTCCGTCAGCAGTGATAGGATGCAGTGTGTCTGTCAGCAGCTATGGGATGCAGTGTGTCCATCAGCAGTGCTGGGATGCAGGGTGTCCATCAGCAGTGCTGGGATGCAGGGTGTCCATCAGCAGTGATGGGATGCAGTGTGTCCATCAGCAGCAATGGGATGCAGTGTGTCCCTGGCTCCCCACACCGGCACACGCCTGGAGAGCCCCTGATAAGATACGAGCCTACAATCAGGCCAAGAACCCCAATGAGCTTCCTAAGGGCAGCAGAGCCCTTTTGGGGCTGTGTTGGCAGCTGTGGTGTGTTCTTATCCCACATGTAGGAGATAATCCTGCTGCTCCGGAAACAATGTGTGAGCCTGGAGCGTGCCAAGGGGCTGGCATCCCCCCCTCCACGAGTAGCCTTCCCTGCTCCCTTCGGAGAGATAACGAGAGGGAAATGGGATGGGAAGCTACTAATGAGGCTCTATGGGGGGGGTTGCAGTGCTGAGCATGGGAGATGGGGATGTGCTCATGCTGCACACCCTGAGGTCTGTGTCCATCTCTCCACAGGGACCTCAAGAACAACCTGATCAGCACGGTTCAGCCGGGTGCCTTCCTTGGCCTCCCTGAGCTCAAGCGCCTGTAAGTGCCTCTGCATCCCCCCTATGGACCCCCGGCGCTGGCCATGGGGACATCGGGGTGTCCCCATCCCAACACCTCCTTCACTTTGCCTTGCAGGGACCTCTCCAACAACCGCATCGGCTGTTTGAGCGCCAGCGTCTTCCAGGGGCTCCCCAACCTGCTCCGGCTGTAAGCAGCTCCATGGGGATGCTCTGGGGCTGTCGTGGGGCATTGCTGGCAGTTTGGCATCCTGGGCTCTCCCTGTGCCGTATCCCAGGGCTGGGTCCTACCAGGCTCATTGGGTGCTGTGGTGGGATATGGGGGCACAATGAGGTTTTCCTTCTGCAAGTCAGGTTGGGGATAAGAGGCTGGATGGATGTGAGGGTGCTGAGGCGCTGGCAGTGGGTACCCAGAGCAGTGCTGAATGCTCCATCCCTGGTAGCATTCAAGGCCAGCTTGGGGGACATAGTCTGGTGTGCGGCATCTCCCACGGCAGGGGCTTGGAGCTGGATGCTCTTAAGGCCCTTTCCAACCCGAACCATCCCATTCCTTCCCCCCTCTCCCTCAGGAACATGTCCGGGAACATCTTCTCCAGCCTCCCTCCGGGCGTCTTCGACGAGCTCCCCTCTTTGAAAGTCGTGTGAGTTTGTGCCTGTGCTTTCAGCCCCCAGCAGGGTCCCTATGGGGAGCGGTGCCCCCCCCCAGCCCCACAGGTACCCCCTAACCCTATGTGTGTTTGTGCCCCCCCCTTTGCAGTGACTTTGCCACCGAGTACCTGACGTGCGACTGCAACCTGCGCTGGGTGCTGGGCTGGGCGCGGGGCCGCGCCGCGCACATCTCGGAGCGCACCGTGTGCGCGTACCCGCGGCACCTCCTGGCGCTGCCGCTGCGCGGCGCACACGAGGCGCAGCTCCGCTGCGGTGAGCGGGGACCGAGGCCACGGTGATGGCCACGGGGGGGGGGACGGACGGACGGACGGACAACGAGGGCTCAACCCCGCTCTGTGTCCCCCCCCATCGCAGTGGGAGCCCCGGAGCTGCACACGCACCACCTCATCCCGTCGCTGCGCCAGGTGGTTTTCCAAGGAGACCGGTTGCCTTTCCAATGCACCGCGACCTACCTGGATAACAGCACCCAGATCCGGTGGTACCACAACAGGGAGCCCGTGGAGGAGGATGAGAGGACGGGGGTGATCGTGGAGGAGAGTCTCATCCATGACTGCACCTTCATCACCAGGTCAGGGGTGGGGATGGGATGGAGATGGGAGAGGATGGGATGGGATGGAGGAGGGAATGGGGGTGGGAAGAGGGCAGGGATGGAGATAGGAAGAGGAGAGGAGACAGGGATGGAGGTGGGGATGGGAAGAGGACAGGGATGGAGATGTGAAGGGGAAAGGAGACAGGGATGAAGATGGGGATAGGAAGAGGATGGTGATAAGGACAGGAAGGGGAAAAGAGACAAGGATAGAGATGGGAAAGAGGACAGGGATGGAGATGGGAAGGGGATTGGGGTGGAGATGGGAAGGGGGTTGGGGTTGGGAGTAGATATGGGATGGGGATGGGATGGAGATGGAGATAGGAATAAGAATATGGATGGAGAAGGGAATGGAGATGAGATGGTGATGGAGATGGGGACAATGACAGACATAAGACAGAGACAGGGATGGAGATGGGAAGAGGATGGCAACAGAGACAACATAGGGATGGGGCTGGACACAGGCACTCATAGCCACAGGGCTTGCTGGTTTGTGTGTACCAAGTGGTAGGATGCCAAATATGGGCACCTCCTTTCCCCATGGTGTGGGTGTCCCCATGCCCCCAGGCTCAGGGGCCCACTGCTGCGGGTTCACTGTGGGGCAGACCCAACCGTGCCACCCATCCCTGTGCCCACAGCGAGCTCATCCTCTCCAACATCCATGTCTCTGCCAATGGCGAGTGGGAATGCTCGGTCTCCACCTCCCAGGGCAACGTCAGCAAGAAGGTGGAGATTGTGGTGCTGGAAACCTCTGCATCCTACTGCCCTGCTGAGCGGGTCACCAACAACCGCGGGGACTTCAGGTAGGGACCTGCGGGATGTGGGATGGATGTGGGATGGATGAGAGATGGATGCAGGATGGATGTGGGATAGATGCAGGATGGATGTGGGATGGATGCAGGGTGGATGCAGGATGGATGAGGATGGATGCAGTGAGTGCAGTGTGCTGGGTGCTCTCTGCAGGTGACCATGTGTCTGGTAGCCATTAGCAGCTGCAGGGAGTGTGGGTGCTTTTGAAGGGCTTCCCGTGCCGGTGGCGCAGCCCCATTCCAGCAACAGAGGTGCTGGAATTTGTTTGGCATGAGATGAAAGGCTCTGGGCATGCTCTGTAACCCTGGCAGGGTTATTATGGGATATAAATTACCGGTACAGCCAAATACGGCTTAAATTAACAGTGCATCCCCCCTATCCCCATCCCCATCCCATCACCCACCTCTGTGCTGAGGACCCTGCAATTGGAACGGGGATGAACATGATGCTGGGGAGCGTCTGAAGAGGGAAGCATCTTGAGGATGCAGATACCCACATGCAGTGGGATGGGGCCGGTGGTGATGGATGGATCCATGCTCACCATGTGCCCATGCCCACAGGTGGCCCCGCACCCTGGCAGGGATCACTGCCTACCAGCCCTGCCTGCAGCACCCATTCGGTGCGGGGCCGGTGGGTGCGGGTTCCCCGGTGGAGAAGCAGGCTTGGAGACGCTGTGACCGCGCCGGGCGCTGGGACCATGGTGACTATTCCCATTGCCTCTACACCAACGACATCACCCGTGTCCTCTACACCTTCGTGCTGGTGAGCGTGGGGCCTCGGGGGCTCTGTGTGCTTGATATTGATGCTCAGCATCACCCTATGATGCTCAACATCACCCTATGATGGTCAGCAGCACCCTATGATGCTCAGTGTCATCCCATGATGCTCAGCATCATCCCATGATGCTCAGCATCATCCCATGATGGTCAGCATCACCCCATGATGCTCAGCATCACCCCCTCTTGCAGATGCCCATCAATGCCTCCAACGCCCTGACCCTGGCTCACCAGCTCCGTGTCTACACAGCCGAAGCAGCCAACTTCTCAGACATGGTTGATGTCCTCTACGTGGCGCAGATGATAGAGAAGTTCATCGGCTACGTGGACCAGATCAAGCAGGTACCAGGCGCTGCTCCCATCCCCTGCATGGCCCTGATGTGGGCTGGTTTTGGGGTTAGAAAAGCAGGAATTGGGGTGGTTTGATGCTGGGATCACTGATGCTGTGCCCGCAGCTGACGGACGTGATCGTGGAGATGGCCAGTAACATCATGCTGGTGGACGACCACATCCTGTGGATGTCGCAGAAGGAGGAGAAGGCTTGTACCAGCATCGTGCGCTCCCTGGAGCGGATCGCAGCACACACGCTCAGCACCAACTCTCAGCACATGGCGGTGGTGAGCAGGGAAGGGTCCTCTGCCCATGCTGGGGTCTCTCTGCCCATGCTGGGGTCTCTCTGCCTGTGCTGGGGGGTCTCTGCCCATGCCAGTGGTGTCTTTGGCCATGCTAAGGGTGTCTCTGGCCATGTTTGGGGGGTCTCTGGCCGTACTGGGGGTTCAGTGCCCATGCTGGGGGGCTCTATACAATGTTGGGGGTCTCTGCCTTTGTTGGAGGGTTTCTGCCTGTGCTGGGGGGGTCTCTGCCCATGCTGGGGGTTCACTGCTCACGCTGGAGGTCTCACTATCCAGTACTGGGTCTCTCTGCCTGTGCTGGGGTCTCTCTATCCAATGCTGGGTGGCTTTGCCCATGCTGGGGTCTCTTTGCCTATACTGGGGCCTCTCTATCCAGTGGTGGGTATCTCTGTTGGTGCTGGGATCTCTCTGCCCATGCTGGGGGGTCAGTGCCTGTACTGGGGTCTCTGTATCCAATACTGGGGGTTCAGTGCCCATGCTGGGGTCTCTCTATCCAATGTTGGGGGTCTCTGCCCACACTGGGCTCTCTCTCCCCCTGCCCCACCGCTGACCCATCGCCCCATGGGGCAGAACTCTCGTAACATTGCCTTCGAGGCGTACGTGGTGAAGCCTGAGCGCTATGTGGGGCTGAGCTGTGTGGCCTTCCAGCGGCGCGATGAGGCCGCGGGCGAGCGGGGCCCCGAGGCGCTGCCCGAGCAGCAGCTGCGCCTGCGCTGCACCACCGGCCGCCCCAACGTGTCCCTTGCCAGCTTCCACATCAAGGTAGGACTGGGGTGCGAAGGGGGATGTCAATGGGGATGCTGATGGGGACCCTATGGATGCAGGATGGATGCCGGATGGATGCAGGATGGATGCAGGATGGATGTGGGATGGATGCCGGATGGATGCAGGATGGATGCAGGATGGATGCAGGATGGATGCAGGATGGATGAGGGATGGATGCAGGATGGATGCAGGATGGATGAGGGATGGATGCAGGATGGATACAGGATGGATGCAGGATGGATACAGGATGGATGCAGGATGGATGCGGGATGGATGCAGGATGGATGAGGGATGGATGCAGGATGGATGAGGGATGGATGCAGGATGGATGCAGGATGGATGAGGGATGGATGAGGGATGGATGAGGGATGGATGCAGGATGGATGAGGGATGGATGCGGGATGGATGCAGGATGGATGAGGGATGGATGCAGGATGGATGCAGGATGGATGCAGGACGGATGAGGGATGAATGGTCATTTTCACTATGGGGACGGGATGCAGCCATTGCTCACCATGGACCGTGCGCCCGCAGAACAGCATCGCCCTGGCCTCCATCCAGCTGCCCCCCAGCCTCTTCGCCAGCCCCACGGCCGCTGCCCCATTGGGGGACTGCAAGCTCCAACTGCTGGTGTTCCGTAATGGGAAACTCTTCTGCAGCACCGGCAACTCCTCCCGCCTGGCTGATGATGGCAAGCGCCGCAGTGTGGCTACACCGGTCATCTATGCTGGCACCTGTAAGGGATGATGGTGAATGGGGGCTTGGGGGGCCCTGTTTTATGGGGGTGGATGCCCATGGAGCTCCTTGGGGTGTTGCTATAGCACAAAGCCATCCCTAGGGGTCTTCATGGGGATGTGGTAGGGGTGCCCCACAATTGGGGGTGGGAGGGTGGTGCTTAGAGAAGCATAGAATGGGTTGGAAAGGAGCTCAACAGCATCCAGCTGCCATGGGCAGGGATGCCTCACACTGGACCATGTCACCTTGGACACTGCCAGGGATGGGGCATTCAGTTCTCTGGTCCCCTGTGCTAGCACCTCAACACCCTCATAGGGAAGAGCTTCATCCTTACATCCAACCTGAACATGCCCTGTTCCAGTCCGAACCCATCACCCCCTATCCCATGGCTGCAACCCTGTCCTGACCTGCTCCTGTTGCTGCAGATGGCTGCGGAGTAGGGAACCTATCGGAGCCGGTGGCCGTGTCCCTGCGGCACCCAGGGGAGGGCGCAGACCCGGTGGCCGCATACTGGAACTTCGAGGTGCTGGGGGGCATGGGGGGCTGGAGCGCTGAGGGATGCCAGCTGGCAGCCCAGGAGCCCAACGTCACCTCCCTGCACTGCCGGCACCTCAGCAACGTGGCTGTGCTCATGGTAGGTGTGGGGTGTGAAATGGGGGGGCTGGGGGTGGATGGGGATGGGGAAGGGGATGGGGATGGGGATGGGGAAGGGGATGGGGATGGGGATGGGGAAGGGAAAGGGGATGGGGATGGGGAAGGGGATGGAGAAGGGGAGAGGGATGGGGAAGGGGAAGGGGATGAGGATGGGAAGGGGATGGGGATGGAGATGGGAAAGGGAATGGGGATGGGGATGGGGAAGGAGATGGGGATGGGGATTGGGATGGGGATGGAAATGGGGAAGGGGATGAGGATGGGGATGTGTCTGATGGGCTCTGCTGTGCTGTGCAGGAGCTGAGCGGCTTCCCCAGCGAGGCCCAGGGCGCCGTGGAGGTGCTGCACCCAGCCATGTACACCTGCACCGCCGTGCTGCTGCTCTGCCTCTTCACCACCATCATCACCTACATCGTGAACCACGGGTGGGTGAGGGCTGGAGGGGTTGGGTTCGGGTTGGTGGCTCTGGGAAGCTGGGGGAGACACCCATGTGCTGGCAATGGGAAGGGGTCTGCATGGAGATGGGCTTTTAGGGGTGGCCCTATAGGATACGGCTCTTTAGGACAGGGGTTTGCAGAACCCTCCAGAAACATGTGGATGGACAGAGCCTTGGGTGATGTGAGGCAACCCTGCTCATGGCAAGGGTTGGAACTGGACGATCTTAAGGTCCTTCCTAACCAACCCATTCTATGGTTCTATGGCTGGATGTGTCCTGCTTCATGGCCATGGGTGCTTGGTCTACTTGCCTGTGTCTTGTCCTGCAAGGAGAGGCATGGAGGGGGTGATCGGGGATGTTGAGGGTGTTGTGAGTTCCCCCTGTTGGGGCAGCAATAGTGAGGAGCTGGCACTGAGGGATGGGATCCATCTCAGGATGGAAACATGGCTGCTGCCCTGCCAGGCTGGGATCCAAGCGCATCCCATGCCCCTGGATCTATGTGGACAGCTGCTTTATCCCTATGTTCCATTGCCAGACCTTCCAGAGCAGGCTTTGTGCTGCAAATCCCTGTCCATACAAACCATGTCTGTGTTCCAGCACCATCCTCATCCCACGGAAGGGCTGGCACATGCTGCTTAACCTCTGCTTCCACATCGCCATGACCGCCGCTGTCTTTGCGGGTGGCATCACCCTCACCGGGTACCTGATTGTGTGCCAAGCGGTAGGTGCAGAGCACGGCAGGGTCCTGCCCTGCTGCATGGGGACCCCATGGATGCAGCATCCCCATTCCCAACCTCTCTCCTGCAGGTTGGCATCATCTTGCACTATTCCTCCCTCTCCACCCTGCTGTGGATGGCAGTGAAAGCCAGAGTGCTCTATAAGGAGGTGACATGGAAGGTACCACGGCAGCCGGATGGGGACATGTCCCAGCCAGCCCCCAGACCCATGCTGCGGTATGAACCCCCCTTCCCCTTGCCCTGGCCCCATGGGGAGGTTCCTGGCTCTGCCATAGCACCCATCCTGCGGTGCTGTGCTCTCCCAATGGGTGACACCGTCCCCATCATGCAGGTTCTATCTGATCGCTGGTGGGATCCCCCTCATCATCTGTGGCATCACGGCAGCCGTCAACATCCACAACTACCACGACAACAACCCCTAGTAAGTGTCCCTGCTCCACCATTGCCTTCCTCCTGCTTGGGAAAGACCAGGGAGATTTTTCCCATTAATTATCCATATATTGGGAAAAAGCCACATGGAACCTGTGCCCTTGGGATGCTGAGCATCACAGCACCACAGCCCTGCTCAATATACCTCTTTCCTCCTGTTTAGCTGCTGGCTGGTGTGGCGGCCCAGCCTGGGGGCTTTCTATGTCCCAGTGGCCTTCATCCTGCTCATCACCTGGATCTACTTCCTCTGTGCTGGGCTCAGCCTCCAGTGCCGACCTTCCCATCGCAAGGACATCCCGGAGCCACTGGAACCACCACCACGACTGGGGGGTACCAGTGACCTCCTGACGGACTCCGGCTCCATCTCGGTCACCCTCAACTCGGGTCCCCCCTGCCCTGAAGGGGATGGGGTCTACTCCCTGGAGGTGCAGTTCTGGGCGCTGGTGATCACCCATGCCTTGTATGTGGCCCTATGGACCTTCGGTGCCATGGCCGTGTCCCAGCGCTGGTACCTGAGCATCGTCTTCAGCTGCCTCTATGGGGTCACTGCCGTGGCGCTGGGACTCTTCATCTTCATCCATCACTGCATCCGGCGCCGGGATGTCCTCAACTCCTGGTTCTCCTGCTGTCCTTCCTATAGGAACGCGCTGCCCATGCAGGCGTATGTGCACCCGGGGCTGGCACCGGAGCACGGCTCACAGGTCTTCATCAGCTGTGACCCCGAAGCTGCTCGCTCCAGGGCATCCTCCTCCTCCTCACCCAGCAGCGCCGGCTCGGCCGGGGGCCGCTGCAAGCTCACCAACCTGCAGGTAGCCCAGAGCCATGCGGATGCTCGCCCTGCCACCGGCCCAGAGCCGGATCCCAATGATGGGAAACCCAATACCAGACCCCCCAGCAACCTGCACGGGCGCAGGGGCCACCGGGGCAGGACTAAGCAGTGCCGGGATGGGAAGCACCATCGCTTGAAAGCACTGCGGGGCCCCTCGGAGCATCCCTCGAGTGAGAGTGGGAGCATCCACAACAGCCACTCCGAGAGCTACCCCAGCAGCAGGACCAGCCCCGTGAGCAGTGCCCGCACGGCCCTACGGGGACAGCAGGATGGGGATGTGGGTCCCAGCCCCTCGGAAGGCAGCGATGGGGGAAGGAGGGTGCCGGAGTTCACTGATGCTCGCCGGAGGAGCACCAGCAGGGATAACCTGCGCCAAGCCGAGAAGGAGGCCAAGCGCCGGTCCTACCCGCTCAATGTGGCCAGCCACAATGGGGGCCTCAAGGGCAGCAAGTATGACATCAACCTGGCTGGTGCTGATGGTGGTGCTGGGATGAAGACCGGGCTCTGGAAGAGCGAAACCACCGTGTAAAGGGGGGGAAGGACCCCATGGATGTGGTGTTTTCCCCCAGGAATTGCCCCGTGCACTATGGGGATGGTCGGGGGCTCCGGTTCACTCTGGCTATGGGGTGATGCTGGGACCCCCATATCCCACCCCTGAGGAGGCTCAAAGCTTCCCATGGGGTACAGGGGCACAAGGCGCAAGGCAATCCCTGCTCTGCAGCAGTGCTTCCATCACTCCTGCATGTCACTTGGGACTGATCCTAAAGGCTATTTTATTATACAGAGGAAGAGAGAAGAAAGGTCTATTTTTCAAAGCTATATTATTGAATGTATATATGTACAGACAGGTCAGGGAGTGATGCAAGTGCCTCCGTTACCGACCAGTGTTCTCCGGGAGCAGGCATGGCCACAGCCTGCTCCTGCCACGACTGCAATATTCCCCCTGATGGGACCACACCAAGTGCCCTTTATGGACAGAGACGATGCTTGTGCGACCCCAACCTGAGGAAGCTGCTTTGGAGGGGGTCAAAGAGCGACTTCTCTGTCTGAAATGGTTCCCCATGCAAAGGGGTTTGGGCCAGCGCTGAGCCCTGTGGGTTAGGCCAAAGTTAAAGCCATATTGCAAAGCACAAGGTAAGAGGAGCCTCAGCTCCAAGGTGAGGCCATTGTCTGCACTGTGTTAATGCCAGACACTAAAACCACAGCCAGAAAAGGCTCTCAAGCCCTCGAGGGGAGGCATAAGCTATGCAATGGGGTGGGCTGGCAGAGCCAACACCGACCCTTCTCCACCAAAGCACCAAGGAGCTGAGCCCCAGAGCAGGTCCTGGTCCTTAACCAGGGTGCATGCTCATTGGGTTTGCTCTTAGGAAGGCAGAGGAACCCTCGGTTACTGGTTACTGGTGTAAGATAAGAGGAAGGTGCCAGGGAGAAGGGGCTGTTGCTGGGAAAATGATGCCAGTCATTCCTTGGACATGATGCATTCAAAGGGCTGGAACTTGGATAAGCACTTACCTTTCATTTTTCCCATTTAAAAACAAGTCCCCCCCTTTCTTTTTGCCCTATCTTAATAACAGCCAGGCTGCCAGGTCCGGGTTTCCTAAAACAAGAGGACTTTGGGATGGCAAAGCACATCCCAACCTCATCCCAGCACAACACAGTGCTTCCTGCCCCTGCCCGTACTGGACTGGGGCTGCTTCTCCTGCCTCTGCCCCTTCCCTGCCTCCATTTCTCCCCTGTACAAATGAGCTGCAGCATTCAGCTACCTCCCAAAGGGTCGTGGGGAGCACAAAAAGCACTTAAGTGATGGATTTCTCTCACCTTCAGCAGCGCTGGGGGACCCCTCACTTCGTCCTGCCTCATCTCTGCCCAAGCCATGGCTTAAACCCCAGGCGCTGCCGCAGCCTCCCCGTGCTGATGCTGAGCTGGTGTATACGCTTGCTGCACTGTGACAGTATTATAGGGAAAGCTTTGTATTCTTCAGTACACTATGTTCGTGTTGGTCTGTTTACATTTACAAGCAAATGACATATCAACAGAAAGCTTCCTGCAATATACCTGGGGGAGGGAGGGAGGGAGGGGAAGAGTATGCCAAAGAGATGACTTTAAAGGGGTCTGGTTTGCCTTTTTCTATGGATAGAATGTTTCCAGCACATACGTTCTGGTTAATATATTAAAGATTTGCCCATCTGCCAAGATGTACTGGTGTTCTTCACAGGGACAACAGGCTGCCAGGCATGGGGAGGGCAGCACTGCACCCAAAGCTGTGCCTGGGTCATCCCTCATCTAAGCTCTCCTTGATCCTCACAAACCCATCCAAGCCTTCTCACAAGAAGCTGAGATGGCCCCAGGAAAGCTGGAGGAGCTCTATGGAAAACCAGCAGCAGTGTGAACCTGTGAAGCTGAGCTGTTCCTCTGGGCATCACCCACGTCCAGGTCCATGGGTTCACCACATTCTGCTGCCCCACAGGACTGGGATGAGCCAGAACACCTTGTACCAGTGAGAAGGAATCCAGAAACCAGTCCAGGCACCTGCTTTTTACTGATTTCTAACAGAAATATAACAACCCAAAGCAGACCCTCCATAAGAAACCCCATTTTGGTCCAGAACACAGAGTAAAACATCACTCACTTCATCCCAACCCACTCCCTTGGGTAACTGTCCTTGCAGCACCCACTCTCCGGTGGTCCCCGCGCCTCCAGCAGCACCATCCTGCTGGAGACAACCCCCTTCACATCCAAAGCTTGGCCTTCCTGAAGGCCTGCACCTCCTCTGGGCCCCGCAGGTACTGCTCGATCTCACTGTCAGAGATAGGCTCATCACCAGTGATGGCAGAGTCGGAAGCACTCGGGGCTGCCGTCCTCAGCCTCTTCCTTGGATTGAGGAGGCAGGGAGGCAGCAAGGGCCTTGGGCTGTCCTCACACTGCTGCCTTTCCAAGGCAGAGCCCCCATCCTGTGCTGCTGGAGCAGAGCCCTCACCCGTGGCCATGGGTTGCTCCTCATCATCCTGCAGGCGGAAAGCCTTCTTGAGCAGGAGCAGGCGGTGCTGCAGCAGGTCCCCAATGTGCTTGACCACGGTTTTCTTGTCCAGCTTAAACATCCTGAGCCAAACGAGCTGCGAGGCCATTCTGAGGAGGATCTCAAGCAGCTCCTTCAGCCTCAGGTGTGCTGGTGGTGGCAGATCAACCCCTGCCAGCCTGCAGAAGCGGGCGAGGGTGCAGGAGAGGCGGGCAGGGGGATGCAGTGACTGCCAAGCCAGGAATGCTGCAGCTGTGATGATGGGCACGGGGTGTCTGCCTGTCACCAGCCACGTCTCACTGGCCAGCTCCACGATCTGCAGTGTTCTGGACACCACCTTCTCCTTGTCCTCCACAAACTGGGCAGGGATGTTGGCTGAGGGCTGCAAGAGCTGAAAGCTGAAAGAGCTTATGGTTAGCATCAGTACATGGGGGAGCTGCACCAGGTTGTTTCTGCTTGTGTCACCCAGCCAAGTGCAGTGTTGCCCTCTCCAAAGTGGGGAGAAAGGGGCAGGAAGACAGTAACACAGCAGTAACTTTGTACCAGAGCATCACTCATAACCTACTAAAGAGAGTGCTTTCCTCAATGCTGTGGCTGTAATCAGAGCTGGGGTTTAGCTCTGCATTGAAGCAGCTGTTGTGCCTCAGGACCCAAGCCAGACAGAGCAGGCTGGACTCAGTGCTGGCAAATGGGCTTGATCCTGAAGAATTCATAGATAGAATGGTTTGGGTTGGAAAGGAGATGAGCTCTTAGGCAGAAGCTCTTCTCTGTGAGGGTGCTGAGGCGCTGGCACAGGGTGCCCAGAGAAGCTGTGGCTGCCCCATCCCTGGCAGTGCTCAAGGCCAGGTTGGACACAGGGGCTTGGAGCAATGGCCTTATGGATGAGCTTTAAGTTCCCTTCCAACCCCAACCACCCCCTGACTCAATGACACTGATCCACCTGTGTAACAGTGCAGGTCTCCCTCTGTTTGTGGACTCTGTCCTGGGCAGCTTTTCCACCCCCCAGCATCACAGCCAGGACCCCAGAGTGGCTGAAAGAGGCCCCGTTACCTGTTCAGGTGGCTCTTGACCAGATCTGCCAGGCTCAGGGTGGGCACAGAGAGCTCCAGCTCCTTCTGCAGGCTCAGGAAGATACTGGCAAAGAGCTCCTGCTTCGCATAGAGCAGCGAGCAGATGGTGCCCATGGTCAGGGGCCAGTTGTGCTGGCGACAGGCGACGAAGACACAGCAGCCCCCCAGGAGCTCCTTCTTCTCCAGGCTGAGCAGATGGAAGGAGGGATGCTGCAGAGCTCTCTGCACGTAGGACACTGCTGTCTCCTCAAACAGTGCCGGGAGCTGCAGGACCTTACAGAGATCCTGCACCCGTCTGATGCCTGCCAAAGACAGAGCCCATAAGGATCAGCTCCAGCAGCTTTGGGTACACCGCTTATCAATAGCATGCAGCCAGCCCCAGAAGGCACAAGCAGCACAGCTCCTGCAGCCAGTGTGGAGCATCCCCCTTAGTGCAGGTGAAGGATGCTGAACGGTCTCCTGTGGGCTCCAATGCCAGCTCTGAAGGCTTTACCATTTAGAGAGCAGTAGGACCATGTTAAACCAGATCAGCAGCAATAGGAACACATTAAACCAGATCAGCAGCAATAGGAACACATTAAACCAGAGCAGCAGCAATAGGAACACATTAAACCAGATCAGCAGCAATAGGAACACATTAAACCAGAGCAGCAGCTATAGGAACACATTAAACGAGATCAGCAGCAATAGGAACACATTAAACCAGAGCAGCAGCAACAGGAACACATTAAACCAGATCAGCAGCAATAGGAACACATGAAACCAGAGCAGCAGCAATAGGAACACATTAAACCACATCAGCAGCTATAGGAACACATGAAACCAGAGCAGTTGTGAAGGAGCTGCCCCTACCTCGCTGCAGGCAGCGGCTCAGCTGCTCCTTCTGCCCAGTGCTCTGGGAATACGCCACCTCTGGAAAACAGGCAGGGTTAGGAAAACAGGGACCTTGCATCCAGCATCATCCGGAGCATGGTGCTGGATCCCAGTGCTCAGAATGGAGGCTGCTGAAGCAGCACAGGGTGGGTAAGGGAGAGGGGCAGGATCCCCTTTGGGCCACTGCTTCTATCCATATGGAACCAGCAAAAGGCACTGGGGCCTCTCCATTGTGCTGGATAGAGCCTGGCAGGGAGGTGCTGCCATGGGAAACCGGGGTGGGTCTGTGCTTAGGGAGGGAGCAAGGGGAAGGGAGGAGAAGGAAGGGAAAGAAGGGAAGAATGGGAAATAAAGCAGGGAAAGGAGGGAAACGAAGGGGAATGAAGAAAAGAAGGGTAAGAAAGGAAGGAAAGAAAAAGAAGGGAGAGAAGGGGAAGGAAGGGAAAAGAATGGATAGAAGAGAAAGAAGGGAAAGAAGGAAAATGAAGGGAAGGAAGGGAAGGAAATGAAGGGAAAAGAAGGGAAAGGAAGGAAAAGGAAGGAAAATGAAGGGAAAGAAAGGGAAAGGAAGGGAAAAGGAAGGGAAAAGAAGGGAAAAGGAGGGGAAAGGAAGGGAAAAGAAGGGAAAAGAAGGGAAAAGAAGGGAAAAGGGAGGGAAAAGAAGGGAAAGGAAGGGAAAGGAAGGGAAATGAAGGGAAAGAAAGGGAAAGGAAGGGAAAAGGAAGGGAAAAGGAAGGGAAAGAAAGGGAAAAGAAGGGAAAGGAAGGGAAATGAAGGGAAAGAAAGGGAAAAGAAGGGAAAAGGAGGGGAAAGGAAGGGAAAAGAAGGGAAAAGGAAGGGAAAAGAAGGGAAAAGGAAGGGAAAGGAAGGGAAAGGAAGGGAAAAGAAGGGAAAAGGGAGGGAAAAGAAGGGAAGGGCTCGGACAGGACCGGACAGCAGCGGGTGTGTTTTGTGTCCCCCCCCCCGCACCCCTCTGGTGCCGCTCCTCGCCGTAGGTGCCGGTCAGCAGCCCCTCGGCCAGGACGCAGCCGCACGCGGAGCACACGATCTGCGCCTGCGCGTAGTGCGCGTCCTGCACCAGCGGCCCCGACCCGCACCCGGGGCACGGGCCCCGCTCCGCCGCCATCCCCGCCGGACCGCGCGGCCGGCGCACCGCCCGCAGCCAATAGCAGCGCCGACAGCGGTCCGACCCCTAACCGCTCCCCCCTCCATCCCGCTCCCTGAACCATGCGTTCCGGGTAACAACAGTTCCGCCCCGGTGGTACCACTGCGGCTGGGCGGGGGGGAGCATCACCAGCCTTAGAGCAGCATCCCAGTGTGCAGGGGGGGTTGGGTCCCCCCCATCCAACTGCCATCATCATAATTCCATTATAACCATTATAATCATTATAATTCTATTATATTTTGAATAGTTATTTAATAATAGTACTTATTAATATTATAGTACTATATAGTACTTATTAATATTGCTTATTACATACAGGGGGGTTGGAACTAGATGATCTTGAGGTCCTTTCCAATTCTAACTATTCTATGATTCAATGATTCGCATTACAATAGTAATTAATATTTTTATTAATAATAGTATTATTAATATTCAATGTATTTACTATTATTAACATATTCAGTCTTATAATAGCACAGGCTCCCAATGCAGGGGTTTGCAGCTAAACAGCTCCAAGCCAGGAGGAAGCCAATTGCCTCTCTCCATCCTCTGCTGCTGCCATTGAGGGTTATTACAATTAGGGCACCAGCACTGGGACTGGGGTGATGGAAGTGGTCAAGAACCTTTCCCATGTGTTTTACTCTTCCTGCTTCACTGCCACTCTCTGTTCTGGTGATGTGGATGAGCTCGTCCATCAGGTTTACCCACCCTGTGAGCTGTTTACCTTGCAGGGATGGAACTAACCCAAAAATACCTTGAGGATGAGGAGTTTGAGGCAGCAGAGTCAGTCACAAGGAGGGGATAAGGTCCTTTAGAAGCTGCCCTTTCAGACACAAACAACACCCCGTGATTTCAGGTACCTTTATTTTAGTGTTCCATGAAACCAAAAGGCATTTAAAACCAAACAGGTCCCCAGGCTAAAAGCAGACAGTATAAACAGGAAAAACACCCAGATTCAGATACTTCAATCATAAAACAATGCATTTGATTCTTAAGGCCCTTAAAGTCAAGGTGAAGCACCTTGCTGGATATCAAACACCGGTCCCCTGATGCCAAAGCAAGGCTTTGACTGGTATTGCCAGCACAGGACTGAGGGATGAGGTGTGTGCGATGCTGTTGTGGTTGTGGGAGTCAAAGGACCAGAGGGAACAACCCAGGGTGGTTGTTCCTTCACACAAGCTACACTCCAAAAGCATCACACAAACCCCATGGTGCTGGCAGCAGGACCCAGCCAGGAGGGCAGCAAGAGGCCAGCCCTGCTTCCCAGTGTCCAGTTATGACCATGGATAACTCCATCCCGGGCTCCTGAAGCCGTCAGTCACTGGGTAAAGGCACAATTGGTTTTCCTGGCTCTACACCATCAGACAGCTGTGGAATACAGTCTAAAAGACAAGACCTAGAGGTCCAGGCAACTGGTGCTTCCCCAAGATGCACCAATCCTTCATCTTCCTCATTACTTCAAGGCACGAGAAGCAGCAGCAATAAGTAAGGCATCCGGTCCCACTCCAAACTAAACCCAGCACTAAAACCTTCTGTGTTTCAGCCCCTTCATCCACGGAATGTACAGCACAAAGAACCCATGGCTGAAGACATCTGCTCAACAAGAAACAAGTATCCCAATGTCTTCAGAAGGCTCTTAATGCTTAAAGGCTTGGTCCAACTCCAGCATCCCAGGAGGAAAAGCTCCAGGCTTTGGGTGGAGTTGATAGGAATAAAAAGGGGATTGGATATCCCCAGTGAAGGGGCAAGCCTCGAGGTGAATATATTAACTATTTTCACTACAAAAATACAGTATTTGAGGAGTCTCCAGTAGTTTAGGACAGCAGCTAACACGCTGATGGTTGATGCAGCTGGCCCAGGCCCTAATAAAGTGCTTTGCTGTAGAAAAACTGAGTTAGAAGCTTGCCTCTTCCAAGCCAGGAATATCCCAACAGACCCTTTCCAGCTCCCAAAGGCAGGAGTTGGTCCCTGCTACCCCCCCCCTTTGGGTACTTCATCTTCCCTCTAAGCCTTTGCTGGACTCTCACCCTCTAAGAAACCACAGGGGTGCAAAAGGCATCAGATTGGTAAAAGCTCACCAAAACAAGAGGCTACATTTGGGTTTGCAGTGGTGCCGCTCCATAGCGTTAGGCTGCATTGCTGGTGGGGAGATGGGGAGGAGAGCAAACCTGTGTCTAGGAAGCAGACTGAAGGGCATCAATTGCCTCACAAAACACCCTCTCAGCCACCTAAGATCCAGCCCATTCCGAGCAGCAAGGCACAAAGAAACTCAATCAGACCAAACAGTGGCTCTGCGACTGCTCCCATTGCAGGGATGGGGATGTGGTTCCTCTCTTGGCTCTATGAGGAACACCCTAAGGTTGCTCCAAGCCCCAGCTTCAGCACCCAAGGTGTTCAAGTTAACTGCAATGGCCTAAAGGAGTCACCACAGTCCTCCCCTGCAGCTGTGCCAGGAGATCTGCACCCATTCAAGACTAAAGCACATCACCCATCTGCCTCCCTCATTTGAAGGAATTGAAGCCTATCAGAGAACAGTTCCTGATTGAAACCCCACCTTTGGCCCAAGTTCATTCCTATGGTAGACAAATGTACCATATCCCACTGCTTCCTGGACCAAGAGAGCTGCTCTGAAGCAACATGTACTCGATGAGATGCTTCTTCCTTTCCAATCTAAGCTTTAACTTGCATTGATTACTTTTCCAACACAGCACAACATCTTTGGACTTGGTCAGTGTAGGGATAACTTGGTTTAAATCAATCCAATCTTCACGCTCTACAAGGTTTTAGGTTGCACTACAAGTTAAGATGCAGAAAGAAGAGGAATTCATCTATGAAAGCTGCTACCAAATGAAACCATTAAAACCCAACCCTTCCCAAAGGACCATCAGTGCCTTGCTGGCAGGCAAAGCCCCTCCAACTCCTTCACTTCGGATGAGATGCCTGAACAAACCTTCCCAAATAATGGAAAGCAAGCAAATAATAAATAGGATAAAGTGACTCCACTGCTGGGCTGCAGATACCTGATGGACTACAAATCAAACCGAGGGTTGCTTAAGGCAGAAAGAGGAAAGAGGTCATTTTCTGTGGCAGCACAACCAGTACCACTTGTTCCACCACATCAGCTCCTTGTCCATGCAACAACACGGGTGGGAATCCAGCCCTTTGTTCAGCCCGTATCCCAGGAGCTTTCACATCTTTCCAGCCTTTTTGGTTCCGGATGTTGCCACACGAAGGATGTTGGGGGTTTCTTCCATGACCCTGACGAGCAAGTTGTCGATGTAGTCTTCGAGCTCACGCACCTGGAGATCCTTCCTGGTGATCGCATCCTTCTGCTTCAGGACGAGCTGGATCAGCTCATCGTGTGTTAGCTGGGCATAAGCATAGGCAGGATCTGAAGGGTGGTATTGCTGAGAGAGAGGAGAAAGGAAGGGTCAATGCAGGCATATGGGCAGTGCAAAACAGCAGCACGGAGCCCAAAGTTCCATCCAAATGATGTTCTGGAGCATGAGCACTGTAGGATCAAGAATAGGATGCTCGGAGGCACGCTGCGCCAAGGCACTGACAATGCCTTCCTGCTACAAAGCACCTTTGGGGTTGTTAATGTAGGAAAAGCCATATGGAACATTGGTCTTTGGAAGTATATGGAGGAAAAAGGAGCAACTGCCTCGGTGTGTGCTGCTCACAGCACAGGGACACGGGGTATGGAGCTTAAGCAGCCTCAGAGTGAGCTGTTACAGACAGCAACCAGGCCATTGGTTTCAGCATCAAACCTTTGCTGTTACAGGTCTGCAACTCAGCTCCGGTGCAATTCCCATTGGAATAATGCCATGCTGGCTCTGGCCAGCTCAGTGAGATGAAGAGAAGCCACAGCCACACACCATCAAATGCCATCGTTCATAGACCTGGTGTTTAAAACATGCCAAAGACCTGGAAAGCCAAACTGAGGCCTTTGGCACTTCCCTCCTATTGCAGTCACCATTGGGAAAACACAGCACAGCTTCTCCTTTAGCCCTCCTGCTTCCCACCCTGCCATCCCAATGACAGGGTTTCCATCCACTGAGCATAGCAAAGCATCAGCTGGAATCATGGAACAGGTATTTGCTCCCTTCCCATTCACACCAGAAGGAGGCACTGCACGGATTTGGGTGCTAGCTTCTCATTCCCCCCCATACACATACTCCCAAAATCCCTTAGAGACAATAACGGTGCCCATGGGGTTTCCTCTGCCCCTTTTCCCCTCATTACCTTCACATTGCTCTCCAGCAGCTTCTCATTCATAGTGCTGATGACATTCAGGGCTTTACTTTGGAACTTGTTTGCTGTGGCATTCATTGGCTTCACAGGATGGAGTCTGCAATGGCAAGAGAGGTTTCTGTTACAGGGGCAGCAAACTGAACACACATCTTCAGCCTAAAAACACAGCAAGAAACTGGGAAGAAATTCCACCCTTTTCTTTATGTCCAAAGGGATAAGAGATCCAGCTTTGGGAAGACAAGGCATTTGTGTCCAAGCTGGAGGCTTTTTGTTAGGTATCCTCCATTCTTTCCTATTGTTATTGGCTTGATGCATTGGAGACAGAGAAGCAGTAACAAGGACATACACCTGAGGGGTAAGGCACAAAAGCAAAGCCAGCCTGGTCTACACAGTGGCAGTCACCCTGAGCTATCATTTGAGCCCAGCTTCCCTAATGAGAAGCAATGCATCACTCGCTGTGATTCGAGCATCAGGAGCCCAGTTTGGCCAGGTAACAAAGCATCCCAGTTTATCAGCCTTCCCATTCCTGAAAAACGGATCCATTCCATGCTATTTCCCCAGCTGGATGACACGACCCTATTTCTGAAGCTGCCACCACATTTCCCTAATGGTTTTCCTATGAGATGGCACTGTGATGAATGAGAGATCCCCTCGAGTGCTCTGCGCATCCATACGGATTGATGTGGTGCCAGAAATGATGCTACACAGGACCCAAATCCATGGTGGGAGGAAGTTAATGCCACATCCCTGCAAAGAGCAGCCAATTCCTGCTGAGCTGTGCCCACAGGAAGGAAAAGCAAGGCTCAGATCAGCACCTTTGGGGTATTCCCCACGTTGTCTCACCTGTGCTTAGGAGACCCGGTTTCACCACCCTGCTGGGTTTGGTAAGGGGATGGCTCAGAGGGGGAAACCCAGGCCTGAAGAAGCTTCTTCTTGCCACACATTCCTGCTTTAGCTGCGGAGCCCTCGGCTGGTGGCTTTATCGGAGACTCTGCTCTAGGATTTGGGATGTCAGAGAGAAGGGAATGAGAGGAAGAGGAAGGCTGGGAAGCACCGGACAGGGAGGAAGAGGAAAGAGAAGGCTCAGAGAAGTCACCCCCCGCAGCACCCGCACTGATCTTCAGCTCCTGTTTCTCCAATGGAGCGTTATCCTCCCTGGAATGAGATGTCCCCCCTAAGCCCGAAGCACTATGCACAGCCACCCGTGCAGGCAGCATGGCTGCGGTGCTCGGCTCACAAGCATCAGCATCACTATCAGAGTGCTCTATCCATTCCTCATGCAGAGACATTAAATACAGGCACTGCTTTCCTCTCTCTGAAACGTTTTTACCCCCTGCAGCAAGACCCAGGTCCTCCTGAGAGTCACCCAGCAGCTCCTCATCGGAGCCTCCCTCTGGGATAACTGGGAGACTGGCCAGTTTCAAGCCACGGTCTCCAGGAACCGGAATAACACACTTGAGATTAGCAAGAGAGTCAAATACATCATGGTCAGCTTCATTATATAAATGCCTATTCCTGCTTTCAGCCCTGGGTGTCCCTGGGGGAGTGACAGGCTCTAATGAACCACTTCGGGGGAGGCACCCATGGGCATCTGAGCCTTCATCATTAGGGAGTGGGAGCCCCAGCACAGATTTGGCACCATCACCCAAAGGAGGCACATCCCCATCATGAGCAGCCTTCAGCCCTAAGGACAGCCGTGGTGCTGGCTTTGGTGTGACCAGCACCTCTCTGCCAGCATGAGGGGATGGGGGACAAGCTCCTGAGGATGGTTTGGTTGGTCCTGCTTGAGGAAATGAACCAGTTTGATCAAGTGGAGTCATTTGGGGCAATTCCCATCTCTTCTCACCCAAGGTCTCCTGCTTCTCCTTCAGCTCCCTCATGGGGGAAGGTGCCTGCTCAGCACCAGTCTCTGTGGTCTCCCTGTTTGGGATGGGAGCTTGAAGCTGGGGAGGACTGCAGTGCTCTGCTGGAGCCAGAGCAGGCTTAACAGTGCTGAGAGGGTTGGATCCAGCTTTGACAGCAGCAGGTAAAGCCTCAGCTGAAGAGCATCCTGCAGCACGGAGAGCAGAGGGCTTCAGCTCAGCAGGGTGCTGTGCTGAGGAGCAGCCTTCATTGCAACGAAGGCACAGAGGGGAAGAACAAGCGACAGCTTCCGAACTTGGTGCATCTGCTTCCCACCCAAGCTGGGACACGAAGGGATTACTGCCATTGAAATGACAAGCAGAAGGGAGAGAAGATGCAGGTGGGTGAGAAGGACACACACCAGAGCCCTCAGCACCCTGACCCCAAGAGCTCTGCGCCCACTCAGAAGCAAAAGGGTTATTACCCCTACCAGAGACCTGCCTAGGAGGAGGTGTTGGAACAGAGGTTGGAAGATGATGGGATGAAGGGAAACGGATGCCTTCAGCATCCAGGGCTGGGGATGCTCTGCCCCACTCGGGAGTAAAGGGGTTCTTGCCATTCAGAAGCTCTGCAGCAGAAGGAGGAGCAGTAAAAGACGCAGGAGAAGCAGTGATGCCCTCAGAGTCTGGCACTTGGCCTTTCGGTCCCTTTATGGAAACAAAAGGGTTATTGGCACTCCTGCTAGGGTGGACAGAGAGGAAAGCAGGCAGGGAAGGAGGTGCAAGAGTCGGAAGCGTGGCTTTGGTTTCCTCCTCTGAAGGCACCCTGCAAAAAGGGACAAAACACTCGCATGTCACTTGCGGATGCAACACGAGGCTGGAACAGACAAGCTTCAGCACCAGGCTCCATCAACTCCTGACCCTGGAGATGAACCACACTTGGGAGAGACCTCGGAGCCAAGCTGATCTTGGCTTCACATCCTTAAATAGGCCTTTAGAAAGCCCTCACCTTATGGCAGAGCACTTCTGCTGTGGAGTTTGCATGGGTTTGAAGCACTACCTATTGCACCCCAAGCTGGTTTATTAGTAAGGCGCTTTGTATGCGAGGTGTTTAAACAGGAGAAGCACTGAAGAGAAGGGGAGACAGGCACAAACCACAGCCTTATTAGTAGGGGACACATCTATATATACATATAAACACCAACACATACCGTTTATATATATATATATATATGAAGGATAAAGGAGCAGAATCTCCGAAGAAGCCTTGGGTACCACTCCACACCAACATCCTTCACGCTGCTGTCAGTAATGCCAGAAGCAGCAGGGCTCCAAGGTTAACAGTTTGGAAGACCACAGCCAAAAGCAGGGATGTTAGAACTGGTGTTCCAGGCCCTGGGTACGTTCCAAGTGGCACAGCTCAGACAGAAGTTAGGTTTGGCAAGAGATCCAGCAAGGAATATCAGCCCTACAGTACCTGCAAAGATGCCTGCACTCAGAGCACCGCTATTTCAGCATCACTGATGAGTAGCATCCCTGTATCCATCTCCTTTGCATACCAAGGAAGAACTCCAGGGTTACTATTTGCTATCAAAGCCACCTTCCAACCTGCAGGGACCCTGCAGAGCACCACGCTTCTGCTGCCTGCAGGATGCCAGGCCAAGAGGCACTGCTGTGGGGCAGGAAGCAGAGCCCAGCTAAAGGCTGCTGCCCCACGACCCATTGCTGTGGTCTCTGAAGCAGAAAGGACTGACCTGGGCTTCACAGCTTTGGTCTTGGATGGGGCAGCAGCTTTCTCAGGTGCCCGTTCTTCCTCAAAAGGGTTGAGAGGCTGCTTGCTTGTATGGATGTCCTCCATGTGGTGACCGGCTCCTGCAGCATCCCCTCTGCCTGCATCTGCAGGAGGCTCAACACATCTGGCCTCTTGTTCACTCTCCTCTTCGGGAATGCTGTTTGCCTCATCCTGCAGGCTCCTGTCAGGAATACCCTCAGCATCCCAACCCTTCCCTGCTTCTTTCTTCCCAGCGACCAGAGAGAGCAAGGCAGACTTCTTGTGCTCTGGTTTCCTGCTCTCTTTCCCAACCTCGACACTCGGGGGAACGTCGGTTTCCAGGTATTCCTCACTGCTCAGCAGTTTGTATGATGGCAAAGTCATCGACTTAAAGGTCTCCAAGGATGCTGACCCGGAGAAAGCATGACTGGGAGATGTACTTCCCATCGGAGATGTTCTTCCCATCTCTTCAGGTCCTTTAACAGCTCTGGAAGACAGGTTCTCTTCTGAAGCAAAGAGCTGCTTCCTCCTGAAGTTGCGAGGGGAAGGGGAAGAGGCTGGAGTGTTGTCCTTCCTGCTGCTCTCTTCCATATAAACGTGACTGCCATTGATACACAGACTGGACTTGGAAACGGGATCGCTCTTGGATTTAAGGCCACTGAACAAAGAGAGCCCTTCTTTCTTGGGGTGGGTCGTGGTTACTTGGGCTACTTGCCTGCTGTCCAGAATCGCTGTTTTACGAGACTTAAACAGAGGAGAAGGAGAGGACTTCTCTTCCAGGGCATTTCCAAAGGACTCTGGGGGGAAAGAACAGGAAGAGGGAGAAATTTAAGATGCAAGAACCATTCCTTGCTCTGACATTCGTGCAGGTACTGCTTGTGCAGTTCCTAGGTCAAACACTAGCCCAAAGCAAGCTTAGCTGTGAGCGTGAGCATCCTACATGCATCCAAACCTGCCACCATGGCCAGAAGTGATGTTCTATGGATTTACTTTATAGTAAATCCATATGGATTACTAAATCCACAGGGATTTAGTGAATCCATAAGGATTTACTTTTTAGTACCCTAAAGAGTGTGGAAAGGGCAATGAAACCTTGGGGAAAGGCTTTGTGCTGCATCAGTGCTGCAAGGACCAGTACTCACTTTCTGAGGCCGGGGAGGTCTCTGACTCCTCATCCTCCCATTGTGCCTGGAAGTCACTGGGTCGAAGCAGAACCCTCTGGGTGAGGGGCTGCTGTGTTGGTAGCACTGACATGGACTGGGAAAGGGAGGTCTTCTGCAGGCCAGGCTTGGAAAAGAGGGCTTTAAACTTGGATTTCTTCTTTTCCTTCTCCACTGCCTCATCCTCACTGTCAACAGGGGAGTGAGATGTGCTGGGAATGATGGATGAAGCCGTATCAGAGAGGCCACTGCTTCTCTTGCCCTTGAGCTTGTCTTTGAGCTTGCCAAAGGGGGAGCGAGGCTTGTCCTTCATGGACAGATCGAACATGCTGGCTGTCATGTTGCTCCTCATGAACTGGATATCCACTTCGATCTCCCCTCTCTCCTTCTCCTTCTTGCCTGGCTTGGAGCGAAGCTTGTACCACCTGCAAGGACAAGGAGATTCCCTTTACAACCCCGGTCTGAGGCACGGCTCATTCACAACAACAGAGGGTGTCTGTGGCTTAAAACTCAAGCGAGCCTACAATGTAAGGGCCAGGGAGGGAAAGCCTTTAATCCCCCACAACGTCACAGTCATGTGGTGACTAAGGAAAACATGCTTGGCATGAAGTTATCAGTAAAAACTGCTTGAAAACCCAGATCAGGGTTAAAAAGAAGGGTCTGAAGGGTTAAAGAGAAGGGTTCAAGAGGCAGACACTGTGGAATTCCCAGCCTCTCTCTCCTGCCCTTCCCTTTGTCTGACTTCCCAAATGGCCTTTGAAGTGGGTGCGGGAAGAAGCAGCCTCCGAGAGCCTGACACTGGTACCAGAGCTCCCCACGCCCTCATACCTTTCATTCCAGCTCCTTTCCAGTTGCTATCTGAATGCCCTTCAAGCTCCGAAACCCCTAATCAACACAGAGCAGAGCCAAGCCAAGCCTTGCCCACTGTCTGGAGCCTTCCACTCACCTCCTGCTCCTGCCTGGAGCGCACCAGGAAGGCCATTCCTTACCTACAGGACCTTATCCCTTTGTGCCATGCACCCGGAGCACTCAGGGCATCCTAAACTGCAGAGCCACCGTTTGCAGGCTGCTATCACACGTCCTCCGTTACCACCCAAAGCCTTTCAAACCACATTCGGGCTGGCAAAGAAAGTTATCAGCAGCTCACATCACTTCTTGCCTATCGATGGAGCCGCAGCATTCCCAATAGGGAAAACTCCTTCCCAGCTGGTACAGGGCAATGAAAGGAAGCAAAGAGTCTTCCATTTACACTGCCATCCTTTGGAGGTGCATTGGGAGCAGTGAAGGAGAAGAGGAAAGGGCAATTTGCTTGGGAGAACATTCAAACCTAATGAGTGTTAACTGCAGATGGATGCACAACCGCACTCCAGATGAACACCGGGGGGAAATGAATGCTCCAGCACCACACTACAGTTACCCCCACGTCCACACCTGGTGTTACAAGACACCAGCACCATGGAAAGGACTTGACAAGGAGATATTGGCCTTTGTCAGGTCCCCAGCACAAGCTTTGCCTTTAATATAAGCCAGCACTGGGCACTTTTGTTCTCAACCCCGTGATTTCTAGGAGCATCCTGCTGGTTTCGGTGCCACAATCCATGCTGCAGGCTCTGTGCCATGGGGTGGGGGGGGGGGGGAAGAGCAGATCCTGTTCCAAACACATCCCAACCAAGCTCTGTGAACAACAGCTTAGTTAGCACTAAGCAGAACACGACTGCTGCTATGTCTGCTTCATTGGACGGGCTCAAAGGGAAGGATACAGGGATAAATCCCCCTCCAAACCATCAGATATGAATTCTTCATCCTTTACTGCAGGAGGGTGACCTAAACCCCAGCCCTTTCTGGCTTTACATCACCCCAGCAGCCAAGCAATGGCACCAGAAACAGGCTTCCAACAGCACACGAACACCTGGGAGCATCAGGAGTTCCACGGCTCTGTTTTCCTCCCTTGCCCTCAGTTTTCCTCTGGCTCAGCCACAAGGAAACACATCCCTGAGCTCCGCAGTGTAAACACATCCGTGCTGGATACATCCTTAATGACAGCCACGTCCTAATGAAGGCTTCCCCAGCCCCGATACCCGGCTCTGCTCTCAGGTGAGTGAGAAGAGGAAGGTGACTCAGGGGCCACCTCAAGCCACATTACAAGGCTGCTGACTCCCAGTTAAACCCTCCCTGGAACCACGCCTGGCATTCCAGGGCCGTGTTTTTGTGTTCAAAGGGACAAGTATGACACAGAGCTGGTAAAGGAAAAGTCTCCCTGCTCCGGTGTCCTGCTGACACCAATGAAGGCAGCCCCTGGAAGGCTGGATTGGCTGCTCCCACATGCACGTAGGCTCTGCTGTTTATTATGGGGCACACATGGCTCTAGCCTGGGCTCATTCCCGGTGTTCCCGGTCACTCCGGCTGTTCCCAGTGTTCTCTCCCAGCGCTCACACATAGATGCTTAAAACCCAAACCTGAAACAGCCCCAAGTGCATGTGCCTCAGACGTGGCACCCTGGAGCTATGTGGGTCCTTCAACCCTGTGGGGCACAGGGGGGGGGGTCTCCACCAGAGCCCCACATCCCTATGGGGCACAGGGACATTCCATGGGGAACTGGAGTACCCCCCACCTCTGACCCCAGCCCTCGTGCTGCCCAGGGACCGCCCCCTCCATCCTTCTCTCTGATTCCTATGGGGCTCAGAGACCCTCCCATCCCTATCCCAGTGCCCTACGGGAGCCTGAGGCCCCCCAATCCCTCTCCATCGCCTCTGTGCGGCTCAGAATCCGTCCCCCATCTCTATCCCAGTGCCCTACGGGAGCCGGAGGCCCCCCAGTCCCTCTCCATCCCTATCCCAGTGGCCTGCTGAAGTCGGCATCGCCTCTGTGCGGCTCAGAATCCCCCTCCATCCCTATCCCAGCGCCCTACGGGAACCTGAGGCCCCGTGGTCCCTCTCCATCGCCTCTGTGCGGCTCAGAATCCCCCCCCTCCATCCCTATCCCAATGCCCTACTGAACACGCCATCGCCCTTTGGCTCAGACCCCCTCCCCAATTCCCTACAGCACATGGACACCCCCCCCCCCATCCCATCCCTTTTTCCCCCCCGTTCTCACCGTGTGTGCCTCCGGCCGCCCTCGCTCCTCAGCGCGGCCAGGTCAACCTCTGCTCGCCCCAGGAACTTATCGATGCCGACCAGGGCTCGGTGCAGCACCGTGAGCCGCAGCGCTGCGGACCGGGGGGGCAGCTCGAACGTGGCCTCCTCCCTCCATACCGGCTGCCCCTGGCACCGCTCGGCCACCGACGTGGAGAACTTGTCCCTGCCCAGCGCCATCACCGCGTACGCGTCGCTGCCCCCGACGGCCGCCGCCTTGGGCCGCAGCCCCCGGGCCCGCAGCACCGTCACCTGCACATGGGTGGGCACCCAGCCCGCAGCCAGGCCCGAGCCGGACATGGCGGAGGGGATGGGAATGGGATCGGGATGGGAATGGGATGGGAATGGGGATGGGAGTGGGAGAGGGGAGGGTGCGGGACCGCACAGCTCGGGAGCACCGCCCCTCTCGCGAGAGGAAGGGGAGGGGCCTGGGAGGGGTGGGAGGGGCTTGAGGGGAAGGGGTGTGGCCTGGGCGTGGGGGCTACCGGTGTGTACAGGTGTGTACAGGTGTGCATAGGTGTATGTACAGGTGTATGTATAGGTGTATGCGTAGGTGTGTACAGGTATGTGTATAGGTCTATGTATGTACTACAGGTATGCGCATGTACAGGTGTATAAACACATGTATGTACAGGTATTTGTACAGGTATGTATACAGGTCTATGTATGTCCAGATGTGTGTACAGGTATGTGCATGTACAGGTGTGTACGGGTGTATGTACAGGTATGTGTACAGGTATGTGCATGTACAGGTGTATGATAAGGTATGTACTATACTGGTGCAAGTATAGGTGTGTGTACAGATGTCCACGTATGTGCTTTACAGGTGTGTGCCCAGGTATGTACAGGTATATGTATACTACAGGTGTGTGCTGTACAGGTGCATATATAGGTGTATGTACAGGTGTATGTACAGGCATGTGCTATACAGCTGTATGCACAGGTACGTGCATGTACAGGTATATTAATGCACACACGTGTGGCATGCATATGTGTGCAAAGGTGTATGCATAGGAGTCTGCAGAGGGGTGTGCCTGTACAGGTGTGTGCAGACGTATGCACAGGTACAGGTGCGTGTATAGGGTGTCTGTGTGTGTGTACAGAGGTGTGGGAATGGGTATGCACACCCAGGGCTGTGTGTGGCAGTGCATCCAGGTGCTCCGAGGCTTCTCCAGCAGCAATCCCAAAGGAAAAATGCCATTTCCCAAACCCTGACATTGTTTTAATGGGAACTGGGATCCATGTCAGCAATGGGGCAGCTCCAATGAAACCCCCCTCAACCTCCCTGTAAGAGCCCTTGTCCTGCTGCTCCTTGTACCCAGATCCAGGCTTTGGGATGGAAAACACCCTCCTCCAATGCTGCCTGAGCCCGATGCGGCTCCTCCGCTTCATCCACCCATCCCTGAGCAGCACAGAAACGTGGATATCTGTCCCCAATGGAGAGGCAGAAACAGGACGGGATGCGATAGGAGCATAATCCACAGGCTTTGCCCAGTTCCCCTTGCTCGGAGCTCCTCTTGCTCTCCGGCAGGAGGCTCTTCTCCCCTTCCTGATGGGCTTCCTGAGCCCGGGATGATGGGAATTCTTCATCCTTCCACAGAGCAGATCCACGACCTCCTGCTTCCAGCCGGGAATCCCCCCGGGTGGGAGCTGGTCCCCATCCACACAGCGAGCACAGGCACATCCCCAAGGCTGCGCTGCCTCTTGGAGAGCAGCTCAGGAGCCGTTTCCCAACCGGCTCCAGGTCTTCAGCACCAACAGCACAGAGGAGCCGGCTCCATGGTCCCTGCTGGGACCGGGAGCGCTCCCGACGGAGCATCCCTCTGCTCCCTGCTCACTGGAGGGTCCTTCCAGCGCCGTCACCCCCAGCGCTGCTCCTCCGGTCCCTCTGCAGCACCCGGCCCTGCAGGAAGAGGGGGGGAAGTGATGGAGCATCACCCACAGGGCAAAGTGCATCACTGGAAGCGCTGTACTGGATGCACACGCTGCACTGGAAGCACTGCTGTGGATGCATTGCACTGGGAGCACTGCTCTGGAATCACTGCACTGGAAGCCATTCACTGCGCTGGAAGCTCTGCACTGGAAGCACTGCACTGGATGCACTCACTGCACTGCAATCACTGCACTAGAAGCACTGCACTAGAAGCACTTCACTGGAAGCACTGCACTGGATGCACTCACTGCACTGGAACCACTGCACTAGAAGCACTTTACTGGAAGCACTGTACAGGAAGCACTGCTCTGGATTCACTGCACTGAAAGCACTGCACTAGAAGCACTTCACTGGAAGCACTGCACAGGAAGCACTGCACTGGATGCACTACACTGGATGCACTCATTGCACTGCAATCACTGCACTAGAAGCACTTCACTGGAAGCACTGCACAGGAAGCACTGCTCTGGATTCACTGCACTGAAAGCACCGCACTGGAAGCACTTCACTGGATGCACTGTACTGAAAGCACTGCACAGGATGCACACATTGCACTGGAAGCACTGCACTGGATTCACTCACTGCACTCACGCTGTGTCCGGCTCTTGGCTGCTCCCGATCAGATGGAGGGACCTGCTGGTGTCTCTCTGCCGGCAAACCTTGAACAGGAGAGCACAGAGTGTGAGGAGCCTGGACCCTTATGGAGCATCCCCTTGAACCCCTCCTTGGAACCCCTCTTCCAGCAGCAGCTCTGCTGGTGTGTGCCGGCAGGACCCTCTCCTGCCCTCGGGAATCCGGAGGGGCTTAAAACCCACAGGAACCGGAACAATTCAAACCCCATATGGGAGGGGGGAACCCTCCCTGTAGTTCACATGGATTCCCAAATCCATGGGAGAGTGCAGGGGCACATCCCTACCAGCCCTCTGCCCTGGCTGCGGCCATGGGAAGCCCGTCTCTGATCCGCAGGGCTGACGGAGGGTGATGAAATAGGTTCCCTTCCCAGATTGTCACTCTGTCAGAGGGCAAAGCAACCCACGACAGCCTCAGCTGCCTCGTTGCAAAAGGATTCCCTATGTTTTCCTTCTTTAACAGCAAAAAGTGGGAGAAAGGAGGGGGGGAAATGCCAGGTTTTGGGATTCATTCAGCTCGTTTGCTTCCTTATTCACCACCAGGGTTTTCCTTACCCAGCAGACCCCATCCTGGCAGCCTTGGGAAAGGACAAGGCAGGAGCAGGACCCCAGTTTTCCAACCCAGTGGAAGGGCTGGGGCTTTAAGGCAATGATTCCCATGTACCCCATGACCTGCCCTCCATCTCCCCATCAGACCACATCCCTGCCACCAACACCCCCTCCACTGCACCCCAAAGGGCTGCTCCCCATAAACCCAAGTGCCCGCAGGTACCTACTCCTCAAGCTGTGCACACAGCGCAGTCTGGGTACCCTGGGACAGGCTGGTCTCCTCCATCCCGCTCCCATCCTCTCGGGGGGCTCCCACTTTGCTGTCCCCAAAGGGACCCCCCGAGGGGCTGAAGGCACAGGGGCAGTGCTGCAGGTCCCGGGACACAGCATGGAGCCGGCGGTCGGCACGGCGAGGGCAGCAGAGCAGCTTGCGGAAGGCACTCCTGAAGTCGGGGCTGCGGCAGTAGATGATGGGGTTGAAGGCTGAGTTGATGTAGCCCAGCCAGTTGAGGAAGAGGAAGAGCTGACCCGGCACCAGCCCCCGGTAGAAGACCTTGATGATGTTGGCCACGAAGAAGGGCAGCCAGCACAGCGTGAAGGTGCCCATGATGATGCCGAGGGTCTTGAGCGCCTTGTGCTCCTTGATGGCCAGCAGACGGGAGGGACGCCTGAGCCGGCTTCTCCTAGAGCCAGGGCTGGGGGGGCCCTGCAGGAACCTCACCTTGTCCTTGCCGATGAGCTGGATGTGGTGCGTAGCCACGGCAAAGACCCGCACATAGACAAAGATCATGACGAGCAGGGGCACATAGAAGGAGATGGTGGAGGAGATGATGGCGTAGGTCATGTTGGTGACAAAGTCACAGCAGCGTGGGTCATCATAGCAGCGCACTGCCTGCTCGTCCGCCCCGTCCCTCCACCAATGGTTCATGATGGGCAGGAAGGAGACGAAGGCAGAGATGCCCCACACCAGGCACACCACAGCCCGTGCCCTGCCCTTGGTCACCAGGGCCTCATACTGCAGCGGTGATGTGATGGCGAGGTAGCGATCCACAGCGATGGCACACAGCGTCTCGATGCTGGCCGTGACACACAGCACGTCCAGCGAGGTCCACAGCTCGCACAGCACCGTGCCATAGCGCCAGTGGCCACTCAGCAGGATGGTGGCCCCCGGCGGCACCACCAGCAAGCCCATGATGAGGTCGGCGCAAGCCAACGACGTGACGAACACGTTGGTCATGGTCTGCAGCCGCGGCGTCTTGGCGATGGCCACGATCACCAGCAGGTTCCCGGCCACGGTGACGAGCACGGTGATGCCCAGGGCAGCCCCCAGCACCCACTGCCGGCTCAGGCTGCCGGCCCCGCTGCAGTTACCGCTGCTGCCCAGTGCTACCGCTGCCCCCCAGGCGCTGCCGTTGCCCGCAGGCACCGGGCTCATCTCCTCCGGAGCCGGGGCTCGGCCGCTGTGCCCCGACGTGCGCAGCCCCGGAGCAGCCCTCGGGGCGGAGCGGCGGGGCCGGGCTCCCCTCCGGGGCGCTGCTGCAGGAGGAGCCTTTAAAGGCTCGGGGCGGCCCCGCTCCGGGGATCAATGGAAGAGGAGCGGCTGCGGCACCGCCTCTGCCCAGCACGGGCAGCCCCGGCCCGCCCCGCTCCGCTCCGTGCGCTCCAGCCCCTCACTGTGAGCTCCATCCCCTCCCCGTGAGCTCCATCCCATCACCATCAGCTCCATCCCCTCCCCGTGAACTCCATCCCCTCACCTTGAGCTCCATCCCCTCCCCATCAGCTCCATCTCTTCCCCGTGAGCTCCATCCCCTCACCATGAGCTCCATCCCCTCACTGTGAGCTCCATCCCCTCCCCATGAGCTCCATCCCCTCATCGTGAGCTCCATCCCCTCACCATCAGCTCCATCCCCTCACTGTGAGCTCCATCCCCTCACCATCAGCTCCATCCCCTACCCGTGAGCTCCATCCCCTCCCTGTGAGCTCCATCCCCTCACCATCAGCTCCATCCCCTCACCATGAACTCCATCCTCTCACTGTGCCCAGGACTTTACTTCACTGGAGCAAACCCATGCACACTCCTTGCCATGCTCAGGCTCTCCCTGGGCAGAACAGGCTGGCACTGGAGGGGACAATGACACCCTGGTCCCCTGGACATCAGCAAAGGGCTGGGGAGATGCCGGCCCTATCCCAACACCCATCATCCAGCACATCCCAGTCAATCTTTCACTTCCACACTGCCCAAAGCTCCTCCCAGCTGATGGAGGGGAACCTTTGGGTGGGTGCCGATGTTGTGGGGACCCCACACTTCCTTCTGTCTCCCATTGGGGAGCCTGGGAAGCACTGGGCTGCTCCAGCCCTATTGCGGTGCCCTCCTCCTGCAGGCCCCTGGGGTCATATTTTCACTATCGGCTATTTATACAAACCCTGGAAGTTCTAAGGCTGGCGCTCTCCAAATATGGGAGTTTGAAGCTTCAGCCAAATGGGGGAACGTTGGCAAAGAGGGGAAAAATCAGGATGTGTAAGGAATTATCCTCTTGGCATTCCAACCCATTCATGAGCGAGCAGAACGGGGCCCGGCTTTTACAAGCTGGAGCTTTACGAGAGTGTTTTGATTCATCAAAGCACCCAGACAAGGGCTTGATGCAACCTCCTTCAGCTCCCAGCCCTGGCATCAGCTGCAGGCATGGGCCAAGCCCTGGCCTTGCTATTTAAGGGCCATTTGGGCCTCCTCTGGAGCAGCACAAACAAGAGGCAAGCAGGGAAAGGGGATTTGGAACGCCAGCACCAGAAGCACACGGGGACATGGATGGGTTCTGTGTAAGAGCATCACTGGGAATGTCCATGGATAATGAGGATGTTGGGCTGGGATCTGTGGAGCAGGCGCCAGGACAGGAGGCCTGGCTCTGCCATCACCGTAACCCTAACCCTAACCCACCCTCATCTCCACTTCCCATCCTCCCCTCTGCTTCCCATCCTTGCCTTTGTTTCCCATCCTCATCCCTGCTCATCCCTAAGGGCTGAGCCTGGGTGAGGTGTAAATCACCCTCCTGATCCCATACAGATCTTCCACATGCTGCCGCTCCTGCCTAATCCCTATCCCCAGCCTTATCCACCCCAGGCAGGCTGCAAGCACCCAGCCACACTCATGGAGCGATGCTGATCCACAAGCAGAGCTCTCCTTCTAATCCCCCACACCAAGGCTTGATGGAGAGCAGATAAATCAGTGCCTGGCACTCAGCAGATAGAGCTGAGCCTGGGCAAGGGGCTTTGCTGCTCCTGTGCCCTTCCACCTCAGGTATTAAGCACAGTTTAATCCTCCATCCCTCATGTTCCATGCAGGATCACCCCTGTGAGCGCACCAAAGCTGGCTGGAGGGCAGGCAGGCATCAGCTTTGCCTCCCAGCATCACTGAACACAGTACATTCAGCTCCTGCCAAGGCTGATGCCACATTAGGATTAAAGGGAAGCTTTTTATAGCTGGGAATCTTGCTCCATGTCCCGGCTGCAGAGCTGCTGTTAGAGACCAAGGGATAACACACAGCAGGAATCACGTCAATGGCAGGGATATGGGATCTCCCTTTTCCCCCTTTGGGGCAGCCCTTCTCAGCTTCCCCATTGCAGGATAGGGTCAGAAGGGGAATACAGCACAAGTGACTGCACTGAACCTGCCACAGGAGCATTGGAGGGGGCTCTGCCCACCCATGGGTGCAGGGAGCAGAGCAGGGCACAGGCTCTGCTGCACTGGGAGATGTGGTTACTTTGCACCAGTAACAACTGGTGCCAGAGCTGTGTCGCAAAGCGCTGCCCATCCATGGAATCCAGAGCCAGAGCAGCGCTGGAGCAGATCCCAGCCCAGGGCAAAGGGCAGCAGAGGGGGTTCACAGCACCCCAACAGCCCCATCAGCACAAGGGGACCCAGCCCAGCACAGAGACCCCATGGACCAGCATCACCCTAAAGGGTTACATAGAGCTGGTGGGACTGCAGCAAACACACATGGGCTCAGGGGCCTCCCCACACCACTGCCTGTGCCAGAACAAGGTCCCAGCACCTCCCCATCCCTCCCGGATCCCTAAATGCTTCCCAGGTGGATGGAGCCACATCCCAGCCCCTCTTGCCATTGGGACTGGAATAGCCTAGTAGTGAGATGGGGATGCCCTGGATGTGGGGAACGCACCCAGAGCCAGGGGGACAGAGCAGGAGGTGATGCTCAAGAGATGCTCAAGGAGCATCATTTAACCCCAGCTCCGCCTTGGAGGGAGCTTGATGTTGCTGGGGCCAGGCTGGGCTTGAGGCCGCCTTTAATGCTCCCAGTACTGAGACTTTAGGAATAGTTTCCATATCGGGTCCACGGATCTTGCTTTGATGTTGTTTAGGATCGCCTGTCACCACGTTTCCTTGTCAGCACATAAACACGCTGCAATGAGGCTTTAACCCTGTCCCAAGAAGGCTGGAGGAAGCTGTCCATAAACTCCCAGCTCCATAGAAGCTCTTTCCCTGGTAAATGCAAGGAGAGCTCTGGGAGCATCAACCGGGACTCAGGACAACAGCAGGAAGGGAAGAATCCTGTGCCAGAACAATAAAACACATCAAAACTGGGCTGTTTGGTTGGGTTTAGGCTGTGCTTTAGTCAAACAATGCTTTATATCCCACTGTCCTCAATGGGAAACATGTTCCATGCATCCCAGCAATGCATTCCAACAGCATTCATCCTGCTTTTCCAAGGTTTTAAGCTGGGTTTGTGCTTTGCATCTGGGGCAGCTCCTACCCCATTGCACACCAGCATCTCTGCCCCATCGGCATGATCCCAGTGTCCATCCCAGCTCAGGGCAAAGGGAGCATCCCAGCAGGCCCCAAGCTGCTTGGGAGGGCAAGTGGCCATCTCACATGCTCACATCCTGTTTTCCAAGCGAAGCTCCTGGGAGCAAATGGATAATGATGAAAGAGGCAGCGTGTACCCTGGGTACCAAGAAGGTCAGAGCCTGCTCCGGCTGCCTGCGCAGGCAGGACTGAGGTCACTTATTAGCCCGTTCCCACAGTTTCACCCTATGGACATGCGGCTTTGGGATGCCAAGGATGGGAATGGGCAGGGATGGTGGGATCTGATCTCCTGGAGCACCCCGCATTGGGTTAAGGGGTGGGATGGAGGGGTGGGAAGCAGCGGATGCAGTTTGGTCCCCTCCCCATGGTGGTGGGTAGCATCGCTTCCCACCGGATCTGATATGGAAGCATTGGGTCTCTGGGGCTGATCAAAGCAGCTTCCCTCTGTGCTTCCCAAAGCAGTCCCAGCAATCCCGGAGCTTCAGCTCTTCCCAAAGCATTGTGAGAATCAGGGAAAGGGGCATGGAGATGCTGAAACCCAGCCAGTGTCAAAGGCTACGCTAGAGCAACCTCAGGTCCTTCTCCTGCCCCCCAGATCCCTGTGTTTTCAGGTTAGAAACCAGTAAACCCCATAACAAAGCCGGTTTTGGTGCTGTGGGGAAAGCCAGGGACAGCAGTGGGGGGGGATTATTCCCGATTGCTGGAATCTTGAACACAAAGGTTTGTTTCTGCCCATGGTTTCTGTTTGTGCTGCAGTGATTGCTAAAGCAGAACGGGGTTGGGGGGGAAAGGAGGGAGAGGTTTGCAATGGCATCAGCAGGGATTGCACAAAGAGTGTGGAAACTGCCCCGAAAACCACGTCAGCAGCAGAAATAACGTGGGAGAGGAAAGCTCAGAGGGGCAGAGCTTCCCAAGGAGCATCCCCAGGGTGGGTTTTCCTCCTGGATGCAGGAGGGTCAGGGGCTGGCATCAATTTGGGGTGAAAAGGACTCTTTTTGGTGAAGCAGCATCCCAAGCAGACCCATGGCTCCATGGAGCCACCTCAGTGCTGCCTCTATGGGGCATCCCCAGCCCCTCTGCCCTGGTACCATGCACTCAAGCTCCCAGTTATCCCTAGCAGCATCCCTCTCCTTGGGCCCGTATTCCTGCAGCAGGGAACCTGGGAAAGAGCCTGGAATCCATATGGAAGAGCAGGAGGATTGCTCAGGAATACTTCCCATCTCCAAGCCAGCCTCCAGCCCCATCTATGGAGCAGGCTGGAGCCAGATGCCATGCGACAGAGGGATGCAGGATGCGGTGCAGCAGAGGGATGCAGGATGCCATGGAGCAGAGGGATGCAGGATGCTGTACAGCAGAGGGATGCAGGATGCCATGTGGCTTCCCTCCTGATCCTGATTCCAGCTCCTGGGGGTCTGACTCGGTGCCATTTGCTCTGTTCCTGTCCCCCTTATCCCAAGGGATGGGACATTGGGAATACTCTAAGGCCTGGTGAGGGTTTTCCTGTGAGGGCAGGGCGGAGGAGCACTTCCCACAGGCAGGATGGGCTTGTTTATGGGGCAACTTTTATCTGCACAAACAGCCCTTGGGCGGGCAAAGTGGATGTGGGATAGTCCTTATCTCCAGCAGGCAATCCGAAGGGAATGTAAACACGGATGGGCTGGAAATGCCATAGCACAGGGACATCCTCAATGCAATGGGCAGCAGCACCAGGGGACCCATCATCACCCCGTCCTCTGTGGGGCTGCAATGGGATTCCCAGCCATGGGAGTGATGGGGTTGGGCTGGAGATGGAGCTTTCCCATGCGGACAGGGGGATGATGGATGGGGGAGATGGAAGCACCCATCATGCAAAGCTTTATCCTCCCTTTGGTTTAGTCTCTTCCTGCCTGCAGCAAACCCCTTTGCAATAGCCCAATGCAATAGGTATTTAATGACCTGTAAGTCAGATTCCCCTCCTTGGGATCTAAACCAGGATTTAAACTGGGATTTAAACCAGGTCAGTAGCAACAATGCTGCAATTGATGGTGAGTGGGTGAAGGGATGGATACCTCCAAGAAGCTCCCTTTTTAGAAGGCAATAAGGTGATAACCTTGTACCCCATGATGATGATGAAGGGATTTCCTGCCCAGGAAAAGGGGACACAGGGGTCCTGCCCCCTTAGGCATCACTGAGCTTAGCAAAGGCAGTGAGAACTGAGCATCCGTATCCAATATATCCGTATACCCAGCTCTGCTGCAGCCTTTGGGGGTCTCCTGGGCACCCCAAGTGCGGTGTGGGACCCCTTTACACCAATGGGGACGTGCCTGCAGGTCATGGCATGGAGAAGCATCCCTGCAGGACAGAAAGGATCAGGCCCCCTGAAGTGATACCTCCAGAAAGGGCATTTTGGGGCATTTTGAAAGGGTTTCCCCCCTTTATTGCAGCCAATCCTTGCCCCCACCCTGGGGTCCTCAAAGCCCTGCTGGAGGCAGGATGTGCCCTTCATCCCTGACCTCCCCACAGGTCCTTGACCCCATAATGGTCCATTCTCTGGGAGGAGGAGGATGAGGAGGAGGAAACGGCCGCGGCCGCCTCGCTGGGTTGGGGGTCACGGCTGATGTCATTCCTAAGGGCAGGAAGTGCTCTTTTCCTGCCCCAGCTCCCGGTGATGGATTCAGCAGCCGGTACAAGGTACAAGGGCAGCCCCCCTGGCACCGCAGGGCCCCTGAGGATGCTGTGGGCACTGCAGCCTGGCCGTGATCCATGGGAGCTCTCCGTAGTGTCCCTCTCCATACAGATGCCATCCTGGAGAACGGGCTTAGATCCACCCCAGCATCCCAGGCTCCAAAGGGATGAGGCTTCATCCCCAGGGATGGGGCAGTGGAAGCAGGAAGGGAAGGATGGAGAGCACCGTGTCCAGCTCCGGTGCAGCGTGCGGCAGCCGAGCTCCATCTGTTGGAGCCGGGATGATGGTGGGGATCGGGCAGGACCATTGCATCCCATTGCCTCCTGGCAGCTCCAAACCCCTCTTACAATGGATCAACCAGCACAGCCTAAACGGGTCCAAAACACTGCTGGGTGCCTGCTTCCCTTCCATCCCATAGTGACCCCCTCTGCCTCCATCCACAGGCAGAGCTGAGCTGCCGGCACTCATCACACTTGTGAGCAGTGCTGTGATGCTGAGGAGGGGCAAGGATGCTCACAGCGGCTTTGTGCCGGGTTCATCACCCCTGTGCACCCCAGTTCTCCCCCTGCCCATCTTGGGGACCACCCCCCTTCACCGCCCTCCCCCTGCCTCTTTAAATGCTTTATTTAATACAGTTTTAAGGAAAACACCACCATTTCTCACTGCCCCATCTGGGGCCGACGTGGGGGGGTGCGGGACACGTGTGCGGGCTCCATGTGCGTCCCCCCCATCCCCGTTTGCTGCCTGAGCCATTTGGGACGGGACATCTGTCCCGCAGGACACACACGGGGACCACCGGGACCCACCGCAGCGCCCACCGAGCTGCATGGGGCAAGCGGGGGGGTCTCTAAGGCTGAAACAGTGACCGGGGCAGCGCTGTCAGCATCCCCGTGGGGCGCTGGGTGCACCATATGGGGCGGGGGGCACTAGGACCCGGCGTGTGACAGACCACGCCCCTTATTTACATAAACCACGCCCCCGAATAGGCCCCGCCCATATCGCGGAAGGGCCGTATCGTTGGCCGGAAGGGGCGGTGGGGTGGCAGTGGCGTGTACGCGATCCCGATCCCAATCCCAATCCCGATCCCAATCCCGATCCCAATCCCGACGTCATGTCGGGACGCTGCTGCCAGGGCCAGACTCCAAGTCGCGATATCCCGACCCCCGGCAAGTGCTTGACCCTCCCCGACGGCGCCCCACTGCCGCCCGGCGACTACAGCACCACTCCGGGGGGCACCGTGTTCGGGACCACACCGGGCGGTGAGCACCGGGACGGGGCAGAGGGAACCGGATGGGTCCGGTTGGGGATGGGGATGGAGGCCCTGGTGTGGTTTTGGGGGGGGGGGTCTCACTGTGAGCTGCATGGGAGGGATGCTCCTGGGTTTGGGGTTTGGGGGCTCTTCCTCAGGGTATGGGGTTGGGTCCACCTTTGACTGCGGGTTGGCCTTTGGGGGGGGTCCTGCTTGACCGAGGGGGTGCGTGGGGATCGGGGCTCTATGGGGGTACCCGGGCAGCAGCACTGTGGGTGCTGGCCCTGCAGAGCCTGTTTGGTGCTGGGGGCTCCCCTGGGTGCGTGGTGTGTGCTGTGAATAGGAACAAAGGGGCTGGGGGGGGGAAGCATCCCATGGGTGCCTGTGCTGAGGTATGAGGCTATGGGTGCTGCTTTTGGGAGCAAACCCATGCTCCCCTCCAGGTTCCTTCTAATCCCTAACATGTGCTGTTCCTTTGGCATAAGCAAACCTTTTTATTCCTTGCTTTATTCCTTTATCTCCCTTCTGGAAGCGCAGGAAAACATCGTGTCCCTTCCCTCTCTCCTTGGTACCGGTGCTGCATGTGTCACTGCCAGCAGTGGGATCCTGTATGGATTTCATCTTCAACCCAGCACAGCAAACCTCTTTGGGATGGAGGCAGCAAAGGAGGGCTGCAGTGTATATGATCCCCATTTATCTCACTGCACCCTGTGTGTCTCCACGTGCTGGAGCAGGGATACAACAGGAAGCTCCCTAAAGGGCCTTTAAGAATTCCCCCTCAATGGGAGCAGCAGGGAATGCTGTGCCTGAACCCCAGCCGAAAGAGCAGACTGGATGGGATGGGATGGAGGATGCTTTCTGCGCCTTGTGGTGTCCAACAAGCAGGGTTCCAGGGGTTAACACACAGAGGGAAGGGGGAAGTGATGCTTCTGACTCACTTGGGGTATATGAAGAGAAGGGACTGAAGTTCTTGTGCTGCTTTTGCCTTGTATTCCCTCTTTGAAAGCAGCGAGTGGCTGGAGCACTTCCATAGCACTTGCAGTAATTACAGTGGGAGATGATGGAGAGAGACTTCCTCAGCTCCATTCATTAACAGAGCAGAAATGAGCAATTACCAGTGTGCAGCATCACGAGCCCAAGGGTTCTCCTCTCTCTATGGGGAGTTAATGAATGCCTAGAGCAGGAGGAGAAGCACAAGCCCTGTTTGCTGGCCTGGGGGGTGTGGAGCTGGCACATCCCCAGCACTCCCGTGACTGTGGTGCTGGCTGGGGACAGAATGTGCTGCTGCCTGTTTGCCTGCAGGTGCCTGCTTGGGTGCCAAGAGGAGGGATGGTTCCAACCTTATCTTGTGTAGTCTGGAGGAGCCCTTCTGGAAACCTTATCAATGCCTTTCACACCACAGGCCCCATGGTCAGGCTCCAGAGTGTGCTGGAGCTGCTGTGAGCCTCTCTCTTCGTTGGTTTCCTGCTCTCTGAATGCTTTGCAATGCTCCTTTGTGGATAAACCTGATGTAAGAATCATCTCCTGCTTCAGAAGCACTCGGTTTAGGTCCTCTTCCAAACATTCCATGTATGCAGCTTGCTCAAAGCAGGAGGTTAAACCTGCAGGATCAGAAGAAAGCAGCAAACTGAGTTTGTTGTGCCTGATCTCAGAGGGGATGTGAGCATTGTGGTCCCTGCAGTCATCCCTTTGGCTGCAGCCAGCACTGGGGATGTGAGTGATGGAAAAAGGGCTTGGGGCCAGTGCTGGCTGACTGGAGCCTATTGAAAAGGTGGAACAGGAACGTGGAAGCTCTTGAGCTGTGTTCCTGATCCTTTGGAGCTGCTGTGCTGGGGAGCCCTGTTCTCTTTCACAGCTCACAGCCTGGCTGCCTTCCTGCTTTGGGTCTAAGGAAGCAGCTCACAAGTCATGGAGTGAAAAGGGTCTCAGCAGTTTGGGATCTCATTGATGATACCCAGTTCTGTTCTTTTATAGCCATGCCTCAAAACCCAGTGAGTTTAATGTTCTGGAATGGGTGTTAAGGGGAGGTTGTTTGCCTGCGCTTGTGTACTCGTAGTTAATGCTTAGGGAGTGCCCAAGGAGAAGCTGCTTTTCCCTCTGGCTGGAACAGGGACAGAGCAGCCTGGCCTTGATCCAGGGAATTTGCAGGCTTCTTCCTGGTGAAGAAGAAATCGCTTTCCAGGGCTCCATGGGTTAAGGCTGAGGTTGGTTTGAAGGGCTCCCTTTCCTGCGTGTGGCTTTTGAGCCTCTTCCAATGCAATTCCTTTATAGGGAACAGGGTGTTCAGTCCAGCGGTGTTCCTAGAAATCCATGTGGAGACTGGGAGTAATGCACTGGAGCTGGTTTGTTCTACCCAGGGCAGGGACACCCATGAAAACAGACACTAACAACTGCCTGTGTTGAAGCTTTGAATGCCTGGTACCCAGCACCAGACCCCTGGGCAGTGATGGAGAGGCACTGCCGCATCCTGCTTCATGTGTGCTTGTGTCTGCGATTCCCAGCCTTTGACAACCCAAATGCCTGGGATATTGTGGAGCAGAAGCTAAATTCAGTTTGTTCCCATTTCCTTTGGGTGCTGCTGCGATGCTGAGATGAAAGGGGATGGATCTCTTGTGTGCAGTGTGGGTTTGGAGTTGTGTTCTCTCCGCAGCATTAGCTGTTACTCAGGTGCCTAATTCACACCTTTGCATAGCAAACACAGTGTTAACAGCACGGGGCTTGCTCGAAGGTAGCATAAAATGAACAGAATGAGTGCTAAATAAATGTGGTTCCTGCTGTTGCTTTACCCCCATCTGTACTCTGCAGAACACCAGCAGCCAACAGTGTTCTTATCTCCCCCCCAGGTACCAGGATGATTTACGACCGTAAGTTCCTCATGGAATGCCGCAATTCCCCCGTTGCCAAAACACCTCCCTCTGACCTTCCCGACATTCCAGGCGTTACCAGCCCTAAGGTGGAGGAGTTGAAGATTGAGAACAACCATGTCCAAAACTGTGATGAGAAAGCGAGCGCAGGTCAGTGTGTGCACAGACACCAGGGCTGGCTCCAGAGCTCACATAGGGAATGGAGCCAGGGATCCCTATGAGAGTGGTCCCTGAGAAGCTCTGGTTGAATCCATGTGTTTGGTGTTCCCAGGTGATGAGGTTCTCATGGATTAGGTCCCAGGATTGTGACTTTTCAGATGGTATTTGTTATAATCCCTTAATGATGCTGCTGGACCAGTGATGGGACAATGGGTGCAGCTGCTTCTCTATCTCTCCAGGCCTGGTTTGCAGCTCCTTTGCAATTCCCAGTAGGATTTGCTCAGGGCTTTTAGGATTCACCTGAGCTGGAAATGGCTCCTGCCTGGTTTTGATGCCAAGCTGTATGAGAGAGCTCCATTTATGCAGCCAGCCTCCAATACCTGCTTTGTTGCTGTTTGTTCCATGTACCCATCACTGTGGCTTCAGCAGGGATGCATGAGAGCAAGGTGGAGGTTAGGCTGCAGGAGAGCAGAGTTTGTTGGCCCCTTTGTGCACAACAACACTTACATGAAGGCTCTGTAGTAGCAACACCAATGAGTATTGCTCTTGAGCTATCATAGAATGGATTGGGTTGCAAAGGACCTTAAGTTCCTCCAGTTCCAACCCGCTGCCATGGAGCATCATTGCTGCTCACACTGGCATCCTGTCCAACTGCCTGGATACACAGCAAGTATGGAATGTGCTGTTGCATCTTGATCACAGATGCTTGTACCAGGGTTTGTTATCCTTTACATTGCTTTTCACAAGGATATCCAGGGTAGAAATGAAGTGTTTAAAGGGCATCTTTGCTACCTCTGTGTGTAAGATGCCCTCTACAGACAGAGCTTCTATTTAGCTCGTACATGATGCTTTTCCTATCAAATTTGCTGGCTGAGTGGTGATTTTGGGTCCAAATTGCCCCATTCCTGAAGCAGAGCTGTTCCTTCCATCACAGGTTTTGTATTCAGTCATGGGTTTGGTACCTAAAGTGAAGCTTTGAGGACTCATTGGTGGTTTTACTTCCTCTCAGCAGGTGAGGAAGAGCAGTTTGACATGGACATCTAAAGCACGAGCCCTGAGAGTGCTTTATCCAGCAAAGCACCAGGACCTTGTCTTGAGGATTGCCACCAGCCAGGCTTAACAGTAGCCGATGCCTTGAGTGCCTTCCTGCTTCCTGGGAAAGGCAGTTTATTCCCTTTGGAATGTGTGTCACAAGGATGGAGCCTCAGCCTCCCTATGGGTGCGAATACACAAGCGCAGCCCCTGCTGATGATGGGCCTTAGAGTGCCAGAGGAGATGCTCTCAATGATTTTTGTTTCCAGTTCCATGCTTTTGTTAATCATTTTTAATACTGTAAAAGATGGGGAAATGCAATACAAGGGGGAAATAAACATCACGTGGAGTCTCCTGCTATGGAGGTGAACGCAATAAACCCCATTTCCTTGTCCTTTATCCCTTCCAGCAAGGAATTGCCACCCTGTTGGCATCAGTACAGCCTCAGCTGAGCACTGTGCTACTGCTGTCCCCTGCAAGGCACAGGCTGAGATGCCTCAAGGTCTCTTGGCAAAGCAGCTCTGGGTGTCCCCTATATAATCAATGCTGGGGGTCTGTGTGCACTGAGTCTGGAGCAGGATTAATCCAGCAGGATTAAGGTTTAGGGGGGAAGAGAGGGTTGAAGGGGGAAGCTGGGAATAAACCTGCTTGGTTTGGAGAGGGGAATTCTCATCCAAGACCATGATTTTACTATGGGAGTGTTCAAGTTGGGCATCCCAAGCACGTACTTTACATCTCCATGGGGTTTCATAACCGTGCTCGGAGCAGTCTCTAATAGTGCTGCATGGCTGCGTTAGCAGTGATGGTATCTGGTGATGGAGGCATCCCAAGAGGGGAATTGCAGATGAAGCCAGGGCTTGAACTTCAGACTTCCTAAAGGACAACGAGTGTCTGTGCAGAGAGCGGTTAAATACCTGCTAATGAAGCTCAATTGTGGCATTAGGACACGAAAGCCTTTCCTAATGAGGAACAGAAGAAGCCGAAACAAAGCAATTGCTGCAGATAAGATGAAACCTTAATGGGAACCCATTGGGATGTGTTGCCCTCGGGTGCTGCGTTATCAGGCTTGCAGCTGCAGCCCAGCAGCTGGGGTTTGGTATGAGGAGAGGAGCTGGGATCACTGCTGGGGATGCTCCTCCCTGCTCCATTCATGCTTGGCGATGGAAATGGTGCTGGAGGTTGCTGTGGGGCTGATGTGTCCTGCCCAGGGCAGCGATCTCCGGCTCCCATTCCTTGGGAAGCAGATTTGGGTTCCAACTGCATTAATAGGAATTCATCCAAAGCCAGTCAGTTTTGGGAAGGTAAATAGAACAGACTGGGTGTTTTCAGTGGTTTAAGTCTGTTTCCAGTGCTGGGGCTTGTGTTCCTGCTCTATCCTAACCAAAATGTGATGGTTGCTCGAGCATGGAAGAGTTGTCCTGATGTTATCCTTGGTGAATGGGTTTCACTGGGAAAAGATGGGCTTTTACCTTTCTTGCTGTCCTGAAATACCCTTCCACAACTGTGACACCCACTTTATCCACAGCAGTTTGCTGCTTGTCCTTATGCTAGGATGCCCTGAGACCTGGTACCCACAGGGCAAGGTCCTGCTGTGGTACCCAATGGTGATGTTGGGATGGGGACACGATGCTGGTACCCACTGGGCTGCCCATCCTGGAGTGAAACAAGCTGGTTTCAGCCTTGCTGTGAGTTTCTGACCCGCAATGGCCAGGGCATGATCGGGAGCCTTGTACCAGGTGCCAAAGCATCTGCCTGGCTTGTTTGGCTTGTCAGCTCTTGCCAGTAATGCTTTCAAATCCCATTCCCTCCCACCCAGCGCTCGGGATAACAAGTGCTGGAAGTGTGAAGTATTTTACCCGTGCCTTTGCATCGGTATCTGCGGCTTATGTACATCTGGGGCAGCATCAAAGCACCAGGTGCCTCCGACAGCAGTTCAGAGCCGATAATTCCAAAGGAGGATGAGCACCCTGAGAAGCACCAAGGGGGGCCCAGCAGGGCCCTGGGGCTGCGGTGCTGGGGGCAAAGGGAAGCTGTGAACGTGTGAACCTGGGTGCAATTTGTCCCCAAGCCGGTGCCTTGAAGTTCTCTTGGTGTGGGGTCTCAGCATCCCCTGCTCCCGTTCGTTATCCTTCATCCCGGCTGGGTCTGGACCCATCTCCGTCTATCATGGGTCTGTTCCTAGGTTTTGCACCAGTTCCTCAATGGGGTTTTGCTGCTGAAAGCCCTCGAGTAGGGGAGCATCCCATTGCCAAGGTGGGTTGGCTTCAGCATCCCTATGCGCTGGCATGGGAAGGATGGAGCCTTGCCTGTATCCTGTACCTTGGAGGAGCAGCAGCACACGGTCAGGGTGGAGCATAGGCACAGTTTGCTCTGGACACACAAGCAAACAGACCCAAGGGTTTATCAAAGGGCTGTACAAATGGTGCACAGGGTCAGGTGTTGTTCATCCCAGGATGCGGAGCAGGATGGGATGGGAAATGTAAGGATAAATCCAACACTTGTCCCTTTGGACCTCCCTGGAGCATCCCAGCTGCGCACAGCAGCCACACACGCGGCTGCATCCCATCCTCATGGCAATCCCCATGCTCAGTGAGCATCCCCATGGCGAAGGCAGCTCCTCAGCCTCTTAGTGCGAGTGGTGTGGTGTAGCCAGGCTTGGAATGCCAGAGACAGAGCCATAGAATGGAATGGGTTGGAAGGGAGCTTAAAGCTCATCCAGCTCCGACCCCTTCCACTGGAGCAGGGTGCTCTAATCCCTGTCTAAATCCCAGTCTCCCTTCTATCAGATTAAAACCATTCCCCTTGTCCTGTCCCTGCATCCCTTGTCCAAAGCCCATCTCCAGCTTTCCCGTAGCCCCTTTAGGCACTGAGAGCCAGCTCCATGCCCCTGTTTGTGTATTGGGACAGGAGCAGATCCACGCTCCCAGACCCAGACGGGCTCACCCTGCCTAAACCTTTATCATCCCCAGCATCCACGCTTTGATGTTTTCCTTACAGCCCTGGAATCTCAGCCTTTTCCATTGGGAACGGCCTCTCCCTGCCCTACAACAACCTCTGCACCCGCTGCTGCCTTTCCAACAGGCGTGATGGAGGGGCAGAGATTGCAGAGATAGAGCAGGGCAAAAGGGCTGGGGGGGGGGGGGGGGGGTCCGTGAAACCTCCCGTTTTCCAGGGAAAGCAGCAAATCCATAGAGGAAAAGGCGAAATCACTTGGATTCCTTCGCTCCGGAGCCCACATTTCCAGGTTTCTGGCTGCAGCTGCCTCCTGCCAGGGGTTAGCCCCACACATCGCTTGACAGCCCCTGCAAATGACCCTCTAATGACGGGATGGTCGCAGTGTGAAGCGCTGTTGGAATATGCAAGGAGCCAGGGCCAGACACGCTTTGTTTATCCGCCGGCTGGGATGTGGATTCGGGATAATCAGGCTGGGTTTGGGATGTGGAATGGAGCTGCTGGGGCAGGGAGAGGAGGGATGGGGATGGCCCCGTCCTGCCCCAGCCCTTGTGCTCCCACTGGGCCCTCCGCTGTGCTGGCTGCAGACGGGGCACTGGGACCCCATGGCAGGGTGTTCCTATGGCACTGTGTCCCCATGGCACTGTGTCCCCGTGGCACTGGGTCCCTGTGCATGTACCATGTCCCCATCCATGTCTGGGGCAGCCTGGGGGAGCCCAGACCCATAGCCACGCCTGCAATGGGGTGAGCTTGGGGGGCCCGACCCTCGCTGCCCCCCAGGGCTGGCAGACAGGGGGCAATGAGCTCTCCTGCTCCAGTTCTCAGCCCCACCACCCAAAGGAAAGCTGCTGTTAGAGAACATTCCCCATCCCCTTATCCCTAAGGGATAAATAAAGGTGGAGAATCCCTTTATCCCCCCTTTTCAGCGCCTGCAAGTGCTTCCCTGCTTGATCTCCCCATCGAGGTGAGAGCCCCTTTGTTATCTCGTGTTATGAGATGCTCACCCTCCCTCTTGAGCATCTTTCACACCATTCTATGTCATTTACCACCAGGTATTGTCCATGGATATAATTTATTGATGGATCATCCAACCCTTCCAGTACCGCCCCTTCCAGCGAGGGGTGGGTCAGGATTGAGCCCACATGGAGAGGGGAAAGCAGTTGTGTGAGCCGGGGTGTTGGGGGGCTCAGACCCATCCCACTGCCTCTGCAAATCCCACTCTGGTCCCTAGTGAATGGATGATGCTCTGGAGAGGGATGCAGGGGCCCCAGGTCCATCTTTAGCATCACTTCCTGCGTGGTCCAGGGGAAGTGTATAATGGGTATATCCTGGGAGTATGATGGTGTATGATGGTGTATAATGGGTGTATATCAGTGTATGTTGGTGTATGATGGGTGTATGTTGGTGTATGATGGGTGTATGATGGTGTGTGGTGGTGTGTGATGGGTGTGTGATGGTGTATAATGGGTGTATGATGGGTATATGATGGGGTATCCAGTGTATGTTGGTGTATGATGGGTGTATGTCAGTGTATGTTGGTGTATAATGGGTGTATGTTGGTGTATGATGGTGTGATGGTGTATGATGGGTGTATCATGTATGGCTGTATGCAGTGTCCCACCACTGCGATTCCTGTTGTGTCAGAAGGAGCAACGCTCCACGGGTCCATCCTGTGCGTGCAGAGCAGCACCAGCCCTAGCACATGGATAACACAGCATGGGGCACCCAGCACCCTGATGCTGCAGGGAGGTGTCCGATGGCCCTTCCCATGCGGATCCTGGCTCCATCCATGCTCGTGGCCATCCGCACACCCTGCTCCTCCTCTGGCACAGCCAGAGCTTCCCCAGCCCTCTCCATAGGCTCCCTGCTCCGTGTGCTGGTCCTTGGGGATGCTTCCAGGGCAGAGCCATGCCCCTTGCAGAGGGATGAGCCTCAGTTGCAGCCACACTCCTCGATGATCATGTCCTCGTGGTGGCGGACGACGATTTCCCCCTTCTCATAGTAGAGCATAGAGAGGGGACTCATCCTGACCGGGGAGCACACGGGGCACGGCACATGGTTGGGCTTGTAGAGCTGCAGCAAACTCTATGGGGAGACACAGCGAAGGCAAAGCATCACCCCCTGCCCCTTGCAATGGGGCTGAGGTGCAGGGGGGGAGCAGGATGCAACCCCTCTTACCTGTATGTACGCATGGTTGGTGGGCTTGAAGGTCTCATCCACGGGCGATGGGCACTGCCCTTCACACCGGTACGCGTTGTACTTCTTGGGGTACACAATCCAGCTGCCCCAGCCCGTCTGCTCGAAGTCCACCATCATATCCACCCTCCTGCACAGGGACCTGCCCTCCTCACCCCCCACGGCAGCACCAGCATCGCTCCCTTTGATCCTTTGCTTCTCCTTCCTGGTGCGGCGATGCCGGCGCATCCCTGGGATGCTGCCCTGGTTGATGCTCTCCCGCATGACGTGCTTGGAGGTCTCCGCTGTCCTGATGAGGCTGTGCTCTCCCGGTGATTTATCCTTGGAGAACACGAGCAGCAGGGCTCTGTCCATCGCATCCCCATGGCCGGCATCGCTCAAGGTGGGTGAGGGCATCGGGGTGGCATCCGGATCACCCGCATCCCACTGCTCCGCTCCCATGTGGTACCCAGGGGCTGTGCCTTGGTGCAGCCAGGAGCGGAGCAGAGCGGTGACCTCAAACACCTTCCAAGGGGCCTGGATGGAAGCGGGGCTCCCAGACACGGAGCCCAGGAGGAGCTGGGGAGGGCAGGAGCCGGTGTCCCGGCACCGCCGGCTGTGGTAGATATCCAGGGACACGTTGTGGGGAAGGGAGAGCCGGGGCAGGAGGATGCGGAGCTCGGCCAGGTTCACCTCCTGGCTGCTGGACAGCGAGGACATGTCAAACGAGAGAGCCCAATGGGAGCCGCTCTGCACCGAGCCTGCAAAGCCAAGAGGCACGGTGAGGGGACCCCGGGATCCAACCCGAAAGCACCGGGGCCGGGGAGAGGCAGGGATGCTCCGGCACCGTGTGAGGGCATGGACAGGGATACCGGTTCAGGGATGCTCGGGGACAGGGTCGGTCCTGGGGATGGTCACGGTCCCGGGATAGGGATGCTTGGGATAGTGCTGGTCGTGGGAACAAGGATGCTCAGGGACAGTGCGGATTCCGGGACAGGGATGCCCAGGAACGGTACCAGTCCCAGGACAAGGATGCACAGGCATGGTGCGGGTCCCGGGGACCGTGCAGGTCCTGAGAAACAGGGATGCTCAGAGACAGTGCCGGTCCCAGGACAGGGATGCACAGGGTGGTGCGGATCCAAGGACAGGGATGCTCGGGACGGTGCTGGTGCCGGGATGAGGATGCCCGGGGATGGAGCCGGTGCCGGGATAGGGACTCCGGGGCCGCAGCCCCACTCACCGTGCGGGGAGAGGCTGAGGGCAGCGGCGGCGGCAGCGCGGAGCGGAGCGGGGGGTGCGCGCAGGAGCTGCAGCATCAGCGCGGGGCAGCGCGGAGGGGCGCGGGGGTGCGCGCATCCCATGCGGAGCAGGGCCAGGGCACAGAGCAGCACCGGGACCCGCATGGCTGCAGGGGCCGCCCGCAGCCGCTCTATTTGTACCGAGCCCCGAGCGCCGCCCCGAAGCCCCCTCCCCTCCTGTCCCCGTCCCTCGGTCCCTGTCTCCATCCCCCCTCCTCTCCACACCCCCCCCCGTCCCTCCCCGTTTCCATCTCTCCTGTTCCTCCCTTTCTCCCTTCCTCTTTCTCTCCATCCTTCCCTCCCTGTCTCCAGCCCCATCCCTCCTTATTCCCATCACTTATTCTCCCCGTCCCTCTCTCCATCCATCCATCGATCCATCCATCCCACCTTGGTCCCCATCACCAGATCAGCATTCCCAGCCCTGTCCCTCTGCGGGGAACAAGGAACAAGGGGGTACCCGTGAGCATCATCCCAGGTCCTGCTCCAGCCCGGTCCATGCAGGGGCTCTGCCCTGCTCTTGCTTTCCCCCTGTCTCAGTGCCCTCTGGTCCTATTGGGAACCCCAACCCACTTGGGAACTGGGGCCCCCATTGCCTATCCTATCCTATTGGGACCCCCCATCTCATTTGGGTACTGGTGCCCCCATTGCCCATCCCATCCCATTGGGACCCCCATCTCATTTGGGTACCCCCCCTCCAAGACCCCCGTGCCTTGATGACGTTACACCCATGCAGCGTGACGTCACACCCCGGCCGCCTCCTCCCCGGCAGGTGGCGCTGCTCTCCTCCCCTCTCTGTGGTCCCCACATCGGCGTTGCCCTTTGAAGCGCCGCTCTCGCGAGAACCCCTCCCTCTCGCGAGAGTTGCTGCGGCGGGGCACGATGGCGGCAGCGCCGGCGGCTGCGGCCGCCGAGGCCTCGGAGCCGGGCCCGGAGCCGGCGGCCACGGAGCCCCCGGCGGAGCCGAGCAGCGCCGGCCCTGACAGCGGGTACGGGACCGGGTACGGGACCGGGGAGCGGTGGAGGCTCCGGAGCCCCCCGTGTGCCCCCCCCTAACCCCGCTTTGTGCCCCTGCAGAGGGGAAGCGGCCCTGGGCGATGGCAGCGCGGCTGTGGAGACCGAGTCCGCCAACGGGAAGGAGCCTCCGGTAGGTGCGGGCCGGGGGGGGTGCGTGTGCCGTATCCAGGGCGTTATCCAAAGGGATGTGGTCTGGGAGCGATCCGGGGCTGGTAGGGAGCATGGGGAGGGGGAAAGGAGCAGGGGGGTGGAGAGAGCAGGAAGGTGGGAGAGGAAACGTTTGTGTGTCAGTGAATGAGGGGTTGGGGCTCAGCAGCATCCCCATTGGGATCCTACTGGGTCTCTTTGGGATCCTATTGGGCCTCACCAGCATCCTGACTGGGATCCTGTTGGAACTCATCAGCATCCTCATTGGGATCCTATTGGAACTCATCAGCATCCTCATTGGGATCCTATTGGGTCTCTTTGGGATCCTATTGGGTCTCATTGGCATCCACATTGGGATCCTACTGGGACTCACCAGCATCCTGACTGGGATCCTATTGGAACTCATCAGCATCCTCATTGGGATCCTATTGGGCTCTACATCAGCATCAGTTTTCCATCATCTGAGTCAGGGAGAAAGATGTAGCAAAAAACCAAAACCCAAACATATTCCAAAGGGATTTTCCATCCTGACAGCCCCACTTCCAGTTTTCAGCTGGAAATAACCCCCCCCCCATCCAAGCGCCTCTAATTGCCCCTCCACAGCAATACAGCATCCAAGGAAACCAGGTTCTTCCCAACAGGGCTGATCCTGGCACTCAACCAGAGCCTGTTTGCTGCTCTCTGCTTGCAGGAGGCTGCAGGGGACAGCTCGGAAGTGCTGGATGCTCAGGCAGGCTCCGTGGATGAGGACAGCGGGCGGCAGCTGGGGGAGATCGAGCTGCAATGTGGCATCTGCACCAAGTGGTTCACAGCAGACACCTTTGGCATTGACACCACGTGCGTGAGCTGCCTTGGCTCCGGCGCCCAAGGACCCTGCTCCAAGGACACGGGGGGTTGGAGGCAGCAGCTTCCCCATGGAAGGGAAGGGAGGGTTTGTGCCCTTGGGCTTTAGGAACGCCTGTGGAGCGCAGGGCTGGGGGGGTCTGCGGATGATGCTCTGAAAGCTGTGACCAAAAACCCCCCAATTTCCCTATAAATGAGCAGTAAATTCAGTTTCCTTCCCTTAACCCATACAAGACTCAATAAAAGCATCACTTTTTGGAGCGTGTTTGGCCCCTAAAACATTCTCTGGGCTTCCAGCTGCAGTTTAAGGGCTCAGATGATGCTCCTTGTGCAGATCTTGTTCTGCTGCCTGAATGTCAGGGCTTCTCTAAAGCAAGAAGGTGGCACTGAGCTTGAGTGGCCCCCCAGAGCTTTGTGGCTTTTCCTGATGCCTGTGGGTGACCTGGTTTGATGGAAGCATCCTTAAACCTGTGAGAGAAGAATTCACTTGGGCTAACTGGGTTTGTAGAGTAAAGAATAAGGAATATCTTACCAATATTGCTTACTAAAAGCCTGCTCTTTTCCAGCTCCTGCTTGCCTTTCATGACCAACTACAGCTTCCATTGCAATGTTTGCCATCACAGTGGGAACACCTATTTCTTAAGAAAACAAGCAAGTAAGTGGGCATTCAGTGCAAGATAAGCCTGGAGGCTTTGGTGGAGCTGGATGCTCTGTTGAAGCTGTCCAGAAATGACCAGGAACTCATGGTCAATGGGTAGGGGTTTGCTTTTCCCAACCCAATTCTAGCTCCCATGTGCTTTTTGGTGTAGATCTCAAGGAAATGTGCCTTAGTGCTCTGGCCAACTTGACGTGGCAGTCAAGGACCCAGGATGAGCACCCAAAAACCCTGTTCTCCAAAGACAAGGTGAGGCTGTTCCGAAAAGCAGCCCAGATGTGACCTGAGCTGTGATTTTAGTGATGTTCAGACCCTGGGAGGCATTGACAGCCACTGTTAAGAGTGCCTTTGGTTGGCTGTTTTCCAGGATATTATCCCATTTATTGATAAGTATTGGGAATGTATGACAACACGCCAGAGACCTGGGAAAATGACTTGGCCAAATAATATTGTCAAAACCATGGTAAGTGAATCTGTGCAGGGCTGTGTGTGACTTGTGCCTGTGGGTGCTGAGGACTTGTGGCTAAAGGGTGAAGATTCCAATGCTTCATCCACTGTTCACACACATGCTGCTAAATACTGTGATTTGAACACCTGTTAATGAACTTGGTGTGGTTCTTCTCTGTGTAACTGAAACTCCTTTTATAGTGTAAAGAAAGAGATGTATTCTTGGTGAAGGAGCATCCAGACCCAGGGAGTAAAGACCCAGAAGAAGATTACCCCAAGTTTGGCCTTCTAGACCAAGTAGGTGGTTGGTGATGGAAGCAAAGTGTGCAGTGGGGAGGTGAGAGGAAAATGGGGGTACTCTTTTTGCTGGCCATCTAATGGGTAAAACCTACCCAGGTCACATTGAGAGCCTGTGTTGGGGTACCCCAGCACCTACAAGTGGGTTTTGAGTGGTAACATTGAGTCCATACATGGGATTTCTTTTGTCTCTTTCAGGATCTTGCCAATATTGGTCCTGCATATGATAACCAGAAACAGAACAACGCTGTATCCACAAGTGGAAGCTTAAATGGCAAGTTCTTTAGCCAGGCTTTTGAATCCCTGGGCCTGTAGCTGGGGGTCACTTGAGATGCTGCACTTAAACCTGTGCTGTGAGCTGAGGTTATGCTTATTGCACTCAAAGCATTCAGGCAGTCTCCCTGTGCCTCTCCACAGAGATAGGTTAATGTCACCTCCTTGTGAAGGCTCAGCTTCTTCCTTCCTGGTGGCAGCTCAGTCAGGAGGCTTGGAGAAACCCAAGCCTGTCAGTTTTATTCCATAAGGATATTAATTTACCTACCTGTGTTACTCACATTCCCTCACTCTGGGATTGGAAAGTAGCTGGGGAAGGTACATGTTATTCATTTTAAGCACTGCTTCCATCTTACTTGGGGTCATCTTACTACAGGGATGTTAACTGCTGCTGAGATTTCCTTGTGCACAAGGCTACAGTTTTCTGTATTCACCCTGCATTCATCTGTATTCATTTGTTGCCTCACAGGAGGTGTTCAGGGCTTTTTAGAGCAGGGTTATAGATCTCTAAGGCTGCCTTGTCTTGGGTTGGTTTGGTCTGATGCCTGCAAGCTTGACAAACGTGTGGTGCTGCTTCTGTTCTTGCAGGTGGAGCCTCTTTGGGAGGTGAATATTTTGCCTTTCAGCTTCTAAACCTTAAGTATTATTGTTTGCAAAGCTGGTTTTGCTCCCTTCTTTTAGAAGCTAAAGTCAATCATAAAGCCCAAGTGTGCCCTGATGTGACTGCAGTAATCCTGTAGTACAACCCTGGTCATCTTTTAGCAGTTAGAAGCTTTGAATGCTCATATTCTGCCCCACTTGACTGGTTGAAAGCTTTATTTTCACTTCCCTGTTTTCCCTTTGCATGATCTGACCTGATACTGTGGTTTTAGGGTTCGGGTTAGCCACCTAATGCCACCACACGTGATGTGCATCCAGGAGCTGGGGTGATACTGTGAGAGGCAAAGACATGATGGCAAAGTGGAGAGCCTCCATATCTGCAGTCAAACCAGCCAGTGCAGCTGAGATCATGTCATGGTCGTGCAGAATATGGCATTCCCTCAATGATTTGAATCCCTTCCAGCACAAGGGGAATGCTGATAAGCTAAGAGCTGACTGTATTTTCACTCCAGCACAGTGTGTGGTTTGTAGAGGTGTTTGTCTGCAGTACAGGGTGAATTCTCTTTTGTAGCATGGTGAGAAAATGCATTTACAATATAGCCTATTAATACGTTAAACTGACAGTGGTTTGGTGAAATGAGAGCCTGTATCAGTGTGAGTTACAGCAGTCAATCATTACTCATCAATCCAACTGGGTAGAAGAGAAGCCACATCTATCACAGCCCTGACGTGGGTCATACTGAAGAGAAACACCTGCTGCTTTTCCTTTTCCCTCAACTGAAGTGTCTTCTGGTTTATAGATGGGAAGTTTGATGCTAAGTGCTTACTGGTGTCAGAGTGTTCCTCCAGCACAGTGTGTCAGGGGGATGACTGTTTCCAGTCAGACTGTGTGTGCTGCAGGTTGGGTTTCTGCTGCTGTCACAGCAATGAATGTGAACTGTGCCTGGAATCTCCATGAAAGCCAATACTAATGCTTGGGAAGTGGATCCCAGACACAAAAGGTTCTTGATCCTCACCTTAAAAGCTTGAGCTCTTGATAAATCTCACTCATTTCCCACTCTGCATTGGGCCATTTCAGGAGCTGACTGGAAGCTCTATGGAAGTGCTGGATTGGGCTCACAGTGGGAGAAGGCTTTTGAGCTCCTGAGCTGCTTGTGGTAGTGGAGATTCCATGCTCCTGGGCTCTGTCCCATCCCATCTCCCTTGACTGTGCTCTGCTTTCTTGTGCCAAGGGGGAATGGCTGCTGGAGGCAGTGGGAAGGGACGGGGAGCGAAGCGCAAGCAGCAGGATGGAGGGACCACGGGAACAGCCAAGAAAACCAGGAGGTAAGAGGGAAGATGATGCTGGGGCACAGCACTGAGTGTCCCCTCACTGCTGCTCAGAGGCACAGCTTGGCTTTTGGTGCCTTAAGGTGCTGCTTTGGGTCCAGAGAGGGGTGACAAAGACGATGATGGAGAATGAGCCCTATGAGGAAGGGGCTGAGGGAACTGGAGGGGGATTCAGTGTGGGGAAGAGAAGGCTTAGGGGGACCTTATTGCTCTCTACAAGTGCCTGACAGGAGGATGTAGTGAGGTGGGGTCGGTCTCTTCTCCCAAGGAACAAGAGGAAATGGCCTCAAGCTGCACCAGGGAAGGTTTAGATGGAGCTGAGGAGAAGTTCATTCCCTGAAAGGGTGCTCAGGACTGGAACAGGCCCCTCATTGCCAGGGGTTAGTGCTGGGCAGATGTTTGGGTTTGTACTGGGATTGAACTGGGGTGACCCTGAGATGCCAACCTGAGCCTTTGTGTCCTGCAGTGATCCACTGTTTTCCGCCCAGCGCTTGCCACCCCACGGATACCCCTTGGAACACCCCTTCAATAAGGATGGGTATCGATACATCCTGGCGGAGCCTGACCCCCATGCTCCCGACCCGGAAAAGCTGGAGCTGGACTGTTGGGCAGGGAAACCCATCCCTGGGGACCTCTACAGAGCCTGTCTCTATGAACGGGTGCTCCTAGCACTGCACGACCGAGGTACAAGGCTTGTAGGGGGTATGAGTGGGTCTTGTTGGTGGGGGGGCATCTTCTGTAACCTCACTTGGATGCTTAGGGATGCTTGAGGCATCATTGCTTGGAGGTGCAAACCTGAAACCCACTTCTGCTCCTCATTTGCCTTCATCTGCACATTGGAGCTCACTCATCAGCTCTTCTCTCCCACAGCTCCTCAGTTGAAGATCTCGGATGACAGACTGACTGTTATCGGTGAGAAGGGCTATTCCATGGTACGAGCCTCACATGGAGTGAGGAAAGGAGCCTGGTACTTTGAGATATCCATGGATGAGATGCCTCCGGACACTGCTGCCCGACTGGGCTGGTCACAGCCGTTAGGTAAAGAGTTTTATCCAACTGTTTCTGTGTGTCTTTCCCCAATAACTTAGGCCTAAGGCATCAGCTTGGCTGTTTATTCACTGCTCTTCCGAAGGGGAATCTCTTCCTGGGTGATCTCAATAGTGCAAAGCTGCAGTGCAGGTGGATCCTTTACACTTTGCATGCTGGAATCAATGTGTTTGTGCTCATGGGAGCTGTGTTTGTTAACTGGGTGTAATTACTGCCCCCAGAACTTGAACTGGGATCCACAGCGGTGCTCCTGCTGCAGGGTGTGATGTTCCTATTGGTTTCCACAGGGAACCTCCAGGCACCTCTGGGATATGACAAGTTCAGTTACTCCTGGCGCAGCAAAAAGGGAACGAAGTTTCACCAGTCCATAGGGAAGCACTATTCATCCGGCTACGGACAGGGGGATATCCTGGGATTTTACATCAGCCTGCCAGAAGATACTGAGACTGCCAAATCCCTGCCTGACACGTACAAAGATAAGGTGAGGTGTGGAATTCACCATGGGATCAAACCCTAACCCATGGTTCCTGGGGTTTCATGTGGGCTGCTGAATGAGCTTGCTCAAGTCTGGTTGGATCTTCTCTTGCCCTCCTGGCTCTCAGGTACTTAGGATGTGTGAATGGCTCTCCTGTGACCCCACAGGGCTCCTGTAGGTCTTTAATGTGTCACTAAAGGTACCAGTTGTTCTGCTTCCCTTCTGAAGAGGCTGTTTTCTGCTCTTTCAGGCCCTCATCAAGTTCAAAAGCTACTTGTACTTTGAAGAGAAGGACTTTGTGGACAAAGCAGAGAAGAGCCTGAAACAAGCACCTGGAAGCCAGGTCAGTGCTGGTAGGGGAGGATGGTCCAGGAAGAGCAGAGAACTTGCTAAGAGGGGCTGAGTGTGTGTCTTAATAGCTCACATATGATGAGCCCAAAGGGAGGCTGAGCACTGGGTCTTCATCAGAACCAAGGATGCTTTTATTAAAGCAACAATAAAGGGGAATGTAACAAACCAGCTGCACCCTTTGCTTGTGATGCTGGCACTGAAGTGATTGGCTACAGGTAAAGGGGAGGGTGTAGGTGAAGCTGCCTCTTGAGGCTCGCTTTGTAGCTCCTCAAGTTGGCATGGATGGAAGAAGATCACCCTCTTCATCCTCCTTTTCAGATCATCTTCTTCAAGAACGGTGTCAGCCAAGGAATTGCCTTTAAAGACATCTTTGAAGGAGTTTATTTCCCTGCTATCTCTTTGTACAAAAGCTGCACAGTAAGTAGTGGATCACTGCAAGGTGATTCCCAGCATGGTTTTAGGGATGCAGGGAGAGCACATAAAGAGGAAATCCAGGACTTGAGCAGCTCTGGAATAATGTTGCTGATGGAACTTTATCCAAGGGCTGCTTGTTCCATGGTCTTGCAGGAGCAGGAGGGGATGGAGACTGAAGCCTACAGTGTTTTGCCCATTGTTCTAATGCCAAATGTGTCTTCCTCAGGTTTCTATAAACTTTGGGCCCTATTTCAAGTACCCACCCAGAGACATCACTTACAGGCCAGTAAGTACTGACTGAAGCTTTTTACCCTCACCCTTTGTCACCACCTCACCCCATTTAAACACAAGGTAGGTGCAAGCATTGTGGTGGTGGGAGGTGATTTATAGCAAGCCTGTATCTGTCCTCTCCAGTCTTTGGCCTTAGCTAGGAGAGCCAAAAGGGTTCTATTTTGAAATGAGTAAGGCCACATAGGAGATGCAGAGTTATTTGTTAGGCTGTTCAGGTAAGGTTTAGCTTTGTTCCTCTTAACAGGTCACAAAGCCCCTGTTCATGCCTGTGTTAGATGATTCCCCACCACAACCACGGGTGTTTTAGGAGGGGAACATCCCTGGAATGCTGCTCTGTGACAGGATCAGCCCCTCTGTATCCTGAGCCTGTCTTTCCTTCCCATTGCAGATGAGTGACATGGGCTGGGGTGCTGTGGTGGAGCACACGCTGGCGGATGTGCTCTATCATGTGGAGACAGAAGTGGATGGGAGACGGAGCCCACCCTGGGAGCCATAACCCAAGCAGGCAGCACTGTCCTAACACCAACCCCACCATGGAGCTCCAGCAAGTGGGTTTGATTCATGCATCACTCAGAGCAAAGGAGCTGAAGCCAACACAGCTCTGGGGAATGGGGGGGGGGATGCATTGTGTATATTAGGTACCTACAAGGGATTCCTGCTCTGCCCCTGGGCTGGAGGCTCAGTGATAGCATCCTGGTTGTGGGCATCTCTTGGAGGCTGCAGTGGCTTCACAGTGTAGCTAAAGAAGCAAGCATCACATTGAGGTAACATCTCCTGTGCTGGGTCCAGGTTGGAGCAGTCCAGCTGCCAGGCACAAGGATGGTGGTGGGACAAAACCACTGCATGTAGGGCTGAAATCTGGGCTGCTCCAAGTGTATATATTGTTCCCCCCCAACAAACTGGAAACTAGTTGAAAAATAAAGATGGTTTTTCTTTTTTCTTCTTCTTTCTTGTTAAAAATGAGATTTCCACTCAAAGCAGCCACGTTCTGGAGATCTCTCACTGTGAACATCTCCTCCTCCTCCTCACTGCATTGCCAAGTTCCAAGGCCAGTGAGCATCATTCCAGAGCTTTAACTGAATAAATAATGGGACACTTGCTGTGTGTCTGTACAGGGACAATAAATTAGAGCTGCTTCACTCAGGGAGGAGGGAACAGAACTGGGTTTGGGGGAAGGAGGAGAGGAAAAGGGGAGGGTTTAAAGCAAGTCCCTGTGCTCATCCTTTTACCTTCCCACTCTGGTGGCTGCAATCTCCCTAACAACTCACTCACCAAGGCCTTTAATAGTAAACACCCATCATTGGAGCTTCATTTATTAATAGTCATTCATTAGGGAGGTTGCAGGGGCCAGTGGAGCAAATGCAGGGCTCAGTTTATGCTCAGCCCCTACTAACTCATCAGTTCAATGAGGACGGCTTCATTCAGGTGCTCATTAGCACTGGGTACTATTAAAGGCCTGGGTTGATGAGCACAAGCTCTGGTTACGTTGCCTGCCCACTACAAGCTCCCCTCCTTCCCCTGGGGGCCCAATCCTGCTCAGCACCCAGGGGTCCCCATCCCTGCCAGCCGCTGCCGGAGGTGGTTGGCGAAGTCCACCTGGGTCTGGGCCAGGACCTGGTTGATGATGCTCTTGGGCAGCCAACCCTGGAGAGAGAGGAGCAGAGACAGAGCCTGTGAGTGGCACCAGCCCCAAACCCCAACCCCTGCTTGGCCTTGGGAGCCTGAGCTCACCTTGAGGTCGATGCTGAGCAGCCAGGTGAGCTTGGTGTGCGAGGGCCGGCCGGGCAGCGGGCGCAGCAGCATGCATGTGGGGCCGTTCTCTGCTCTGCAATGGGGCAGGGTGCACGTTAGGGACCAGCTCTTGGCCCCACAACACTGGGGGAATGGTGCTGGGTGCAGGGGATAGGGGAGGTGGAGCCCAAAGAGCTGCTGGGGTTCTGTGTCCCCCTGAGTTCTGCCCTTGGGGACCACTCTCAGCCTCAGTGCTGTGCCCAATGCATCCCCCTCCCTCCCAGTATCATTGCAGTGCTGAGAGCATCCCTGTGGAGATGTGGGTGCTGGGATGGTGCCTGACTCTTTGCAGTGGTGTCAGCAACAGGATGAGGAGCAATGGCCATAAACCAAACCTCAGTGTGGTTTATGGCTCTAGAGATGTTCCAGCCCTGCCTGTGGAGCCTCTAGGCTGGGCTGCATCATTACCTGAGGTCCTAATGATGCCGTGAACTGGGATTTCCTCAACAGCCCCCACCTAAGACAAACCCAACTGCTCCAAGCAGCCCCATGGAGGTGACCCTAAACTGGGGTTACCTTACAAAGCCCTCCTGCTCGGGCACAGCTCTGTGCTGTGTGGCCATTCCAGCCAGGACACAAGTGGAGCCGCGTCTCCTGGAGCACCGGACGCTCACAAAGTCCCTTGGTCCCACGATGTTCCCGGGGGGAGCAGCTGCCTTCTCATGGGTGATGAGTGTGTCCTTGCCAATCCTCTGCAGGATCTGGAAGGGCAGGAATCAATGTGTTAACCCGGCAGTGCTCAAAGCAATGCAAAGGGAAGGGGATGGATGCTCTTGCTGCTTCCCTTGTTCCAATGGGAATGAGCTGTTTGGAGCAGCAATGTGATGCTCTCTGCAGTTTCCCCTCTAACCCAACACCCTTGGCTACCCTGCACTGAAGCCCAAGTGCATTTAATGCAGAGGAAGCAGCACTCGAGCTGATACAGGCTCCCTTCTGCTGCAGTGCTGTGATCCCAAGCTCCATGCCCACAGTAGGATGAATCCTGCCCTCCCCATTCCCAAAGGCTGGAGAAACCCTTTGCAAAGGGACAAGCACTGGGAGCAGCACATTGTGGCAGGGAACCATTCCCACCTTGACCTCCTTGACGCTGGGGTTCCAGTCTCCCATCTGCTCCATGTTATCCACCAGCTCACTGTACACTGCATCCAGGGGCTGATCCAGCACCACTTCCAGCCGGAAAACCTTCCCCACGTCCGGGAGCACCTTGCTCAGCACTTTGTCTCCGTTCCCCTGGAGAATGGGATGTGGGATTCCCATCACCCCCATGGACAGGGGGATGGGGTCAGCCTGCAGTGGGGTATGGTACCTACCACCTCCGTCTCCATCTTCCAGCCGTCCTGGTTCCCAAGGATGCTCAGGGATTTCTGGAGCGCTTCCTCCCCTTGTTTGATGTAAGACATTTCCATCTCGCTGTAGGGCTTCTCCTCCAGCCTTGAGCCTGCACCAGGTCAGACACCAGCAGTGTAAGAACACACACACTAAGGTATGCTCCTGGATCAGCTCCATCTCCATCAGATCCATTGCTCCAGACACTGGGAAGGGAGCTCAGCCCCTGCTTTGCCTGCACTTCACAGGCACGGGCTGCCCATGGGAAGGTTTTCCACAACCACTCCATACAGCTCTGATGGTGACAGTCACCATATGGGTGGAAAGGGGGTGGAAAGGGGATGGAAAAGGGGGTGGAAAAGAGGTGGAAAGGGGGTGGAAAGGGAATAGAAAGGGGGACGGAAAGGGGATGGAAAAGGGGATGGAAAGGGGAATGGAAAGGGGAATGGAAAGGGGGACGGAAAGGGGATGGAAAGGGGGTGAACAGGGTTAGACCCCCGTGCAGGTCACTCACTGAGCAAGGAGCTCCTCCTGCGCACGTGGCTGATCCAGGGCCCAGGGCCGGGGCTGCGGCACAGGATCCTGCCCAGCTCCTGCCCGATGGTGACGGCCGTTTGCCTCCGGAGACCTGGGGGCAGAGAGCGTCAGCCCCAGCACCCCCCATTCAAACACCCTGACCCCTCATCCCCACCAGCACAGGGACAGGGCAAACCCAGGCTCTGCTCCATGGGGGGCAGATTCCAGCCTGGAAACCCCACAGGGTGATCCCATGGGTACCCAGGGTAGGGATGGATTAAGGGACCACTAAATCCTCACATCCCATTGCATCCCATTGCATCCCATTGCATCCCATTGCATCCCATCGTATCACATCGCATCCCATCACACCCCATTGCATCCCATCACCAGCATCCCCCCGGGTGCCCATCCCAGCTAAACAGAGGTGATGGAGACACAACCCAACCCCATTATGGACCCGGGGGGGGGACCATCCCCGTGGCCTCCAGCCCTGCACCCTCACCCCTCATGTTCCTTAGGTGCTGGTAGGAGATGGCAGCACAGAGCTTGAACGTCGCTGGCAGCATCTTCTCCGTGCGGATGCTTTGGGTATCCCTATTCCTGCCTCTCTCCGGGATGGGATCTGCTCTGTTCCAGCCCCGCTGGTGCTCGGCCTTAAGTACAGCAGCTGAAGGATGCTGGCTCGTCAGCAGGGAGATAAGAGCCATCGCTTACGGCAGGAGCCAAGGGGCCAAGGCCGGAGCTGGCTCCTTGCGCAGCTGCACGGGGCTGGATGTGTGCTTGGGAATGGATGAGCTGTGGATAACACTGGGGAACAAGTGATCTGGACAAGGGATAAGGATGGATCACTATGGATAATAAGGGAATGGATCCAGCCTCTCACCAGGCACCAACCAGAGCCAGGTTCAGCACACCAGAACACACCAGGACTCCCTCCATAGGGACCAGACCCCACTCCTGTGGCACCACCTTAGACCCCCAACCTATAGGTCCAAATGGAGCAGCACAGGACATCCAGCACCATTGGGATGGTGGTACCCGGGATGCAGGAACACAGGGATGCTTCATGCACATCTCATAGACACACATGTGCTGGAGGACCCCACACAGCCCCACACCAACACATCCCCTCTGTCAGCCCTATAGAGCTGAACGTGGGGCACACTATGGGGCTGGGAGCAGCCCTGAACCCCCCCCCACTGAGGCCGGTTTATCTGCCCCAGGGCTGGGAGCTGTGGGGCAATGCGGAGCAGTGATAAGAGTCAAGGATGAAAATGCCATTCCCGGGATGAGTTATGGCCCCGCTCCCATCACCAGCTGCTTCCCTTGACGTCAACCCTGGCTCCTTCCTATGGGATCTGACCTTCCTCCTGCTGTTGCACAACGGGGAGGTCACCAGCAGCAACGCGGCCCCATTGCCTCCCTCTGCTCCCAGGAGGAAGGGTTTGGGTCCCACCTGATATGTGGGAATGGTCCCATTGGTCCCATTGCTCCCATGGATGGCTCCGTTCCAGCTGCTGTTCTCCATCAGGACCTTGTGTTCCCATTGATGGAGGTGATGGGAGCAAGGGGAAGCCACCTGAGCTGCACCATCCCCATCCCAAGTGTTTATAGGGACATCCCCTATAATCCCAGTGCTGCAACCCCACACACGGGTGATTCCAGTATCCCCAGTGGGTCTATGGAGAGCAGGGGGGACCCCCCAGCATGGTCTGTGGCACCCAGCCCTGCCTGGAGGAGGGTGCCCAAAGCCACCCAGAACCCCCATAGCAAGCACTGGTTTAACTGGGACCCTCACCAGCTCCTCGGACACCCCTCAGGGGTGCATCCAATGGAAGGGACAACGGCTCAGCACCCATTGGGGTGCAGGGAGCAACAGCATCCTGGGTACCACAGGCATCAGGGATGGGATTCAGGCCCCAAGCACCCACCTCAGGCTCTGGGAAGGTGCCTGTCCAGGATGCTCTGGCCAATGGAGCCCATGGTGCATCCAGCATCACCCCTCTGCATCGGGCAGGATGAGGCCCCAGTGACCTGCCTGGGCCCACTGCTGGTGACAAGGGGAGCTGCATCCTGTGTACCAGCCAAGGGACACAGCACAGCCCCACTGCAGGATGGGTGCAGAGCCCTCCAACCCACATCTGTGGGGCAGGAGTGGGGGGAAAACACTGTGGGGGCAAAAGAGCCCCACAAAACATCCCCCATGTCCCCTCCCAAAGCCACCACATGGCTCCATCTGCAGCTTTCAGCCTCAAAACCCCCATCAGACCCCCCCATGTCCCAGCACTGATGATGCTCACACAGGCACAGAATGGGAACCAAAGGTGCTGGGGGCAGAGATGCAGAAATGCAGCTAACCCAGGTCCCTGCAGCATCCAATAGGTTCTGCATTGGGTTCCTCAGAGGGAAGAGCAATTCCAACACAGTTCCCTATGTGCAGCTCTGGGAATGTTCTCATTGGATTTAGGGATAAGGAACCAAACCCCTTTCCTGTCCCATTTGCCCCAGTTAACAGCATCCGCAGCTGGGTACCACCGAGTATGAAGGCAAGGACCCTGCATCCACCATCCATGGGCATCCTTGACCTCGCAGTGGGCATGCTCAGGGGCACATTCCCTACACAATTCCCTATCCAACAGTAGGCACAGCACCCAATGATCCTCTTGGATTTTAACCTGTTTGTTGGGATGATGGTACCCAGATGATGCAGCCTTCATCCCCATCATCCTCCTAACACAGCCCCAATGGATGGGAGCCCCATCCCACCCTCATCCAGGTACAGCCCCAAATCAGCCACATCCTCCCAGGGGATCTGGGATCCCCACCAGCTCCAACCCCCTTTTATTCCATTGTTGTTAAAGCACAAAGGGAATTCCCTTGATTTTCCTATTCTCCCACCAAACTCCCCATATCCCACCTGGACAAAGCCTATGGGGAGGCTCCTTACCCCCCCCAACCAGAAGAAGGGAGCTGTGGGGCAGAGGGGACCCCAACCCTGCTTATGGGGGTTTCCCCCTGTGCACTCAGTGTGAGCTGGGCTCATCCTGCCCAAACCGAGGTGCTTGGGAAGAGGAAAACCCCATTCAGCACCCAGGTTTGCTCTTCCCTGCCCAAATCCAACCCCATCCCAGCTGGTTCCAAATGGGATGGGGACAAGCACAGCACAAAGGACCCTCCTACCTGCAGCACTGAGGGAGGAGATGCTGCAGCAGCTCTTCATTAGCACTCAGCTAATGTGGTTACCTGCATCCCATTCCCTGTTCCAGAGGGTCCTGCACTGGGATGCAGATGGAGGGGACCAGAGGCAGAGCTGTTGCTGTGGAGATTGAGGATTTATTTACAGGCCAAGGGAAAACTCCCCTGGAATCATGGGAACGAAACCAAAACCAACCCAAAAGCACCAAGGGGGTTTCCTCCTGAACACACTCCCTTGTGCTCCCCAGAGCATGGGGCAGGCGCCTGCCTCCCTTCATCCTCCTCATCCTCCTTCATCCATGCAAGGAGAGGAGCCAAAAGCATCATTTCCTCCTCTGTGCCATGGAAACCCAATGTGGGATCATTGGGAACGCCGCGGTCCATAGGGATGCTCTCAGTACTCATCCAGGGTGTCTGCCCGCGGCACACAGAGCCCCCTCTCCTTCAGTGCCTGCACCTTCAGCCTCTCCGACTCCTGCTTCGCCTGTTGCTCCACACGCTGCTCCTCCAGGATCTCCTCAATGGACACCTGCTGCAGGAGGGTATCGCTCTCCTTCTCCAGGTCCTGCACATAGACAGCCCCACTGAGCCCATGGGATGCTCCAGGCACTCCGGAGAGCGGTGCCATAGACAGCACATCCCATTGCTCTTCCCGATGGGAATGGGGTAGGATGGTCCACCCTGGCCATAGGTTTGCATGTGCAGGGCACACGGTGAAGCTTGTGCCTATCTAAAGGGGAAGGCGATGGGGGGGACACAACCAGGGACCCCCAACAGTGCCCAAGGGGGAGCAAACAGCAGCAAATGGATGGGGGCTCAGCCTGAACCGGCCCCAGGATGGGGCTCAACCATCAGCCCTCACAATGGGACCACTGATGGACACCACACTCATGTCACCACCAACACCCCAAGCCCCTCACTTACTATCTCCCCCAGCAGAACAACGTTCTCTCCTCTCACAACAAAGATGCCTCGAGGGATGTCCCCATACTTCTTGCCCACATGGATGCGCTCCACGGTCTGGTGCAGCACCAGGTTTGCTGCAGAGAGACAAGAACCCAGGTTGTGCTGTGGTTTGTACCCATAGAAGAGCATCTTCCCATGGGCAGCAGCAGTGGAAGGTCCCAAATCCCATCACTGATGGCACCAACCATGGATGGATGCAGCACCCACAGCCTGTGCAGGCAGGACAGGCCACAGCACCATGGCAATGCTATCGGGTTCCAATGGGTGTCTCCATCCATCTGTGCCCCAAAAGGGATGCTGGAGCATCAGTGCTGGATGTAGCTGGGAGGAGGGGGATTAATGCACAGCACAAACACACTCTAACCCTGCAATCACATCATTCACCACTAAAAGGATTCCTTTTAAAACTCATGTTTTTAACGAAAGAAATGCATATTCCTGCTCAGGACCAGTGTGGTCAATGCAGCTGAGGACCAATGGGGTCAGTACAGCTGAGGACCAATGGGGTCAATACAGCCACTGCATTAAGCAAAGACCCCAAAGCAGGGAAATCCCACTCAATCCAAGCTCCCTCTTTATGGTTTGGGAAGGGAGCTCCTCCAGCGAGCCCGGAGCATCACCCAGCTCATACAAACGGGTACCTATGGGGCTCTCCTCTTCCTCCTCATCCTCCTCATCCTCCTCATCCTCCTCGCCCCATCTCACCCCCCCCCCCCCCCCCCCCAGTTGCTCCCGTACCGAACTGGTCGATGCTGCGCAGGTACCCGATGAGCGTTCGCCCGTCCCGCAGCAGGACCAGGTGCTTCTCTGCGGGATAGAACAGCGGGGATCAGACGGGACGAACGGACCCCGACCCACAGCACGGGGGCCTCATCCCTGGAGCGCATCCCATGGGATGCAGCATCCATAGGGAATAATGGAGCCCCATTGCACTCACTGTCGATGTCCTGGATGAGGCTGGCCGTGCCGGGCATGTAGTTCATGGCCGCCGCCGCCCCGGAACCACCTCGTCACCGGGAGGAGCTCGGGCGGCGCTGCCCCTTTAAGACTCGCCGGCCGTGCGCGCAGGGCGCCCGCTGATTGGTCAGCCGCGGCGGGGACCGGCCGCTGATTGGTCAGCCGCGGCGGGGGGCGGCCGCTGATTGGCGGAGGCGCGGCGGCCATGGAGCGCTGCGATCGTGCGGCCGAACCGGGCCTGCCCTGGACCCCCGGGTCCTATCGCCCGGCGGCGGCGGCGCAGGTAACGGGGACCGGACCGGACAGACCGGACCGGACCGGACCGGACCGGGGGGGGGGGGGGGTCCCGGTGGGGCCGCAGCTCATCCCCCCGTTCCCAACGGGATCCGGATGCGTTGGGAGCATCCCCGGGGTGGGCGATGCTCGGTCCCCGGTACCGGACAGCGCTGGGAGCCGCGGTCCAACGCAGGCATCGCCTGGTGCTTGGAGCCGGGATGAGGGGGGGAGCATCCCCGTTCCCGTTGTTTTCCGCTCCTGACACTTGCTCTTCGGGCCCATTTGGGTCTATTGGGTCTATATTTGGGTCTATATTTGGGTCTATATTTGGGACTATTGGGTCTATATTTGGGTCTATAACGGGTTTTAGGGCTGTGTGAAGGGAAGGGCTTTGCTCGTCCTGCTCCTGCTGTGCAGGCACCGCCGGGTTTGTGCTTATCCCATGGGATGAGCGGGTTTGATCCCGCTGGGAATGATGCGATCTCTGCTCCATCAAACAGCGCATGGGGAAAGACTGCAGCGCCCAAAGCTATGGGGAGGCACCGTGAGCTCCACCCGTGGACACGGGATGCAGGGACAAGGGGAATGGCTTGAACCTGCCCGAGGGGAGATGGAGATGAGCTCCTAAGCTCTTCCCTATGAGGGTGATGGGATACTGGGATGGGTTGAATGGAGACACTGTGGCCGCCCCATCCCTGGCAGTGTTCAAGGCTGGGTTGGATGGGGCTTGGAGCAACCTGCTCCAGTGGAAGGTGTCCCTGCTTTATGGATAAGCTTTAAGGTCCCTTCCAACCCATCCCATCCCATTCCATGATCCCATGTCCCCGTGCTCCTGAGCACCCTCCGGCCCCAGAACTGGTGGATCTCGTCCTCTTGCCTCATTTCCCTTTGCAGACTGAACGGGGAAACGAGTGTTCCTGGGGCAGTTTTCATCCCCAGTGACGTGGTTGCTGTTTGCTGGGGGGGAATGGGAATGGAGGGGTTATTGCTGAGCCACGGAGCCCTGCGGCCACATGAACCTGCTGCAACGTCCCCAGAGCATCAGTCAAACACGTCCATTGACGGTGGCCAACGTCAGAGCATGAAACCCATCTTGGGGACCATATAAAGGCTGCAGGAAGGGTCCTTGGCCTCATAGCCACAGCCCTGACCTCTGCTCTGCTCTTCCTCCTTCCCAGGCCATGGATTCTCCCTATGCCAATGGAGCTTATACCCCCCCCTACCCTCCTGCCTCGCACTACACGGGGCTGGCACAGACACGGGGGTACCACTGCTCTGGGCCCCCCTACCCCTCCGAGCCCAGCGGCAGGTACCGGTGCCCATCACCGGCTCCCCCCTGGAGCTACACGGCACCGGAGGGTCCCAATGAGGGCTCCTCGCTCCGGAGGCAGCAGCAGGGTCCCAGCTACTCCCCACCGCAGGTAAGAGCCCAGGTCCAGTGTCCGAAGGGGGTCACAGGGATGCTGGGGATGGGGTTTGCATCTGGGGCTTGTGGTGATGGGTTCAGAGTGAAACAGGGGGGGTAGGTTGGATATAAGGGAACTTCCAGTATCTCTTTAGGGACTCCAAGGCTGAGGGCAAGGAAAGCAGGAAGCAGCAGCAAGGCTGTTGGTGGGGCTGCCAGGGGGGAGCAGTGAGTCCAGGGATAACTCCTGTTCCCTTCCTCTTGCAGACACCGGGAATGCCCATCCCACAGTATCCCTATGGAGACAGCAGCTCAGGGGTCACTCCCCCACCACAGCCCAGAGGCCCAGAGGATGCTTGGGCTCCTCACCCTGTCTATGGGGTGCAGCCACGGTATCCGTGGGCCTCTGCTTCAGTGCATGGGAACCCCTTTGTGGCCGATTCACACCCATCCTGGACCAGCAGTGGAGCATCTTCCCACCCCACTGCATGGGACTCAAAGGTAGGATGCTGATGCAGTGATGCAGTGCAAAGTGATGCTGGGTCCTGGTTGGGGGAAGACCTCCCCAAACCCCTTTCCCTGAGCACGCTTAGTTTAGGTAGGAACAGAGCAGCAGGGATCCAAGTACTGCAGCAAAACCCCCTCTTTCCATACACAAGACCAAAAGCCAGGGCTGGAGCTATAGAAAGGTACTGGAGGTATCGGGCATCCCAGGGCAGGGAAATGGGTCAGACCTTGTCCAGCACCTCTCTCAAGCAGTGAAGAGCATGGGACTCCCTAAGGACCAGTCTGTACCCTTTGGAATTCCCTTCAAGTGCTTGGTTTGGGCACAGCCATCCCTTCCTGAGGAATGTTTTAAGCCCAAACCAGAAGGGAATGATGCATTTGGTGTGGTCTGGGTTCGATCAGGAGATAAATGCAGCAGGGATTTAGGGATGGGAACAGCCACCTGCAGAGAAGCGTCTTTGGGATACCCAGACAGGACCCTCATTGGCATCTCTCTTTAGTGGTCCAGGACTTGCGTGTGGGTCCTGTATCTCTTTGGGACCTCTTGTCAGGACTTGGGTCCCACTGTGTTACAGCATCACAGCCTGTGACAGTGTAGAAGATGCTGCCTGCATCACTGCCCTCTGTGCACAAAGCAAGTGTCAGATAAGAGAGAAACCCTTGGCTTTTAGGCAAAAGCACTTAAAAGGCTTTTTCTCCTCTTGCCTTAGGATGTTGCTTATGATAAACCCGAGTACGGCACAGACCATCACAGCTTCTACCCCGATGGCCATCACCAGCACTATGGGACAGGGAATGAGCCCACAGCAGCCCCCCTGCACCCCAAGGTGCAGTACAGCGCCCAGCCCCAGCTCTATGACAACGTGCCTCGGAAGCCTTGGGCTGGGAATAGGGAGCTTCGAGCCGGTGAGCACCAACCCGCAGTGCATTCCACAGGCATCCAGCCGGGAATCCAAAGGATCCTCCATGTTATGGGGGAGGCTGAGCAGCTGGAGGAGGAGGTGGATGAGTTTGTAGGGAAAAAGACGGATAAATCCTACCGGCTGCTGGAGGAGATGCTGACCAAGCTGCTGCTGGAGCTGGATTCTGTGGAGACCGGAGGCCAGGGCAGCGTTCGTCAGGCCAGGAAGGAATCCGTCCATAGGATCCAGGCCATACTGGACAAACTGGAAAGAAAGGGATTGTGAAAGCACATCAGCCACAGCCTGCGGGTGTGAGGCTCTGGTGCATCCCTGCTGCGCACTGTTGACAATGGAATAGCAATAAACCCTCACCAAGGCACCGAAAGCCAACCCCAGGAGCTCAGCCCCAGCTGATAACTTGGCAATAGATGAACTAAAAGAGGTTTGAAGCCATAGAGTGAATTGTTGAACCACGATGGCAAGGTCCCCATGGGGAGACCCAGAGGGTTCTGCATCCTCCATCTCCTGTACAGAGGTTCCCAACGCAGGCCCCAATGGTACCAACCACACTGCAGCCGTGACCTGAGGCTCGTCCTTCCCTGGGCAGCATCTTCAGCTTCCTCACCTTCTGTGTCCTTTGGGGTGTCCTTTGGCACTGAAGTGCTGCAGACAAGGAGCAGGTTGGCAGCTCTTGGCTGTGAGCTGATGATGTGCTGTGTCCTGATGAGCCAGTGCATGGTGCCATTGGAAAAGAGAGCTGTGAGCAGAGGAATGGTGTTGGAGAAGGGCATCCCCAAACAATGGGATGCTGGGAAGTGTTTTCCAGGTCGCTTGGGTGCAAAGCCACTTGTGAATGGTAACATCATCCTACCTACCGCAGGTATCCCATTGCAGAGGCCATCGGGGAAGGGACCAGCCCATCCTCCTGTTAACCCTCTGGTTACAGCACACGTGAAGTGAATCATTGCTGTGTGTGACGAGATAATAAACCCTGGCACCTTTTGAATGTTGTTTTGTAATTGGGATGTCTCAAGGTCTCTTCTCTTTAATAGGACCCTATGGGGAGGTTGTGTAACTCACCCCAAGCACCAGCCAGGCTGTCTCCATGGCCACGTTGCCTGCTTTGGGGTCCCCACTGCCTCCCCAGCGCCACAGATGCTCCGTCCCCCTTTGGCTCTGATGGCCACCCCGTGTCCTCAAGGCACCCTGGTAGATCCCACGTCATTCCCAGCCAGGACTGACCTTTGGATGTGTCTGAGCACATGTGGCTGTCAGGCTGCAGGGATGAGGTGAGCCAAGGAGGAGACGAGGATGTGGGAGTGCTTGGATGTGATATGATCCCATCCTCTGAGAATAGGCCTGCAGAGTGGCTATCCTGGCTAGCAGAGCTCATGGAAGACAACGCTCCAGCCCTAGGGAATGCCACTAAAGGCAGCAGCCAGGGATGAATCTGTGCTTTGGGTTTGTTTTGTGTGGTAGCGATGGAGCAGCTGTGCTCTGGGGAGCTCTTTCCCCTCCTGTTCCCGCATGTGTTGTTATATTTGGTTGGTGTAGCTGTTGAAATCGAGGGCTTGGGTTCCCTTTGGATCAGCCAAAAAGCCTGGAATGTGCTGTCGCAAGAGGTGGTGCAAGTCCTGTTTCAACAGGGAAAGCAAAATCCATCAGGGCAGACTTGCTTCCTAAAGGATGTGGCATCAGGAGCAAATCACTGCCTGCAGCCAGCTTCGGGAAGCCTGGAATGCAAGGAATGGCTGCACCTTCCCTTTCTGTGTGTGTTCCAGGAGCAGGAATCCCATCAGGACCAAGCCTGCATTGCTCAGTGCATCCTCTTTGCCCCAGTACTTGTTTCCCTCCCCTATCAGCTGCCAGGCAAGGAGTAGGTAGGGTCAGCTGCATAAGGAGCATGGTCCCTGCAATGCAGTCAGTGAGGAGAGATTCCAAACCCTGTGCTCAGCTGCTGCATCACCAGTGCTCCATGGACTGGGACAAAGGTTTCCTGCTATGGGGACGGGGTCAGAGCGATGCCTTTATCCCAAGGAGAGCTGGAAGGATGTGCATGGCATTCCAGCAAGGCGGAATGTGGGAGGAGGAGGGTTTCTTCCCTGCTCTTCTAGTGCTGAACCTATGGAGGTAACAGATTCCTTTAGAGATCTCCTCTGCCCGAGCTGAAGTTCCTGCGTGTGGGAAGGATTTGGCAGAGGGTTATGTAAACCTCGAGTTAAAAGCGTATTGAAGAGGGGGCTGAGATGGAGATTACCATCTCTAGAACCTGAAATAGCAGTTACCAGTAACCCAAAATGGAGATTACCATCTCTATAAGCTGAGATAGCAGTTATCATCTCTATAACCTGAAATTGCTGTTACCAAGAACCTGAAATGGCAGTTCCCATATCTATAAACTGAAATAGCAGTTACCAATAACCTGATATGGCAGTTACCATCTCTAGAACATGAAATTGCTGTTACCAATAACCTGAAATAGCAATTACCATCTCTAGAACCTGAAATAGCAGTTACCAGTAACCTGAAACGGTAGTTACCATCTCTATAAGCTGAGATAGCAGTTACCAGTAACCTGAAATGGCAGGTACCATCTCTAGATGCTGCAATGGTAGTTACCATCTTTAGACCCTGAAACTGGTGTTACCAGTGACCTGAAGTGGCAGTTACCATCTCTATAACCTGAGATACCAATGACCAATAACCTGTAATGGCAATGACCATCTCCAGAACCTGAAAGAGCTGTTACCATCCCTAGAGCCACCATTGCTCTGCAAGGAGACAGACCTGAGGGCTTGGGCTCTTCAGTGCTGGTTATGGCAGAGGTGGGCACTGGGATGGCAATTCCCGGTTTACCTTCCAGCATCCTGCCCATCACCAGCTCCTCTGCCTGTTGCTGCTGGGATCAGCACACGTCATTCCTGTTTCTCAATCCCCATGGAGGCCAAAAGGGCACGGAAGGATCGGGAAGGGAGGATGAACTCAGTCTCGTGCTTATGGGCACCCCGTGCCCCAGTGCTTGTCCATGCCATGCACTGGAGGCGATGGCTCGGGGTGCACCCATCAGCACCCAGTCAAGGCTCAGGACAGGGAGTCTGAATTAGGGCCAGCATCGCCTGCCTGGCACCACGTTTGGGCAGGGACCTGCTGGAGCTGCTGTGGGCAGGGGTGCAGGCAGGAGTAAGGGTAGGGGTGTGAAAAGGACGGCAGGCAGGAGCTGTGGGCACTGGGCAGGGGTTGCAGGCAGCAGGCAAGGGTTCTGGGTGGGAACTGCAGGCAGGGTTGGGGGTGGGAACTGCAGGTGGAGTCTGCAGGCAGCAGGCAGGGGGGTTGTAGGCAGGGGTTCTGGGTGGGAATTGCAGGCAGGGTTGCAGGCAGGGGTTGCAGGCAGCAGGCACAGTTGTGGGCAGGGTTGCAGTCAGGGGCTGCAGGCAGGGTTACAGGCAGGGTTGCAGGCAGGGGTTGCAGGCAGGGTTATGGGCAGGGTTACAGGCAGGGGTTGCAGGCAGGGGTTACAGGCACAGTTATGGGCAGGGTTACAGGCAGGGGTTGCAGGCAGCAAGCACAGTTACGGGCAGGGTCCCTCCCCTTGCCCCGCCCGCCCCTCTCCTGACGCCGCCGTGCGGGGCGGCCGCTCCGGGAGCTCCGCCCCGGCCTGGGCGGTCTCGGTGCCCAGAGCGGGGCCTGCACCGGGGCCGGGGCCGTCGGAGCCGCCGCTGGGGTGCGGGCAGCGCCGCCCGGCCCCGCGTGTGCGCAAGGCAGGGACCGGGACCGGGGCCGGGGCCGGGTGCGGAACCCGGTGCCCATCCGGGGCCATGGCCGCTCGGGAGCCGCAGCAGCCGCAGCCCCCGTCGGGCAGCGCCGAGCCCGACGGTGCGGGCGGGTACGAGGCGGTGGCTCCGCACTGGTTCTATTGCAAGGTCACGGACGGACGGGAGCGCTGGGTCCCGTTCAGCGCCCAGGACTCGGTGCGCCTGGAGGAGGCGCACGGAGCAGGTACGGGGGGGACGGGAACGGCTCCATCCGCGGCCGGGTTTGCGGTGCTCTTTGGGGCATGGAGCTGGCCTGGTTGGTGGTGATGGAGGGGGGGGGATGATGCACAATTCCATGCATTATTCCCAGCACAATTCCATGCACTATTCCCAGCACAATTCCATGCTGTCCAAGCGGGATGCGGCGTTGTTCCCTTGAGGGATTTGAAACTGGGGCTGGTTTGCTGGCAATGTGCCTACTATTGCTGAAAACAATGTGGGTAACAACGCTGTGGCCGCACTGAATGGTCTGACCTCATTCGCTCGGGAGATGCTCTGAATTAGACATCACCTCACTGCAAAGCTGTGATGGGAGAGCACTGCCGGGTGGGTCCAGGGGGGATCTGCCTCGTGTGATGGGTGCTCTGCCTGCTCCTGGATGGCTCTGTCCCGGCACCGGGGTCTGCTCCAAGCAGCATCACTTGCCATGAGGCCACCAAGCATCACCCAGCTCAAAGCGTTGCAGCATCCACTGCTCCCGTCCTCCCTCCCTGGGGATGCTCTAGGTCAGAGGCTGAGCCGGGCACAGCCTGGCACGGGCCCATAGGCAGCAGAACGCATGGAATGTGCTGGGATCTGTGTGGAGTTTTAGAGGGGGAAAGGCTTGAGGCTGGATCCCTGCACCTGCACCATGAAGCATCACCCTTCCCAGGCCCACAGATCCATGTTTTCCCATAGGAAGACGGTTGTAGCTTAACACCTTCTTCTTACCTTCTGCTTCTGGGGGAGAAGTCTGACACTGATGCTGTTCTCTGCGCTTGGGTACAGAGAACCTTAGTGTCTACATCCCCTGCTCATGCATTCTGCCCACAGATGGCCCAGTTTCATCCCTGTGCTGTGCTATGGCACACATAGATATATATACATACCTATGTATAGGTGCATACAGTCCGATAGCTGCCTTTGTGGTCCTCCTGTGTGTAAACATCAGCCCTTGGTTCCCATAGGGAAGCACAAGGAGGATGTGGTTGTCCCGACGTCGGGTGGCAGGTACGACGTGCACCTGAAGCAGCGGCAGCGTGTTGCTGTGTACTGGGAGGAGGAGGTGGCCGAGGTGCGACGCTGCACATGGTTCTACAAGGGAGACAAGGACAACAAGTACATTCCCTACTCGGAGACCTTCAGCCAAGAACTGGAGGTAATGAAGCATCCCACAACGGCTTGGGGTGGAAAAGGGGCTTCAGAGCATCCCATTCCAGCCCCTGCCATGGGCAGGGACACCTCGTGCTAGGCTGTGTCACTGTATCCAGGGATGGAGCGTTCTCTCTCAGCATCCTCACATAAAGAGCTTCCCTATCTCCAACCTGAGCTCCCCCTGTTTCAGTCTGAACCCAGCACCCCTTGTCCCATCCAGCCCCCGATGAACAGCATCCTTATGGCTCTGGACGCTGGAAGCTGTCCCAGTGCTGGCCCTGATGTCCCAAACCCCATGGGGTGACTGGCACCACACTCACACTGAGGACATGAACTTGAAAGAGGCTTTGGCACAGCCTTTCTGCAGCCGATTACTGCCACAGCTGCCTCCTGCCCTCCCCAGCCAGGACACATCCTCCTGCCATAGGTTCTGTGCCTGCAGGAGCTTGGCTCCGGGTTGTCCTGCCCCAGCTCCACATTGACCCTCACTGGGAGGATTGTCCTCACCACAATCACAGCCAAGCCCAAGGAGCTGGGGATGTGGGAAGGAGAAACCACTGAGCCCAGGGTGGCTTTGGAGAGATAGAGCTATATATGTATATATGTCTCAGATATATACACACATCTCATATATATATATACACACCATATGCATATACATCTCATATATGTATACACATATACATCATATGTATATACATCTCATATATACACATATATATATGTACATCATATGTATACACATCTCATATATATACCCACATATGTATACATCATATGTATATACATCTCATATTTATACACACATCTTGTGTATATATATATACACATCATATGTATACACATCTCATATATATGTATAGACATCTCTACATATGTATAGGTATAAAAATACACATCTTTGCCATAATGTCTGTTCTGATGGACCAAACAATGCAAATCTGAACGGATCTGGAAGTCTGATACATATACATCTCAGATATATATACCCATCTCATATATATATATATACACACACACATTGTGTATATATATACACACATCTCTACATATGTATAGGTATAAAAATATACATCTTGCAATAATATCTGTTCTGATGGACCAGACAATGCAAATCTGAATGGATCTGGAAGTCTGCTGCTGCTATTGGCTTCTTGGAAGCTGCCTAGCAGGGGATCCGCAGGTCACCCTGTTGCTGATTCCTCTGCCTCTTTCACAATGAGTGTTGATAAGAAATGCCATAAAAGGGGTGGGGAGTATCCCAAATGCTGGAATATCCATGGGAATGCTTTCAGCTGCCTCACAGCTGCTGTTTTCCATAGGAAGCTTACATGACTGCTGTGACCCAGGATGAGTGGAAGAAGAAACTGGAGTCCCCTAGCAGGGAAATCATCATCCTGCACAACCCAAAGGTGAGGAGCTGCCTGGTGATCATAGAATCACTGCAATGCTTTGGGTTGGAAGGGACCTGAAAACTCCTCCAGTTCCAGGTTGCTCCAGGCTACCCTTGGTCCTTGTGGGGCCCAGCAGGGACATCCCTATTGTTGTGGCTGTGCCTTTGAGCTGCTTTCCCCCATCTCTGCTGTACAACCAGTTCTGCCCCATCATTCCCATCACCCCAGGCAGTCTGCCCCCCCCCAGCCCCATGTCACCTACCGGAGCATCCCCTCTGCTCATGGGCAGCTCCATGACCGGCTCTGGTTTCCCAGCTGATGGTGCATTACCAGCCTGCTGCCACCTCCGACGACTGGGGCTCGACTCCTACAGAGCAAGGGAGACCTCGGACTGTGAAGAGAGGAGTGGAAAACATCGCTGCTGAGATCCCCAATGGTGAAGCTCCTTTCTTCCCTCCCTCCCATCCAAAGCCTTTCCCAATCCGGCCACTCAAAGCCTTGGCACAAGCTCCTGTGGTCCATGAATGGTTCCTTGGGGTTGTGATTCCAGCTCTGGCACAGGGAATGGGTTTTGGGATGCAGAGCAGTGCCTGGAATTGCCTGAGGCCTTGGGGTGTGTTTGTAAAGGAGGGGAGGTGCTTTCCATGGGGTTATCCCCTTTGTTCTGGGGCCTGTGTCAGCTCTGTCCCATCAGGATTCCCTGAGCTCCCACTGAGGCATCAGGATGTGTTCTCAAGGGGAAGACAAGCAGTTATTCCAGTCTAACCCCTTCATTTCCATGCACGTATTCCATCAGGGATGCTTTGCAGCCTAAAGTGTGTGGGAGATAGAGAACCACACAGAACTCCACCTGAGCCACACAGGGTGCAGGTGGCACAGGGTAGATGATCCCAGCCCTCTCCTTGTGCCATAAGGGATGAGCTGCCCTGCCTTCCTCTGCTGTCCTCTTGTCATGAATGGAGCAGGACAGACAGCTCAGGAATGGGAGCAAACACACTCCAGGGAGCCCTTAGAGCAGCTCCAGTGCTTAAAGGGGCAGCAGGAAACCTGGAGAGGGGCTTGGGATCAGGGATGTAGGGACAGGACACAGGGAATGGCTCTTCTCTCGGCAGGGGAGCCGCTGCAGATCGATCACTTGGTGTTTGTGGTGCATGGGATCGGACCAGCCTGTGACATCCGCTTCCGGAGCATCGTCCAGTGCGGTAGGTGCAGAGCCGGATGGATGCATGTCCCATGTGCTGCTGTGGGTGCAGGCACTGAGCCCTCACCTGTGTGACCAATGCAGAACGCTCTCAGGATGCATTCACAGCACCCTGGTGCTGAGCTGAATGCGCTGGCTGCTGTGGGGAGCACCAGGAAGGGCCCCACTGCTCTAACACCATCTATTCCATGTGTTCATCCATGAACCCGTTCCCAAGACCATGTGAAAGGAAGGAAATCAGTGTTTCCCTCTCAGAACGGCATCATTCCCAGTTCATTCCCCCCCTCAACCTTAGGATTCCCTTTCTAACACATGCATCCTCACAGCAGCTCCCTTGGGTTTAAACTCTTTAAGGTACCTCCCTTCTCCTGCTGCCATACTAAAGCCTTGCCCACATGGAAGGGAGCCTTATTCCTGATGGGATAGAGAAATCCGGTCACCACACATGGAAGGACATGGGACCTTCCTCAGTTAAAGACTCCAGCTCTTAGGGCAGCAGATTAAAGACCCTGAAGGGGGGGGGCTGATATTCCCATTGGTACTGATCTTCCCTCCTGTTGCATGAATCCCTGTGGATGTGGCTCATCCCGGAGCCTCCATAGGGTGAGGATTTGCTGCTCTTCCCGCAGTGAATGACTTCAGGAGCGTCTCCCTGAGCATGCTGCAGGCACACTTCAAGAGAGCCCAGGAGCAGCAGCACATCGGGCGCGTGGAATTCCTGCCTGTCAACTGGCACAGCTCCCTCCACTCCACCGGCGTGGATGTGTAAGGGGCCCGGCCTTGCCTCCTGGAAGGGGAGGCTGCGAGTGCGGGGATGCGCTCAGCGGGATGCTCCATGGAGCCATAGAATGAAGCGGGTTGGGAAAGGGCTCTTTGAGCCCCATTGTTACTCAGCACTGCCAAGGGCACCACTGACCCATAGCACTGAGGGTGTATGGACACTTGCAGGGCCGGTGCCTGCAGCCCTGCCCTGGGCAGCCTGTTCCAATGCCTGAGCACCCTCTGGGGCAGGAATTGTTCCTCAGCTCCATCTACACCTGCCCTGGTGCAGCTTGAGGCTGTTTCCTCTTGTCCCATCCCTTGGAAGCATCCTGGCTCCATCCTCCTATTAGAGAGCGATCAGGTCCCCCCTGAGCCTTCTCTTCTCCATCTGACCCCCCCATGTCCCTCAGCCCTTCCCCATCACCGCTGTGCTCCAGGCCCTGGAGCCTTTGGGATCCTACCTTTGGGATCCCATCACATCCCTTTGGGATCCCATCACATCCCTTTGGGATGGTGACAATCCCTTTCTGACCTTACACTTTGCTTGAGGACCGCGGGGGCCTCATTGGCACCTCTGAATGCACCTCCCTCTTGCTGCCCATAGGGACCTGGAGCGCATCACTCTGCCCAGCATCAATCGCCTGCGTCACTTCATCAACGACACCATCCTGGACGTGTTCTTCTACAACAGCTCCACCTATTGCCAGACCATCGTGGACACGGTGGCCTCCGAAATGAACCGGCTCTACCAGCTCTTCCTGCACAGGAACCCACTCTTCAAAGGGGGGGTCTCCATTGCGGGGCACAGCTTGGGTAAGGGGGAGCAGTGAGGATGGGGATGGGGCTTTTCCCTGCCCGGGTGCTGATGCTCTGCTCCGGTTTCCAGGGTCCCTCATCTTGTTCGATCTCCTGACCAACCAGAAGGCTGCTCCTGAGGAGGATGAGCACCAAGAGGTATGGGGGTCCCTGTGCAGCATCACCCAAGCAAGCTCCTGATGCTTGGGAAGGGGAGGTGATCCGGAAGGCAGAGGGAGCAAGGAGCATCATATCCAATGGCTCTGTTCACAGGGGGCCAGGAGAGCAGCAAGCAGCAGGGGGGTGGAGGATGTCAAAGCAATCCTGAAGGAGCTGGAGCTGTGGGAATACTGTGAGGTTTTTGAGAAGGAGAAGATGGACAGACAAGCACTGGTGAGGAGCGACCCCCTTGGATGCCTCTTGGGTTTCCTCTTTGCTTCCCATCTCACCCAGTGCACATCATCCTGGTACCAGGTACACACCAGTCCTGCTCCTGTGCTCATACCTGCTCCTTGTTTTCCAGTTCTTGTGCACAGAGGCAAACCTGAAAGAAATGGGAATTCCATTAGGACCAAGAATGAAGATACTTCATTACATCAGCTCCAAGAGGGAGACGCAGGTTTGTGTTCTGCATGGCTCGTGTTCATCCGGGTCCAAGCATCCCAGCTTCCCATCCCCGGCCACCCTTGCTCCCATGGGCTACCATTGGCTGTGGTGACACTGCTGCTCCTGTGTGTTGTGCTGGTGTTCCTGCTGCAGGATCACTGTATCCTGTGGCCTGGAAGGGGGATAACGGAGCAGGTAATGGTGGTTGGGGATGGAGCCGGAGCAGGATGCTGCCCTGGATGCTGCCTCGTGTTCGTGCCCATGGGCTCACTCAATGGGTTTCCCATCTGTGTTGCTGCAGGACCAGAGCTCGGCAGCTCCCGAGCCCAAGGAGAGCAGGTCCCCAGCACAGCCCAGCCCGGATCCCACAGATGAAGGCAGGAATTGCCAATACCGGGACATTGGCTTGGGCCAGGTACCTCCCTCTTCCTGGTGCTCAGACCAGCAGCATGGAGCTTATCTCATGGAACCCCATGATCCCCATCCCTCCTTAGGTGTCAGCAAACTACCCCCAGCTGAACTACAAACCCAGCATCTTCTTCGCCTTCGGGTCACCCATCGGGATGTTCCTGACCGTACGAGGGGTGAAGAGGATCAACCCTGACTACAGCCTGCCCACCTGCAAGGGCTTCTTCAACATCTTCCACCCTGTAGGTATGAGGACCGGAGCCCTGCAGCCTGCAGTGTGTGCAGCACAGCTCACGGGCCCCCTCCTCGTGCAGTTCGACCCCGTGGCGTATAGGATCGAGCCCATGATCGTCCCCGATGTGGAGTTCGAGCCCATGCTGCTGCCCCACCACAAGGGCAGGAAGAGGATGCACTTAGGTAAGGGGAAGGAGGAGCCCTTCTCCCCATCCCTTGGGAACAGCCCCATCCCCAGCCCATCCCCTCCTGCCTTGCAGAGCTGAAGGAGGGGCTGACCCGCATGAGTGTGGACCTGAAGAACAACCTGCTGGGGTCCCTGCGGGTGGCCTGGCAGTCCTTCACCCGCGCCCCATTGCCTGCCCTGGAGGCACCGGCTGCTGAGGGTGAGGCAGAGGCAGAGGCCAGCACGGAGAGGCAGCCAGGTGGGTATTGAGGTGCTGGGAGCTGCCCATGGAGCAGGATGGAGGGATGGGAGCTGCCCATGGAGGGATGCAGGGATGGGACCTGACCATGGAGGGCCCCTCTGGTTGAACCACATTGCTCTTTGTTTCCTTCAGACACAAAGGCAGAGGAGCCCCCCCCAGCAGTGAAGGAAGAGGCCTCCCCCATTAACGTGGGGAGGCTGAACGGAGGGAACCGCATCGACTACGTGCTGCAGGAGAAGCCCATAGAGAGCTTCAACGAGTACCTGTTTGCACTGCAAGGACACCTCTGCTATTGGTAAGGCTCCAGGTGCAGATTCCCGGATCATGGAAGCAGAGTGTCCTTCCTTTTAGAGCCAGTGTTGTAAAGGGGGGCCTTAACTGAGTCATCAGGATGCTCTCCTGCCTCTAATGCAGACATAGGGAGCGGGGGGGGGGGTAGAGGATGACCAGTTCTCCTTGCTTGTGCTGAGCACTGCACCTACCCCATAACCAGCACAACCATCCTGACTGCACATCCATGCCCCTTCCAATTCCCATCTCCTCATCCAGGGAGTCAGAGGACACCGTTCTGCTGGTCCTGAAGGAGATTTACCAGACCCAAGGCATTACATTGGATCAGCCTTTGCCAGGGAGCCAGTGAGCATCCTGTGCTGTTGTGGCCACTTGATGTAAGTCACCCCCTCTCCCTGCACTAGGGATTTCCTGGGATACCTCGGAGGACGTTGGTGCTTGAGGGAATGCTGGTCCTTACTTGCAGGCAGGAGGTTGGGAGTCAGCACCTTTGGCTCCTCTTGCCCTGCCCATAAGCACTATGAGACAGAAGGAGACCCAATAAATCACTGCTGTGAAGATAAGGGCAGCAGCGAGTGCATTCCCATGGGTGCAATCCATAAGGAAGCGACCTATGGATACGGAATACACGTGGCCTGTGCTCCTCACCTCCCGTGTTCTCCTCCTGGTGGTTGCTGGGTGCATTGGCCTGCCCTGGTGCAGCCATTCCTCTGTTCTTCTGCCTTCTTAGATCCCATTCATGCACCAGGGAGGTCCAGATTCCTCCTCTGCCTTCCTCCCTGCTCCGCTGCTGTGTCCTGCATGCTGCTCCCTGCGGATAAGGACGATTTCCCCCCATTTAGGGTAAGGGCAGAGGGATGAAAGCATCCAAGGAACCCACTTCTGCTCTCCCCCAGCACCTGAGTCCTTACCCCTGCACCTCCTGCGGTCCCCATTGACCCCAAAGCAGAGCAGGGCTCAGGGCTGAGTGAAGGGACCTGGAGGAGCCAAAGCCTTAACCCTGTGCAGCATGGGGAGCACTGCAGCAGCCTTGACCTCCCCCTGCCACACCAGCACCAGGCCTCAGCACCGCGGGCTGCCATAGAGCCAACAGGAACGTGCCCACCAGCCCTTGGCATCCCTTTGGAGCACACGGTCCCAGTGGCACCAGTGCGGGCTGGGATGTGCTGGCTCTGCTCTAAGGGGCACAAGGAGCCTCTGGTGATCCCTGCAGCCGCTGCACTGCTGGGTCAGGGCCTTTGGGAGAACCAAACCACTTCTCATCCCACTGATGCTTGTCCTGCATGGGGTCTGGAGCCTGCACCCGCTGCCTGTTTGTTGTCCATCCCCCCTGCACCCCATTGTTTGCACTATTGGAAAGGGGGTGTCTGCAGCCTCTTCCCAAAGGAACAGGGGCTGGTCCATACCTGACTGCAGCCAAGCTCAGCCGGGTGCCTGCTGAGAGCAGGGGCAGGAAGGGTCTCGCAGGGGCCGCTCGTGATCAGCTTTTGAAGCTCAGCACTTTGTGAACAGGGAAGTTAAACACGTTTTGAACATTATTTCATGTCTTTTCCAGTAAAAGCCAAACTAAACCAGGAGCTGAGTGTGGTGTGTGTATGGCAGGGGGCTTGAGGAACCCACATAGGCACAGTCACAGGGGGAAGGCAAGATCCTGTGGCTCAAGAGGTGGCATTTCCATCACTCCCATCCTGAGCCTCACGTGCTGCATCCCCCCCTTTGCTTTTGGTCAATGCCACATGGATCTATGGAGGCCAGGGCCAGGTCACTGCTTACAGCAGTGCTGCGGGGGGCTCTGCAGCACCCTTACCCCTTCCACTGCATCCTCTGCATCCTCTCCTCTCTTTACAACCATAGCAAAGCTGCAAGAGGCAGAACATCAGCACCGAGGACACAGCAGTGAACCCAGTCACTGAAGAACCTTTTGGTACCGTAGCTGATGTACAAAACTAAACTCCTTTATTTGGCACATAGGAAAGGTCAGGGCAAGCCCAATAACACACGTTAGAGCCATCTTCCCTCTCCCCATTCAACCCATGGGGAGAGAGGCCACAAGCTCATGCTCATCCCTGCCTATGAGCTCAGCTGGGGTTGGAAAGACTGCACTGCCATCCGGGATACACTTCCCATGGGGAGGGATGGGACCGAAGGGTGACAAGAACACCCATGGAATGGGGCACGCCAGCTGGTCCCATCCTGCTTCTTGCTTCAGGACCGTTTGTGGCTCCAGGTTTGCACCCTAAGGTGCAAGAAGAGGGGGATGCCTGTGAGATGTGGTTGAATGCATCAGCATCAGGTTCATCCCCATCCGATGGAGCCACTTCTGACCATCAACCACCCCAAAGCCCTGGCACTGAGGGACCAGCAGGACGAGGGCCCATCCCTATACATCCAGGTGGAAGCTGGAAGCTGGAGGCTTCTCTTGGTGTGCTGGCAGCTGCGTGGGTTTGTGGCACATGGAGTCCGTCAGGGGAGGGTAGTACTGCCTGTAGCAGAGGTAGGCAAGCACGAAGCCAATGGCTGAGCCAACCAGGACATCTGTGGGCAAGAGCACAGGAGAGTGAACTTCCCTTCATCCTCACCAGCAGGAAAACCCCAAAAGCCAAGGGTTTCTGATCGCTGCTCAGGTTCAGAGCCCACCATGGCCTCCCCTTGCAGTACCAGTACAGTACAGGTACCCAGTGCAGATGCTGACACATCGTGAGACCCCACTGGCAGCACTGTGTGCAGTGATGGTGTCCTCAGCATCATAAGGGCATGGAGCTGTTGGGGCAAGGCCAGAGGAGGCCATGAGGATGCTCAGGGGCTGAAGCAGCTCCTGTATGGAGCCAGGGAGAAGCTGAGGAGACCTCAGAGCAGCTTCCAGTGTCTGAAGGGGGCTACAAGGATGCTGGAGAGGGACCTTCATTAGGGACTGTAGGGATGGGACAAGGGGTGATGGGTTCAGACTGGAACAGGGCAAGTTTAGATTGGAGATGAGGAAGAAGCTCTTTACATGAAGGTGCTGAGGCACTGGAATGTGTTGCCCATGGAAGCTCCATCCCTGGCAGCATCAAGCCCAGGCTGCACACAGTGACACAGTCTGGTGTGAGCATCCCTGCCCATGGCAGCTCCAAGCTCCTTTCCAGCCCGCCCCATTCCTCAGTGGTGCCCTCAGACCCACCTTGCCAGTGGTGTTTGTAGTCGCAGGTGCGGGACACGGCGATGAGGGTGGCGAGGAAGAGTGGGAGGAGGAAGGCACAGAGCCGCAGGGCTCTGCCCCCCCGGCCCGGCCTGAAGCAGTGCAGCTTCCCCCCGAGGTAGAAGGCAGAGAAGGCAAGAGCAGTGAAGGCGACTGGAAGGGAAGGTGCTGCTTCACCCTCTGCCCTGCTGCTGTGGAGGGGCTGTCCTGCCCATGGGAAGCATGGGCTTGGGAGGGATGGAGATGCAGAAGCTGGTCCTTGGTGAGCATCCCTCATCCCAGCGGTCACGGACAGCTTCCTATGATGGTTTTCACCCCATTGCTTTGCAGAGGGAAAGCTGAGCCCCCCCCTCTCAATGTACCCAAAGCATTAGGGTGCATGAAGCAAAGCCAAGGTGCCCTCCCTTCCCCAGGTTCCCTCACGGCCATGGAATGCTCACAGGAAGCGTGTCCACTGGGGAAGCTCTTGCGCCCCTCGCTCACTGTGCTGGAGTCTCCCGTGCACACCAGCTCCACGTTGGCTTTTCCATCTGGGAAGCAGCGATAGAAGAAGTCTGGTCGTGGCCTAGGGAGGAGCAGCAGAGCACAGCTCATGGGTGCACGGTGCTCAGGAGACCCCCCCACCCCATCCCGGTCCTCCAATGAGCATCACATCCGAACACAGTCACTCAGGCAACCAAGGTGGGGAGATGCAACCACCCCTGGGTGAAGGAGCCCATCCATACGATGCCCGGATCCCCACCAGTGTCTGCTCTGATGTTTAATGGTTTTCCAGCCAGCCAGAACCCATTGTGTCCACATTGAGTGCATCCAACTCCAGCTTCTGGCCCTTGCTGCTCCTATTGCAGCTCTGCCATGGCCCAGACCCGCATCCCCTCCCCACATGGTGCAAGGAGGAAGGAGCTGGTTTCTCACCTCCCCACCACGAGCTTCAGGGCATTGGTCAGGACCCCATTGAGGGCAAGAGCGAGGCTGGAAGCTGGGAGAGAGCAGAGAGGTCCTATCAGCACCATCATCACTGTGGTGTGAGCCTGGTGGAGGCTGAAGGGGGCTACAGGGATGCTGGAGTGGGGGGGATGGATGGGATAAGGGGTGATGGGTTCAGACTGAGACAGGGGATAAGGAAGAAGCTCTTCCCTGTGAGGGTGCCCATAGAATTGAATGCTCCACATGAATGCAGCTCACCCAGGCAGGCTTCCCGTGTGTCCTCCCGGTCGGCGCCCAGGAATAGCCTTGCCAGGAGGATGAGCAGCAACGGGGACAGGAGGGTGATGAGCTGCGATGGGAGGAGATGGATGTCAGTGTGTGTGCAGCTGCAGCGCTCCCGTTGGAGCATCCTGCCCTCTCCCAGTGCTGCGCATCCAGCAGGATGCAAACCCGGATCTATGGCAGCAGCACCCACATCAGCGAGAAAACACTGATGCTGATGCAGGGAAACTCGGTTATCACTGAGCATCCCCCGCAGGGACACCTGGAAGAGCTCCAGGTACTCACAGCACAGGTCCTTAGGCAGAGGGGAGCTCTTAGGCACCCTGTGAGGGCAATGGGGCACTGGGATGGGTTGGACGGAGCTGTGGCTGCCGCATCCCTTGGAGCACCCGTCTCTGTCCCTGCCATGGGGCTGGATGAGCTTTAGGATCCCTTTAACCCCCCCTCGGGCCGTGACTCCCAGAGGATGCCCAGAGCCATCCCGCAGGAAGGGGCGGCACTCACCGCCATGGGCAGCGCTGGCACCCGCTCCGCCTCCGTGTAGGGGTTCCGGTAGAGCCACATCTCCTCGGGCTGCAGCAGGCGCTGGAAGGGCGGAAGGAGCTCCAGGATGCTGCGGGGGCAGGAAGGGCTCAGCCTGGGGGGGCCGGGGAGGGACCCCCCCCGTCCCCATCCCCATCCCCGTGCCCCCTCTGGACTCACAGGGTCGCTGCCAGCAGCAGGGCTCGCACCGCAGCCTCGGCCGCCAGCTCCGCACCGCAGCCCCCGCGCCGCATGGCACCAGCACCGGCTCCGGCACCAGCACCAGCACCGGCCCCAGCACCGGCTCCGGCCCCGGCTCCGCACCGCCCTGCACGGGGAGGAGCCGAGCACGGCCCTGCCGAGCTCAGGGGCGGGGAGGCCGCTTGGGGCCACTGGGGAGAGCGGATCACACAGGAACAGAGCAGGAAGCACCGGGGGAGAGGATCCCATAGGAACAGAGCAGGGAGCACCAGGGGAGAGGATCCCATAGGAACAGAGCAGGGAGCATGGGAGGAATGGAGCCCATAGGAACAGAGCAGGGAACCCCAAAGGGACCAGTTCCCATAGGAACCAAGGGGGAACCCCGAGGGGACCACTTCCCATAGGAACCAAGGAGCCATAGAGGGACCGGCTCCCATAGAAACCAAGAAGGAGCCATGGGGGGACCGTGTCCCATAGGAACCACACCAGGAGCTCCCTCAGGAGCAGGGTGAAGCCCTGTCCTTCCTGCCCACCCCAAGGCAAGCGGGAGGGAACAGCCCGTTCGGTCATTGGAACATTCAGAACCATTTATTGAAGTCAACCTCAAGCAAAAGTTCAGATCAGTGGAATGTCATTTAAAAACCTTCCCAAACGAATCCTCACGGAAGCAAAAAAGAACCCAAAAAAACCCAAAAAACCACATCCGAATTCCAAAGGAGTTGGAAAATAAAAAATAAAACAACCAAAAAGGGGCAACATCTCCAGAAATAGAATGTACAAAAATTATTATATGGTTCCTACCATCACACACATTCAAGGAGGAAGCTAGAATATTACAGGCAAGTCTAGGTACGCTATAACTAGGGGACGGGCAGCTACCTATGTACAGGGTTAACCAAGCTTTACAGGTTTCACACTATGCAGAACATAGGCCGGACAACAAACCCCCCCCATATCGGCTATCCCAAAGTCTATGCGGCAACATCAAGTCATAATACAGTTAATGCCCCAATGGAACATGGCCAGGGAAAGGGAACTGCTCCCTTAGTGTGGAGAGCTTCCAGGCGACTCCCAAGGACTCCTTTAGGATACCGGCTTCAGTGACTATGGATGCGTTTGCTAGGAGGGATTGCCTGAACGGGACATCTCACAGGACCTACAAGGGTTGGTACGGATAAGGGTGATGGAGGTAACGACTCTACAATAGGGCATCCGCAGAGCACAAGGGGGGATGGAAACGGGATCCGCACGTACCTGCCTTGTGCCAATGGCATCGGATCCCAAGGCCCAATAACCCCTTGGATTGAGAAGGACACCGGGAATGAGACAAGATGGGGAATGGTTCCCTAGAGCCTGTTGGTAACAGCAGAGGCGGTGAAGGAGTGAATGGCTTTGGCAAAGTCAAACACGGTTTCCCTTCTGGAGGTGTATGAAGCACAGCATCCCTCTCCCCACAGCACAGCCCCACATGGGGCTCAGGGATGGAATGTAACAGGAACCACCTTATGTTGGTAGGGGATTTGTTACCTTTTCCTTTACACTGAGACCATTGGGAACCCATCCCAAGCGGAGCAGGGAGGGGAAAGCCAAGGGAAACCCGGAAGCTGAGCAGCATCACCCTCCGGTGATGCCTGACATCCGCCCCCTTTCCATGGGCCACGGATTCCAGTGTCCAGAGGGAGTTGAGGGAAGGCCAAAGACGTTTTGCAATGGAGGATATGGAAGGAACACATAAATAAAGGCAAACGAACCAAAGCTGGAGAAGGAACCGCGGAGCTTCAAGTACATTAAACCCTGAATTCAATGAGGCAGAGGTTTCAATGGTAAAGTGACGACTTCGTACCAGCGCTGGACACCCCCCTCCCCATCCAACCCACAGAGCCCCATAAAGATTCACTATATACAGACTGGATGCTGCTCAGTACGGCGAGGAATTGGGTCTTTCCCATTCTATCCTGAAATGAAAGATACAAAGAAAGGGTTTCTTCCAAAGAAAGGCCAAAATCCAACATTCCGGCCCTACTATTCCATTCCAATGGGTATCTCCAAGACCAGGGTGGTGACCAGAGAAGGGAATTTGCCTCCTCCCTCCCACCTTTATCCTTCCTGAGCTGCAAATGCCTTCGACAGTCTATGGAGAGGACAAGTCTACATAAATGACCTGAAAGCTACACCTAAATGCTTGCACCATGGATGGATGCAGGGACTCAACCAGCCTTTGGCCACCATGGTCTGTGCTGTGCTAAGGTGCAACCTCGAGTACAAGCCCCAGGAAACAACACAATCCTGTCCACTTCACATGGCAGCTTTGAGGCTGCACCAAAAGGGAGCACGAGGGTGATGGAGAGGGAGCTGGAGCGTGGTGCTCCCTTAGGAATGGGAGACAAAGCAAGGGACAAGTGTGCCAGGGCATTGGGGTGAAGGAATAACTGGGTCTTGAAGAGCAGGTTCAAGCTCTTGACCAAAATCCTGTGGATTGCTTCCAGGCATCAGCATGAAACAGCCACATTACCACCCAGTATTACTGGTTCCAGTTGAGGATACAGCTCCCCTGTGATGCCAAGTGGAGCATCCATCCATTAACCTGGTGAAGGAATGCCGTTATCACTGTCCAGTTTGCTGAGATGGGGTTAAAAGGTGTGTTTGAACATTGTGTTTGGCAAAGAGAACAACCCTACAGTTAAGATGCTTCAATGAGGCATTTGCTTAGCTCAGAACATTAAAGATTCACCTTCTCTCCAACAGCATGGAATCCAGTTCAGACTCTTTGCTCCCCAGCTTACAAACCAATCTCCTGTTGCTCCAGGTTTTGGCTATCCTTAATCTTAGCTTTTTTGGTGGCAAAAAGAAGCACCTGTAAGAAGTCTGAGACCAAAATGAAGCAAGACCTCGAGTGCATGGCACAGGAGCAGCAGGAACCCTCAACCCACAGCATTTGACATGGTTTGAAGCCTTCTATGTGGCCTGCGAGGTGAAGGATGCTCCATGGCTCTCACCCTTCCACTCCCCACCATGTGGAGTGCTCATGAGGGGGTCCTGGTGCCCTCACACCATTCCCACCATGGAGCCAGGGAAAACTGCACTCACCCCATAGCCACGCTCTGCATTCCCAAGAGAACATCATCTGAACATGATCAAGGCTAATACATGAGCTGAAGTAAGCACATCGTGGGCCTTACCACAGCAAGAGCTATGTCTGGCACTGCTGAAAAGGGCCAACAGCCCCAGTAAGAGCCTAAAAACAGACATTTATCACCGGAAAAGGGAAGAAAAAGAGACATTTATCACTGGGAAAGGGAACAAAAAGAAAACCTTTTCTGCAAAGGGCTTTTTGCTGTGTAAAAAGTACCAAAAGAGAGCACTGCTTTGCAGCAGCATTAGTGTTTCAGATGTTCTCTGTAGCACAGAGCCCAAGATGAAGCGCTTGGCACAGCCCAGGAGCCTGTGTACCAGACCTGACCCCCTCCAGGTACACCCCAAGCACCCATGGGTGCTCAGGAGGTGAGCTGCTGGCTCAGTGAATGGCACTGTAGTGTATCCTGTCATTTCCAAGTGCCTGGCAAACAGATTCCAACCCCTAACGTGAGGGCTAAGCCATCACCAGCTGGAAGCAAGGCACCTTCTACCAACCTCCCATGTCCTTCTGCCTTTGATTTGCTTAACTGAGAAGTCACCACCTTGCTGGAGGCTTCCTAAAGACACAGCTCTGATCCCAAAGGCTTCAATGAGCCAGATGCCAGCAACACATGATAGGAATCCCTTCTCTTCAATACCTCATTCTCCAGCACACACGTCAGAAGTGTGTTCTAACTGCACCAGGGCAAGGGGGGGGACACACAGTGCTTGGGTGAAGGGTGCACCAAAGGGGAAAGCAGTTCTCCAGACTCCTTGCACAAGGAAAAGAAGGGAATAGGTTCTTAAAGGAACCTACTCCTGGAGCAGCCCCTTCAAAAGCCTCTCTAGCAGAGGAAATCCAAGGGAGAACTGTTTCAGGAGGCTCAAGTTGGCTGCTGTGAACACAGCCCATGACCCAGGTGGAGAATACCCTGTTCACTGAAGTGCTGAGATCTTCCTGAGCTCCATCAACAACGATGAAAGCCAGAAGCTCTCTCAGCAAAAGTAATACCTAAGCATTCAAAGCAAAGGGTCTGATTCCTTCCGTGCTCAAATCTCCTTGGATTTGAAGCTAACGGGAGCCTGGGAAGGCAGCAGGAAGGAATCACACGGACTCAACTGCAGGGAAACAAGCATGGACCTGGGAGGGGACAAACACCTACACACAGAGCAGGGATTTGTCCTCCTCCCTCTGCAGAAGTCAATGGCAGTGCTCCCACAGGCAGGATTAAGACTTCAGTTCCAAGTGTGCTTGCAGGCTGAGGCTGTCCTGACAGGGAAGGGTTTCCCCGTTAGGCAGGATAATGGAATGCCCATTGTGTCATTCAGCTCCATCTGCATTTCCACCTGCCTGCAAGCACCCACTTCAGAGCTCCAGCAGGGAGCTGCAATTCCTGCCCTCCTTTCCCAGTGCCAGATCCGGCATTAGGAGCACTTCCAAGATGTCACCCACCTCACTTCTCACTGGAAAAGCTTGACACCAACATTCAGAGGTTAACATGAACATAACCTACCTTCTCCACATGCCTTAGAACAGTAAACACTGCCATAGAGGCATTTCAGGGTCACCTGGTCTGAACCCCACATCTGCCCGTGTGGCACCTCAGCATTACAGAGTGGGGAGGCTTTGTCCTTGCCGTCAACCACACACAGAGGTGCCCTTGGCTTTGCTGCTTTGTTCCTAAAGCCACGAAGCCCGAGCAAAGCCAGATCTTCCACAACCCTTTCAAAATTAAATAAATAAATATGCTGCTTATGATTTGCTTTTCTACACTCAAGAGAACAGGTTGGAAACGGGATATTCTTTTCACTGTCAAAAGGTTTCTCCGTCGAAGGCCGAGGCGGCTCTGCTTGCCCCCAGGAAGAGCTGCTGTAGCACATTCAAGGGTAAAAGAAAGACCAAACAACAAAACCCAACCACCACCGCCTGCTCCTGCTCGCTCAGAGGAAACGGTCCCGATCCCAGTCCGCACGCGACGATGCCAAAGACTGAACGTGTCCAAGCAGCCTCGTTGAGTTCATCGCCTGCCTGCCCCTCTCTTCTCCCCTTCCCTTGGCTCTTTGGAACCAAATTCACTCCTTGGCTTCTTCAGGGGGGTTCTGTGCTTCCAATTTGCACTTGATCTTGCTCCAGTACTCGGGTGCCACAGGAGACTTGGGGTCGTGCGCGGAGCAGCAGGGGCGGCCGTCCAGTGCCGACGGCACCAGCGCTCCCTGCTCGTGGTCTTTGCAGAAGGAGTGAGGGCAGAACTCGCAGAAGGAAACAGCAGGGTTGCTACAGACGTCGCACTGATGCCATGGACATTCCCACTTTCCTGAGGACGGGAAGGGGAGGGAAGAGAGGCAAGACAGGAAGCTGGGGTTAGTTTCAGGGACAGCATCGGCCTTTAACCATTGCTCTGTGTTGGAAGTGCACAGATGAATGCAAAGGAAGGTCAGGAAAATCAACTCTTACTGTAGTTGCCACTTGGGCTTCTCATGTCCAACAAACATGGGGCATCTTTGAGGCCTCACAGCATCAAAATGGGCATAACCAGAGCTTAAACCAGAGAGCTCAACCTCCTCTGGCATCAAAACACCAAACGTCCTTGCATGGGGAGTTTGGTTTGATTTGTGAGCATCACTTACTGACCTGGACTTGCTCAGGTAACTCCAAACTAAGCTGTAGTTCACTTTAATGCAAGCCTGAACGCATTAGTTTTGGAAACCAAGCGAGAAATAGCTAAAAGAAGAATAAATTGGGTAAAACCATGTTGGAGCATAAAAGCCCCACATCCCCAAGCCATTCAGACACGTCTTTCTATGACTCCTGGACTGCAGAGGTGCACTGAGCATAGGAAAAAGGGAAATCAAAAGCTTCTTGCTGCTTCTTCAGCTTCACTCGTGGCAGCTGCTTGGATAATTTAATCCTAGACTAATCTGGCCTTCCAATGATATTCATCAAAGTCTTTGGAATCAGGAAGATTAAAGAGATAAAGGCTTTTCCCAAACCATGCCATGGGATTAAGATGTTGTATTGTCGAATAACCTGAACCCTGGCTACAGAAAACTCTGCCTTGACATGGAGAAATCAAACAGAAGGTACGTGCTATCCTTCAGCAATAGCTAAATTAAACACATTAGAGAACACCAAATATTACATCACCTCTCTGCCCGTCGTGTCAGAACACTGCCACCTGATGTATGCCTAAAAATGAGCAGCACTGCCAAAGCCAACAGGCTGCTTTTAACCTAAATGAGGGCTGCATTTCAGCTGTGACACTGCAGGAAGGAAAGCTGAACAGGAAAGCACAGGACTGCTCTTACCAAAAGGGGGTTGAGTCAGGTTAAGGCATAGGAGGTGGTATGCTTTGGGACAGTCCTTTTTGTCACACATGACTAGCTCTCCCCCGTCTCCACACTGGAAGCAGTTGTCTTCATGCATCTGCTTCTGCTCTGTTTTTATTTTCCTCTTCTTCTGCTTTAACTTCGCATTCTTCACCTTCTCTTCGTTTGCTGTTGCAAATGCTGTCTGGCAATTACAAAGATCAGAGCATACAGTCACTTTATAAACCCCCTGCATTACAATTAATCACTTGGGGTTATTATTTGCATGCCCTCTGCTTACATTAAATCCACCTCAAGCATTAAATCCACCCCAAATAAGAGTTGAAGCTACAGAAGCCAGAAATGCTCATCCACATGTGTCTGAATTAACACAGTTTGATACATGAAGTCCACCACTGACACAACAGCACTACTGTGCCTTTACAGTCGGTCAAGGTATTAGAATCACAGAACCACAGAATGATTTGGGTTGGAAAGGACCTTAAGATCATCCAGTCCCAACCCCCTGCCATAGGCAGGGATGCCTCACACTAGACCATGTCACCCAAGGCTGGCCTTGAACGCTGCCAGGGATGGAGCATTCACCACTTCTTTGGCCAACCTGAACTAAAGAGTTAAGCAAACAAGAACCTCCCTGCCCTGCTCTCACTGGATCTGGGAGGAGAAGCTTCAGTGTTCACCCACGTACCTTTGGACGCACCCCAAGGAAACCACTGCAGTTTTCTGCTCCACAATGACACTCGGTCCTCCCATTGCCCAGGCAATCCAAGTTGTAATTAAAGGTTAACTCCATCCCTACAACATGAAGAGAAAATGATTCGCCCACAGAGGAAAGACAAGGCTTGGGAGGAAGCATCCATCCTGGAGATCCAGCAGCAATGTGTTTGGAAGGGAACAATGCACCGAGTTCATTGACTCCACTGTCACACAGAGCCAGGTACAACGGCAGATGAGGTGAAACACTGAGCATGGAAAGATACCATCACCCCAGACAAATCCTGATGAAAGATCAGTGCTGTGCTAAGCGTTTCCAGGACCCAGTTAACGCTGTACTTGGCAGCAAAGCCTAGAGTTAGCTTTAACAGCAGCTTTCAGCTTCAAAGTCTCCAACTACAGATCCCCAGAACTCAAATACTTGTCTCTGCTCCAATGAATGACAAAGTTCCTATGAACATTGCTGGTGTTAGGGAATTTAAGAGGAAAACCACCACAGCCAGTTATAGCCATTGAGAATGAAGTGTAAGTGCAGAGCATCTTCCTACCTGCAGGAATGTCACAAAGAGCAAACAGTCCAACTCGAATGTCCCCGTTCACTGTCCACTTCTGTGTTTCACAGTTTGGATTACAACTATGGTTCATAAACCGAGAGTAATTCCCCTTTGGGCCAGCATCTATGATCCGGTCCTTCAGAGCAAAAAACACATGGTCAAGTACTTACAAGGAAGAAGGTGAAACAACAAGTGCTGACTAATGGCCAAGGCAGCAAAACTACACTTATTATATGTATTGGTTCCAAGTGTGAAGTTTTCCCTTAAGAGTTAATGAGAGACAGCCTGAATATTGATACTACAATGTGAAATAGGCACAACCTGAGATACAGGTTCTCTGTTTCACCTCCTCACCCACTGCATTAAATGGAAACACGGAGGTGTGGACAGGAGGGTAAGAGCAAACATGGAGCAATGCTTCTGCCAGCATTTTGCCCCTAGTTTCAACCAGCAACAGCTCACACTGAATAAGGGGTGACGGGTACCTTTGTTACAGTTAACATATAGAAGTTGGTCACGCTGTTCTCATGCGCGCGCTTGATGCGCAGTCTGCACTCCTCCTCATCGATCAGCTCACCAACATATTCATTCACAAATTCACCCTGGAAGGGAAGGAAAACAAGGGAAGCACGGGTTTCTCATCTCCTTCCTATCCTAAAGGGAAGCAGCACAGGAAGAAAAGCATTTCCTATAAAAACACACTGCAACCATCACAAGAAGCATGGAAACTTAACCCTCTCGTAGGCAGATGTGAATCTAAGCAATAAGCTCAAAATGACAACAGCAGCATAATCCTCCTGTCTCGCATTTCTAGAGACTGTAAACTACCATTGAAAAAGCCAAGGAGATAAATCCTTGTGAAAAAGGATAAAAGCAGCACATTCACAGTTTAAATGCCTATCCACAAAGCTTTTATCCTGACACTGCACTGTGGGTTATCCTACATGCTGCCTGAGCGTACAGCTCAGTACCACGTTGGTTCTAATGGGAAAAGGATCAGTTCAGGATCAGTTTGCCTTTTCTACCCTTTTCCAGCTCTCCTGGATGTCATCATCTTCAAGTCAGGGCAAGGTTGCCTTTGTCCTTTGTAATTCTACCTTTTTAATGCTCCTTTTTGTCCTGAGGCCCCATCCCCGTCGATCGGTTTTGATGATTTCAGCATCAGGGTAGAGTCTTTTGGTGAAACACTGGTTCTGGCACCGCTCTCCTGCAGGGCACACTTGGGGGTGGCACTCGTACTGCAGCATCCTGTTCAAACACTCTGATTCCAGGCCACAGGGGTTCTCATCCGAGGGCTTGCAGTTACAGCGAGGGATCTCCGACAGGTCAGCCACCTGGATCTGAACCTTCCCTATCACCTTGTTGGACTGTGGAGCAAAGGGGGAAAGGAATCAGTGAGGAAGGCAAAGCACAGAGAACACTAAAGGATGTGACTGCTCCATTGGAAAGGATCTGGACCAACCTTTCTAGGCAAAGCATGACCCATACCAGATGTGCCAGGACCCTAACCAGCTGCATTTTAACAGTGTCCAGTACTAGGGAATCCACTTCCCTAGGGAAATTATGCCAGTGGCTGGTTGTCACTACCTGTCCCTCAAGCATGAACTTAACCAGGGACACAGACTGTTCAGAGAAGCCAGCAGTAAGTGACTAAAGTGAAGAACACCAAAACTCACAACTCCAGACACCAGAGCCTGAGTCTTCCCCCAGTGCAATCACTGCTTGAGGAAATCAGTGCACGCCAAGTTTATCAAGTGCATTGCTGGGATTCCTTCCAACTAAAACCATTAAAGGAACAACATCAAGTCCTGTGTGTCCAAAGCTGCTGGCAAAGGGGCAGGGTGAGCAGCTGGCAGCCCTCCTAGTGCTGAGGGCTGTGTTAACAGAGGTGAATACACACCAGTAGCCAAGACACAAGACAAGCTCATAACCATACTTCAGGTGACACTGCTCTTCAATCATAAATGCTCTTTCACAAACACTGTGCAATTATAAGTCAGAGCAAAAGATTACTGAAAGGAAAAGCAAAATGATTTCTTGGAATTCCCTGAAGCTGGAATTGTTGCAACATAATGCTTTCAATACCTCCAAATATTGATTTACATACCCAGCTTAGCCAGGCACACACTGAAAGGAGGAAAAGAAAGGAGCCAACTCACTTTAATGTGTTTATATGGCGGAGGTTTCCTCGAATTCCTTTCTATTTCCAATGCCTCTTTGCTTTCTCTTTGTGCTTTCAGTTCCTGGAAGCGCTTTGCTGCTTCTTCAAGTGCTGTGTAAGGGAGTCCAAAATAGAAAGCCATTAGCACCAGCAGCTGGTAACCACATCAATACATGTATGTATGTTCAGTTCTCTTCTTAAAAGCTAGGAACACAACTCCATCAACAAACCCCACCAAGCTGAGAATGAGTTATTGCAGTACATCATGAATCTATCATCAGGTACTTTGCAGTACAGCTACCGAACAACGCTCCCATGCAGCAGAGCCCCAGCTCCATCTACGCAATTCCCAGCTTGGGGAAGAATTGCACTTGCCCACAACGACACACAATGGGTAGGCACTTAAAGAAACAAGCTCGATCTGCAGTCAAGGGAGCTACAGAATGCTTGCATTGGAGGTGAACACAGAACACTAGTCACAGAATAGTCCCATGCAGGTTAAAGTGGTGATGGAGACACAAACACGTGGAATTTTTGTCATAAACCACTATAAACTTTGTTTGATTTTACCTTTCTTGAAGGTCTTGTTAATACTAGTTTGCCCCTCAGCAAAGCTTTTATCTCCTTCAACATAAGGGAAAACTCTGCCCTGGTGTACCCAATAGTAGTCATGTGAACCAAAGAAAAATACTGGGAAGTCCCCGATATCATGTTTGAGGCCCTGTATGTTGAGAGGCACAGACCTGGGATTGCAGATCTCTGCTGGCCACCACCTGCAAAGCACAAAGAGAAAGAAGCACCTCAGTTCTCTGAGCTGGTTCTGAGAGCTCAAAGCTGGTTTTCCTAAAGGAAGCAATTCCTGCCCCATGCACTCGAGGCTCCGAGCATCATGCACAACACGAGACAAGGTCTTACTCCAGACTTTGGGAAAGCTGGCATCGGGGTGGGTTTCTAAGATCACCCAGGAAGTGCTTGTGTTCCTGGGGGTGACTACCAGCCAACACAAGGCACGACAGCCCCTGCTTCTCCACATCACTATTACACTCTATAGGGCAAACATAAGCACAACCAAGTGTCCATCAGTGCCTGGAATAAGAGGGAGAATGTAATGTCAAGCTGACATCAATATCCAACACGAAGCAGATGAATCACTGTTTCTAGTTGTTGTTTACTGAGCTGATGTGAATCATCTTCCTGGAATTCTATAGCACATTAAAGCCATCCAAAGCATTAAGGACTTGCCTGTAATTCCCAAGCTTGACCCAAACGATCTGCTTGTACCGTAGCTTCTTGCCAGCTTTACAGTCATTGCAATTCCAGCATCCCTCTGGCATTTCTATGTTGAGACACTCGGGGTGAAAGGAAGCTGGGCAGGACTCACAGCACAACAGTTTTCCACCTTTAAACAAAGAAAGCCTGCTTGGTTTATAGAAGGGAGGATTTGCCCCCTCCCCTGACACTCCTTTGGAATCATCCACTCGGCATTCCCGGGTGTCCCGCAGGAAAACATGGCAAGAGAAAGGGGATCAAGTCCAAAGTAACAATGTTGGTTCAAAAGGACTGGGCAGTGACTGATGGGTGAGTTGTGGCTCTCCCCTGCAGCACAGATACACTAAAAAGGCACCTATTTCTGAAGCCAGCATTCCCAAAGGATGTACTGCATCCAAGAGCAGCACTGATGGCTTCCAGGTCTTTGGTGATGGCCAAACCAATGAGAACCCCCCCAAATTGGTGAAGAGAAACCCTTTTCCAATCAACATTGTTAGGACTGAACCCCAGCCACCCGTGAGTGCACATCAAACCCTGCAGCCTATAGGTTGAGCGATGCTTTTCTGTACCATGGACATTCCAAAAGAGCCGTGGTGGCAATTCCCCCTTCCCACCAGAAAAGGGAGGTTTTCCACTAGGAGCAGAGCACGTAACATGGGATGAGACCCCACAAGCTGACCCCAAAGGCACAGTGATTCACATTGACTCCTCCGGTGTGCACTGACTTGGCTGGGTTCTATTTGGGCAGCTGGATTGAAGGTGGAGAGGCCCAGCTCATCTCTAGGCTAACAGAGCAGCTCATACAATAACAGTACATGACCCATGTAGTCATATTTCTAGATGTATGTATATTCAATAGACATCTTTTTAGATGGATATAATTTTCCATAACAAGTTTTCGCTTCCCAGATGGAAAAACCTGGGAGAGACTTGAGAATATGCCAAGGGATCTTCAATCACAAGCTCCAAAGAGGTGGGAATAGCAACTTCCAAGCATTTACCAGAAAATCTTGGCCACCTATAGACTTCCAGCAGCAGCATCACATCGCTCGGTGCATGTCACACAAAGCATTCCTTAAACAAACCACTTGCATGAGCAATCCTGTATTTCCTCTGCTAAGAACAAACAAATCCAAACCCTAAGGATTTTTCCAGCGCTTCCCAAACCCATCCGAGGGAATTCTCCCTTTGAAAAGAGTCTTTTGCAAATGGTTGCTTCAGAGGAAATACAGACCTGGTGTAAATCACTGCAATGCTGTATCCGAGATGGGAAAATGCCAAGGGATGCAAAAACCAAACAAAACCAAACACAAGACTTCCAATGCTAAGCAAGAGTAAAACCCCAGCACGTTGCTCTCGGGATGCATTAGTGAGATATTGCTCAAGCTAAGCAGAGGGCTCAAAATAATTCGTGTTTTCAGGAATTCCAGGAAGTACTGACAGGGATCTGGCAGTGTCCGAAATAACCTAACTGCAGTGTGGGTAATGGGGCCCCAAGCCTGAACAGCCTCAGGGAACCCAACTTCTATGGGGAATGAAGTATTCCATCTGGTTCATTCAGATAAGAGTTGTGTCCACAGGGATGCTCCAGGATGCCCCAGCATCTCCATGAGGTATCCAAGAGGGATGCGGAGCTGTTGGAGTGAGGCCGGAGGAAGCCATGGAGATGCTGGAGCAGCTCTGCTCTGGAGCCAGGCTGAGAGAGCTGGGCTGGACAAGAGAAGGCTCCTGAAGGGGAGACCTTAGAGCAGCTCCAGTGCCTGAAAGGGCTGCAGGAAACCTGGAGAGGGGCTTTGGGATATAAGGGATATAGGGACAGGACAAGGCCCTTTCCAACCCAAACCATTCCATGATTCTATGCTTCACTTCAGGGATCGAGCACCCATCCCGAGGGAGAGGAAGGAGCACCACTGGTCCCAGTGGAGCAGAGGTGGGATGTGAAGCCCAGGGGTGAATGGACACATGCACAGGCAAAACCTCACTAATTCCAACTTGGGCCATCCTGCAGGCACCCTCATTCCACCTGAAAACCCCTTTCTTCCCTCAGGCTCTGCACAAGCTCCCTGGAAGGTCGGAAACAGAACATCCCCCCTCTTCTTCCATACCTAAAACCAATTTCAGCAGCTGTTTCACATCATCCTGGCTAAGCACTGAACTGCCACAACACCAAGCTCTATTTGCCTCCTGTCCACATTCAGCGCCAATAGCTTCCTGCAAGCTGGAGCAGATAGAAAGGGAATGTCCCTCTTCCAAGGAGAATTTAGTGACAGCAATTATTTTAAGCCCTTTTGGAATCAAAAACGAAATCAAAATCGCCACCAACATGAACACAGGCTCACAATAACCAATGAGTGGAGTTCACTGGAAAGCAATAAGTGGTGCTTGACAAGCAGACATTCCTCGGGTGGAGTTGGGAGAGAAATAATAGGAAAAAGCAAAAGAAAATTAAAGAGAAAGAAACTATTTTGGTTACCTTTCTCACATTTCTTTTTGGAAGCTGACGAAGGAGGAGGAATCATAGGTAATTTCATCAACTCAGCACGATTTGACTCATTCAGTAGGTAGTGGGACTTATAGGCATATGAACTGAACAGGGGGTCTGAATGATCCTGCACTACCAGCCCTATACGAAACAAACAGAAAGAGATGAGTTGCAATGAAACTACCCATGATTCCATAAAGGAGAAAATAAAACCAAGCAAATGAACACCTCTAATGCATATAATGGGGGAATGAACAAAAGAGGAAATGGAGGAGAAAGAAAAGGCTGAAAGCTGCCTCGCTAAGGAAGAGGTTTGTGTGTTCCAGAGGCTGAATTCAACTGAACTGGGGAACCTCAGGATGAATAAGCTGCTCTTAAGTGGGATTTCAACCCTTCACTTGTGCACTTGGAGCCAAGCACAAGAAAAACACTGCTTGTAAAGGTGTGGGATTCACCCTCCCTCCCTCGGGATCAAAGCAAGCTAAGTGGGAGAGCTGAGGGTGATGGACACCACACCAAAGGTTACCTAGGGCTACAAGCTGGGAAAGCAAGAAGCCAAGAACTCACTGTCCCACCTATTACAAACCTACCTCTTTTTAGCTATGAGAGTGTTTTGCCTTCATAGTTGTTGGAGAAAAGCACCAATGGGAGGCAGTGATTCTGGAAGGCACCAGAGGGGGAAGAAGGGATGAAGTTGTGCCCTACGCCGGCTGTTAGGAAGTGAAGCTCCACCGACCCTGCCCTCTCCTCTGTGCCTGTGTTTCAAATGATGTGCTGCATTTCTCTGTCTTCCTGCACCAAGAAGAGCTTCTCCTCATAGCTCTGCAGAGCCCTCAGCTACAGACCAGAAGCACTTGGCCAGTAATTCATAGGAAGAGCAGAAGCACTGGTTGCCAAAGAAGCAGGAAAGATGAGCTACTGAGCCAAGCCACCGGTTCTTCCCTTTGGGGGATGCACCAGGGCTGGGTGATGTAGAAAAGCTTTGGGAATGGGGTGCCTAAAAACTGCTGGAGGGGAGAATGGCATCAGCCTACCTGGAACACGTCCATAGGAGGAGTCTCAAACAAGCCTGACCCACAGATGCCATCAGGTGAACTAGGATGTGCTCAATGAAGGCCAGTCCAGGAAGGGGAACAAGCAGTCTGAAGATACACCACGTTTCAAGTACCTCATGATAAGCAAGTTTGTGTATTGTATAGATCCAATCACTTCATAACACTTAAATCTCCTTCAGGTATCAAGTAAAGCCAACTAAACTATCATTCTTCCATAGAGATGCCCATGTGCATTCCTCATGTCTTCCTGAGCTCCTGCCCTCACGCTGACCACATCTGATTAGACAGGACCCAACTCAACCCACAAAAGGGGTTTGCCAAATGGAAACCTCCCCCCTGTCTTTCTTGGGCAAAGCCCAAGCTACACCCAATAGTAACAAACCTCACGGAATGTTCTAGAAGAACAGGTAGGGAGTTGCTATAGAATAGAGGATTCAGCCAGGGGCAGTGATTTGTCACTTTTCAAGCTCTGGTAACTAAGACACAAGGCAGGAAATTCCACCTGCTGGGGATGAGAGGTGACTTCTATTGTCAGGAGGAAAGAGGTTTGTGTAGTTTCAGCTCTGATGAAGGCAGGCTCAGGATGAACAGAATCACTGAAGCAATGGCAAATGAAAGAGAACAGGAAGAAGGCATGAGCATCCTTCTGCACTTGAGTTATCCTTTAGAATAAATGCAGGTCTGCATCTTCAGCAAGTGTAAGACTCCTTTACTGTACCTGGCCTTTGGAATTCTGCTCCTATATTCTGATTCCTGAGTCAGATATCTATATATATCTATGTATCTATCTATCTATATGGTACTCCATAAAGCTTTTCAACAGGTTCTACTGAAGAGAAGTAGGAGGCACTGAGTTTGCACCTTCGTGTCACAGAGTAAGCAGCCAAAACTTGGAGCAAAATTCCCCCCCAGAAGATTCCCCATCAGATGTATCTGTAACAAAGTACTGCAGATGTATAATCTAAGTGGGTGCCTCTTTGGTGTTTGGATCTCAAGCTGGCTTCTGGCATCTCTAGTAGGTGCAATAAAGTACAACCTCAAAGAGATGTATTCAGCTGGTATCAGGCAATGTATTTTGGTACTACAGCTTCATAGTGCTTTGAAATTGGTAGAAAACATACTATTTGTGCTAAGCCCAGTGGCAGAAGCCTGCCATTGCTCTGCATTCACACCTTGGTGCTAACACAGCTTCAGAACTGAGAGCAGTGACAAACCGCATCAGCCGAGACCCCATAACCTACCTGGTGTAGGAGCAGAGCAGCAGGACAAGACATCACCCCCCTGTTCATACTGCCAGGGGCAGACTAAAGCCATGCTGGACCTTGCCAAGGGACATTTTTAAGCTGATATTCAAACCAGGCACAGAAAGTCTTCTGTCATAAGCCTATCTCTGATCCTGGTACTACTGACTCCAGACAGTGATTCAGCCTGGGCATTTGTAGGTGTAACAATACCATCACCCAAAGTTAAACACACCCCAGATATAAAGCTGCCTCAAAACTAAAACCAAAGGCCATAAAGACACACACACCATCAACTCTTCACGTGTACCTTGATGCATGCTGGGGTGATTCCCATTCCTGCACATCCTGCTTTGGGGTGAGCCCCAGATGTTTGAATAAGCCCACAAAAGGAGGAACACTGAACTGTGTTGTCACCATCCTTTTCTATATTCAGAGGAGCTTTTCCTCATTCTATAACTTCCTGTTTCCTTCAGCTTCTGGATTATTCAGATATATTTAAAATTACTTGGAAATGAGGAAAGGGGAAGAAAGGAAAGAGGGAGAAAGGGAATTATTCTGGCACCACCTTTTCCTCCCTATCCGAAGATCTTCATTACTATCTGCTCTTGCCAATTCAAGGCACTCTGTCCCATCCTAACCCTCCAAGTGACTGAGCACAAGTGAAACCCAGGATCTCCAGGAGCCATCTCCTTTTCACTTCCTCATTAGTGACTTTCAAAGCTGCTGAGAAGAAGGCAGCCAACAAACCCCTGCAGTACTGTACAGGAGCCACTGCTGTTCAAACCTCTCAACCTGCTCCCTGCAGAAGAGTGGTGACTTCAGAGCCATGGAAGTAACAAGGGGGTCAAAAAGAAAGAGAAGAAAAAGGGAAAAAGAAAAGTCAAATAAAAAGAGAATTTTGGCATATGGAAAACTCTAGCATGAAACCTGCTCATGCAGCGCTGCAAATGTTCTCCTTTCAGAGTGCTCAGATGTGATGGTAAGGTATAAACTGAGATGATTTTTGGTCTAGTAGGAGGAAACCCTACCTTATAGCTTTAATTTAAACAGGCTTAAGTTGGGGAGTGGTAAAAGGACCCCCTTTTGCCCAACAGACAGTGAGTAACCACACAGCATCCATCCTCAGCATGCAACGGCTGCAACTGGGGGCTTCCCATCCACTCTTTCCTACTGGCAAAACAAGCAGGCTCCTGAGGAGCTCCCACTGCTTCTGACCAGCAAACATCAGCAAGTGAAGGCTCACGAGAAGTGCTGAGCAACAAAGAGACAATCCCAGGCAGCATTGGAACCCCAGAGCATCCTATGGGAAGTGGGCTTTAGGAAACACATCCTTTTGATCACTAAACTGCCCAAAGTGACCACAGAGCTATAAAACAGGGAGGGGAAAGAAAACCAAGTGTGCTCACCTCTTGCACAAACGAAACAAAAGCCTACATTTACAGCTGATGAGGAGTGATTCCTTTTGGAATGGTTACTACAGATGAGAATGTGGGATGACACAAACAAGCTTCCTGCAGCAATACAGCCATCTCCTGAGTGATAGGCAATGGGACATCTGAAACATCTCACCATGCGACCTGTTTAATACAGAGAAATGCACCGTGTCAACCCTGGAGTCAGGCTATGGCAGAAGACACCAGACAGCTGCAAGGCTGATTTGATTCCACCCAGAAGGACTGGCTTAAAAGGAAACAGTTACATCTTTAAAAGCTTCACAAAGTTAACTTTAAACCTCTGTTAAGAAAAAAACACAACAAACACATGGTTTTAGTCATTCTAGAGCCTGTTTTGAAGTATTTTGGGTTAATTTCTACAAGGATTCCTTTTCTCTGGAAAAGGAGTTGGTTTAAAAGCCACTCCCAAGCATCTTCTAACAAACAGCATTCCTTGCACTACCGACCCTCCACTTCCATTAAACCCAGCAACAGCAGATGACTTGGGCTGCAGATCCAGGTCCACATGAGCCGATTTCCCACCCAGAGAGCCTGAAGTTAAGAAGGAAACCCTCACTCCTTCACTGCATCCCTAACGATCAAGCCACATTCCTCTTTACTATGATGCATCTGATCTTCCTCCCGCTGCTCAAAGCCACTTCTCCTCTCACCTTTGCTTGCTTTATGAATATCCTTATCCATGGAGCAGGCAGTGCAGCAGTGCTGCGGGCAGCGGAAGCCCCGGGACTCAAAGAGAGCCGTGGCAAACTTCCGGACACAGGCCTCGTGGTAGAACTTGCCACACGTGTTGACCGAGCAGCGCTTCACGTCCTTGCCAGGGAGCTTGCAGGAAAAGCACGTGTGTTCTCCTGGGAAGAGAAGGAATAGGGAGCAATCCCAACTGTAATGGGCAATTCTGTGCGATACAGATGTTGTGAGCAGCGGTTTGAGCAATGCAGGCTCCTTCCCTTCAAACACTGGAGTTGCTTTAATCCACAGTAAAGATGCAGTTGTTAACATAAAGATGCAGCTGCTAACACAAAGATGCAGCTGCTAACACAAAGATGCAGTTGCTAACATAAAGATGCAGCTGCTAACACAAAGATGCAGTTGCTAACATAAAGATGCAGCTGCTAACATAAAGATGCAACTGCTAACATAAAAATCCCTCATTCTAAGTAAAACTCTAAGCAGCTCTTTTCCCTTCCCAGTTACTTGCCTTTCCTTCTTCCCAGCTGGAAAAGCAGAATCTGGCCTCAGAGGTTGAAAAAGTAGGATCACAGACCCATAGGATGGTTTGGGTTGGAAAGGACCTGGAGGTCATCCCGTTCCAACCCCCTGCCATGTGCTAATGCCTCACACTAGACTGTGTCACCCAGCCTGGCTTTGAACACTGCCAGGGATGCAGCATTCACCACTGCCAGCGCCTCAGCACCCTCATAGTAAAGAACCCACTAGAATAACCCACCCAAACCCATGGAACTCACCACCTCTGGTATCTCCGACCCGAGAACAGAGGGAGCTCCCTCCCCACTTCCCAAACATGGGAAAACACTCACCATTTTTACACTCAGCGCAGATGAACTTCTCCTCAGGCATGGACTTCAAGCCAAGACATTCCATGTGGAAGACGCTGCAACACTCGCCCTCGCAGGACACCAGAGCCTCGCCGGAGCTCTCACAGATCTGGAACAAGCAGACAAGCAGCTCAGCAGAGAACAGCAGGTCCCTGCTGTTCCATGGAAGACTACCAGGGCTTAACAAAGACTAGGAACAAGCTGAAGTCCATAGGAGATAAGGTGAGGTGGGAGAACTGCTCTGCAGCCCACAAAGACGTGGCCAGATTGGGCTGAAGGCATCACCAGTACTTGCTGCATCCCACTCCTGTAGCAGCATGGGCATGGACAGAGCTAGGAGGGACAGAGCAGGAGCTCTCAAGCACCTGAGCAGCAAGAGCAGCTTCTTCCCTTACAAGTGACCAGGAAACTGGCCAGGAGATTCCAGGATTTTCTCCCAAAATACTGGAAAATTCCCACTCTTTCCCAGTCTGAAAGACCATAGAGCAGAAAATGGCATCTGCTTATGCTACAGGAATGGGCTGGAGAGCACTTTCTGGCTTTTGAGCCTTCTAGCAAGCAGGAGGTCTTCTGAACTCCTAAAAGCCTTGATAGTTTATCTGAGATATTATGAGACATGGTTAAAACAAAGTGGGCTCATTTGAAGTTGTATCAGCTCAAACCAACAGAAACAACTGACAGAGCTCTGGTCCATCAGTTCCTTACAGTCCCATCACTTACCTGACAAACAGTGTCCTTTTTGTTTGTCCCAGTCCCTCTCCTGGACAGGCTGGAGTCCACTGACTGCACATCAGAGGCATCAGCATCCGCAGTAGCCGAGGGGCTGTCCGAACGCTTGCCAAAACTACCCTAGAGAGAGGACAAACCCCAGGCACTCAAAAAGACACTTCCAAAGGACAAGCCCATTGTCAAAGAGCATTTAAATCACCACAGATTAAAGGGATCATTCAATACATCAAGAGATGGAAAAGGTCCCTGAAGGCTGCTGAACTTCATGGGAGTCACTCAAGCAGTGCTGCCTTCTTGGCATTGCTTTTACCTGTACAACCAAGCATAAAGGGTCCTGCTTTTCCCAGTTTTATGCCATAGACCATCAGCATCCCCAAAGAACCCCCAAACCTTCCCAAAAGCAAGCCGAAGCAGTGATCTAACCCTATGCTTTGCCAAAGGAACAGAAACATTTGTAAAGACACATTCTGTCTTCCTTTCTATCAACACAATGGAGGGGATAAGAAAGAAAAAGACCAGGCTTTGTTTTTCAGTCAATCAGAGACACGAAAGGAGCACAAAACAGTGTTCATACCTTCAGGAATACACAACCAAAAGGCTGTTAGAGAGAGGAAAGGAGCAAATCCTTCTGAGCAACAACATGCATCTACCTGTAAGTCATTGAGTCCCCTGGAGTCGGAGTCAGACGTGTCCCTGTAAGCAGAGCTGGTCAGTTCCACGTCGGTTGAGGCTCGACTCCTCTTCTTCAAAGGCTTGCAAGAATCTGAAATCTCGCTGGCACCTTAACACAACACACTGAGATTAGCTTTAATCTGTGTTCTTAAGCTTCAGAAAGGAAAAGGAAAGATGAAAGCTTGGATTTGGACTTTGTTTGCAGCTGTACTTGGGATACTACTTTGGTTCTCCCTGAAGAGCTAACAACTGAAATCCTCCTTAGACCTTTGCATCACCTTCTGAACACGCTGACTCAGCAGAGCAACTACTACATTGCCTATGATAGAAGATAAACCCTTCCTCTTTGTTGGTCAGCTTTCAAACACAGCTAAGCAAAGATGACTTCTGAAGTACTTGAATTATGTGCTCACACCACATTAACACCAGCCTCCCAGCTAGCAACACACAACAAAACCAACCCAGCAAACCCTCACAAGAGAACCAAGCTCAGCATCCATCAGTTCATCACCACAAAGCATTCCAACCTCTGCACTTCACACACAGCAACACCCACTGCAAAGTGGGATGGAGCCAGAGGTGTAAATACAGTTTCTTTTTGGCTGTCACTCACCTTTCTGCAATCCTGTCTTCACTGCTGCCAGGGGAACCATTTCAACCTGTTTGAATAGGAAAATGCAGAGTTAAAACCAGAGGAATATTTCTCCCTAGTATTAAAGAGAAAACATTGCAGTTTAAGTGATTAGCATCTCTGAACTCAGGTGCAGGCTGCCATCCCCTTCCCACTGGGAGCCTTCTTGTCCCGTTGCCTTTAATCCTAGCTGTCTATGCTGAGTGCTGGGAGACAAGGCAGCCACATGGTCACTAGCAAGCTCCTTTCCAATCACTCCCTTGGGGCATGAAGATGACAGGAAAGCTTTATCCATGTCCATGGTGGGGATGGGGCTCGTGTTGGCAGCAAACCCTGATGCTCTGTAGAACCCCAGACCTGTGTGAGCACAAGTTCCCCTCACTGGGCATTCACTGGGTTAGGGAAGCACTGAATGCATCATCTTGGGGTGCTTCCAGTAAGCCTGCAGGCTCCGGAGCAGGCTCCTGCCCTGTATAGAGCACTGCAAGGCCCAGCCCAAGGCACAGGGCGCTGTGCAGGGCTCTATACAGCTCAATGCTCCGTAGTTTACAACCTCACAAAGCACTTGGAGCTCTGAGCCTGGAGCAGAAGGGCCCCTTTCCAAACTGTTCTGCCAATGAACATGGAGCACAGAGAGAATTTGGTGACTGCATCGTAACCACAGAAGAAAGCTGTTGCCTAAAAGCCTGGTCTGAAGGTTAAGAATCAGAGGTTATTGCTTTACAATGGGGTTATATCAGCAGGGAGGAAGGCATTTCGGAAATATTTAAGGCTTATCCTCTACTTTTTTTAAAAAATATTTTATTTTGTTGTACAATAAAAGGTAAAAACATACAATAGAAGGATTTGTATAGGATACATTTCGTAATACAAATATAAAATCTAAACAATCACTTTTATTTCTCCACTGGTCACTGTAACAGTAGCATGAACATTTGGTTTTTCCCATTAATTGTACTCGTTCCAGTTATAATTTTATACCAAGTTGTTGCAGACTAATTTGGGAATCAGTTGCAAGGAAACTTGACTTTGGGTAACAAATATTGTTGCAGAATTGTAAGGAGTTAGTAAGGTCTTCTCTTCTTGCTTTAATATAACTTAATACATTCAAGGTTATGCGCATTACAGTGCATCTGGGTTTCACTTTTAGGCATATACTTTTCCTGAGAAAAGCACTTTAATGGTCATAGTCTTAGTTAGCTGGGGAAGAGGAGCACACCGAGCTAACTGGGACCCATGGAGTTCATATTGTTGGTTCTTCTACCTTTGTTAACTTGAGGAACGCTTACACACATAAAACCCATGTGATGGGAGGGAGGCCGAGGCACCCCTCTATGGGGCTACGTTGGGGGTCTCATGCCCAACGTTGAAGTTGCTTCCAAGTTTCAGCTAGAAACTGCCTCTAGCTGGAGCATTCCTTTGCTGAACACAGATGGAAGCACTATGGCACCAAAAGAACGTATGGAAAAAAGAGAGGAAAAACTGGGTCCACTTTCAATCTTGGAAGTGAATGAAGTGCAAAACAAAGCGCAAAAGGGCAAAGAATAAATTAAAGAGATAAAGATATTTTCCCCTTTCCCATATAAATCTTTAGCCTGACTGTCCCTTTTTAAAGGTCTCACTGGTAAAAGTTCTACTATCAACCAGTTGGATCCCAAATTCCCAGGTTTCAAGCGGAGAGGCCCTTGGAGGAGAATCAACCATGGAAGGAAAAGAACCAACAACTTTGAGCAACGTGTTTAAAACGTGTGTTCTGGTTTAAGAGCAACGTCCATCCACTGAACTTCCCTGCTCATTCCATGCAGAACTGTATGGTAGTTTTGAAAGCAACAACATTTGTCTGTCTGACATCCGGATTAAAGGAATGCCCTGTACATGTGAGATCTACTTAAGGAAACGTATATCCCAGGAGATGTGTTTGTGCTGATGTCTGCCAACATGAAAGTCTGACTATTCATCTTTTAAGTGAAATCATTCCTACAAGTCCATTCTCAAAAGTGGTCAGATTAAATCAGTCTAACTTCATTGGAAAAACAAAACCTCAATACAAACCAGCAGCTGAACCGAGAGCAAAAGGAAGGAACCTGGTGGCAATTCCATCAAAGAGAAATTACTGAAACCAAACCATTTTTTGCTCAGAACAGGAATCGCAAAGGAAACATGGCAGGTTCTTAGGAGTCTTGCATCAGTGAGTTCCCATTTCCATAACCTGACTGATACTGTAAGATGCCAGTAGCAGAGTCACAGCAATGGTATTGACAAAGGGATTTCATGAAGGATAGTCCAAAACGAAACCCGATGGGGGAAAAATGGAGAAAAATGAAAAGGCACCAATATAAGCCACAACATTTATGAATACAATATATTTTAACTCTCTACATGGAGGAAGCCAACCTGCTCCTTTTTGATCTTCTTCTTTGGCACAACTTCAGTGGATTTCTCAGACTCTGAGCGGGTTCGAATGGATCTTCTCTGTTGCTTCTTTTCTACACAACCTGAAGAAGGAAAAAGGTCTCCATTACACAATTCCTTGCATTCCCGAGGCACAGTGAGCTGCTCCGCACCAACCCAACCGAGAAAGTAACGAAACCAAGACTTGTTCCTCTTTGGAATGCTTTATTTTTACATTCAGTTCCAAGCTATTTGCCAGCTGGTGCTGTGGCTGCAGGCAACACCTTCTCATTCCAGAGACAGGGAGATGAGCTTCCGAGAACAGACACCAGTAACGCAGCGAAACAAAAAGCTGGAATCAATGGGGGGCCAACAGCACCTCCGGCACAGTCTTTGCTTTGGCTTATCTGTAACCAAATGGTCCATGTTTGGTGTTGATGGGAAGGTATCACCCCCAGCTTCTTGAGCTGAACCGAGCTCCAAAGTGAAGATGCAAACCCCAGCTTCAGCTCTGTGCAACGGCTCCACTGGCTGGCACAAGAACATGAAGCAAGAACCACGCTGTAACATGTGCTGTCAATGAGACCTGAAGGCTCAGCTAAAGACTGAGGGGTGAGGGAAAGCTCAGCACAAGCAGAAGCAGTGATCCTGGTGTGGTATCATCATCAAAGTGCAAACCGAGTCTTTGGAGATACTACTACAGGAATCAAACTCAGCTTAATGTGATAGCTCAAGAGATGGAGTAGGAGTTGCTAAGCTTGGTGAAACCAGAAGACCTTTCTATGCTACAGGACCTCCACAAAGGGTGCACAGAAAACATAGACACAGAAACCAAGCACAGGCTCAGAGCTGCACTGATGGAAAACTGGGATCTGAAGATCTACAGTGATCTGCTGGGGAGCATGATCTGGGCTTTCAGTTTGGGTGTTTCACCTGCAGGAGACGTGAATGGACAATACTTTGTGTCCTTCCAAACAAAATTAGCTCCCTGTGCTGACAGATACCCTGTTAGAGGTTGGAAAGCTGTGTCTTCTTGTTAGGAGATGCACAATCTAGAGAGAGAGCCTTTAAACAGACACTGCAAGAAGCCTTTCAAAAGGACTCCAGGGAAAACCCCATGAAAATTCACCTTGCTCAATGGGATCAGCACTTTTATGGCTCACGAGCATCCCTGTAACTAAGCCTTCCAGCCTAACACTGCACAAGTATAGACACTGAAGCGTGTTTGCAGAGGACAGGGATCTCACATACATTGATCACAGGTTTCTGACTTGGAATCTCATTGATGTTCTGTTTGGGAAGGGAGAAGTAACCAAACAACTGGATAAGGCAGAGCTGACACTTGGCAAAGGTCAAGAGGAAAAGGTTGTGGGGTTTTCTGTGTATTCTAAGAAGTTTCCCACCTTTTTGTGCTTCCAACCCATGGGCGTTTGTACATCCTGTGAGATGAGGGAAAACCCCAGGGTTCTGCTGCAACCTCAACTTGACTTTTCCATACCCAAAGTAAAACTAAGCGGGTCTGAGGCTATAGCAAGCACAGGATTGCAAGCTCGGTAACAAAGGTGCAGTAGTGAATGGGGATTTCACATGGCCTGGACAACATCTGTGGCTGGAAAACAGAAGTCACTGTAAAGACTGGAGGAACTTGAAAAGCTCTTGGTTTAAGATGACTCAAAACAGTGTCTTTTAAGGAACCTCCATCCCTTTGCCAAAGGGCATCCGGCTCCTCTTGAGGATGATGAGAGGACACTGCAGACACATGTCTGCTGGTAGGGAAAAGCTCAGTCCCTTTGGAAGCATTCCCATTAGCTATTGCTCAAGATCAAACATTAAAAACACTGCTTTCCTGTTCCAAGCCCTGAAAGCACTCATCCCATTTATCTTTCTCCTTCTTCTCCACCACTGTACTACAAATTAAACTTCAAACAGCTTGTTCCAGGCGTTCCCTTTTCAGTCTCAAGCTCCATTATTTGCTTCAGGGGTGGTTTGCCCTCAGACATGACTTGGTGGCTTTATGCTGGGCCCCTAACTGCCTTCAGAAGGCAAAGATCATCTCATTTTGCTGATGGGAGTTAGCTGAAGCAGTTTAAAACAGTCACTCTCCTGTATAGAGGCAGGAACTCAATGCCTAGCAAAGTCCCCATCCTGCTTCGGAGCAGTCCTTACTCAACTATGCCACTTCCAGAGTCTCCTCCTTTGATCCCAGCTGCTGTATGTCCCATTTGGTGCCAAAAAGCCATCACAACACTCTGTTAACACACAGCCACTACACTGTCTTCTAAACCACCTCTTCAAGGCATCCATCCCCCTAAATAGTGGACTGTGAGATGCAGACACCAGAAGTTCAAATCCCAGTGAATCCCAGCCCAGGGGCATCCCGTGTTTCTGGGATCACCTGGGCTCCCCGTGTGCTGCACCAGCCACTCCTGTCACAACCATTAAACAGAGAGATGTTAATAATCACTATTAGCCCCTGAGAAACACCAGGGTGGCTGTCTGAAAGCACAGAACAGCTCAAGGATGCTGCAGCTCTGCCTACCTGTGGACCCAGAAGTTGTTTCAGGAGAGGACGCGTTCTGCACCGCTGCTTTCTCGTTTCTCTGATTCGATGAAGAATTCAGCTTCTCTTGTCCCTTGACACTTATCTCAGGTTTGTTCCCGACTCCCTTGAGAAGAGAAAGAAGAGAAGGGATCATCTTAGCCTGTTTCTACACTTGCTGTTGCTCACAGGCACACTGACCCCACTCAGAACGTGTAGGGGTGTATTCAACCCATACACGTGATGCTTATCTACCACTGAGCTGCTTCCCTGCAGAGCTTCCATCCCTCAATCTCCCCTTCCATACAAGAGAACAAAACAAAGAAGCCAGTGACTTTTCTAAACATTACCTTCTCTATAAGGCTTAGGATGAAATAAATACCCTCCAGGGAGAGAGGCAGAAGAAGGAGGCAGAGAAATAGTCCTAAACCTTTTCCTTACACTGACTGTGAGAAGCTGCTGTGCACCTGAAGGAAGCCAGGAGGCAGAACTCGTTTAGAAGTCAGTTATACACAATGCAGATATTGCTTTTCTTAGTACATTATGAACAGTTTTGTTTCCCACAAATCCACTGGTTTAAGGTTTATAGAGAATTACTGGAATTCCACAGCTTTTGAATGTGTTATGAGCAAAGATGTGACCATCTGCAGGGAGCTGCCAGTGGCCAGAACAGTTACTCCCAGCAACGTTTGGATGCACTGGAATGAAGAGCTCATGCACTATAATGCTGTTGTCACATCTGTTGCCAGATGTAACCCCTCCAATGAAAGGAACATGTACAGTGCAAGCTTTGAGGTTTAAGCTCCCCAATGAGACAGATTTGGGGTCACAAACAGAAGAGAAGTTGCTACCCAAAGTACATACCTTAGTGGAATAAACAAACTGATCGATGAGCTTTCCATCCCCAGCAGCATTCTGAAGGGCAAAAACCTGTTCAATTTTAACAACTGGAGACATGTTACACTTTTGGAGGTCCAGGTTGTGCATGGTGATGGAAGCTGGTAAGGATTTCCTGGCTGCGGCCGTTTTCCAGGCGATTTTCACTGGAGGAGCCTCCTCTTCCTCCACACTCGACTGCCTCCGCTGGCTTTGCCTCCGTCCCTCAGCGCTGGAAGGCGATGCTGCTGCCCCAGTGGCATGGTCAGGCTGGGTGCTCAGCGCTGGCTTGGGTCGCCGGTTCTTCTTGCTCTCTGATTTAGCAGCAGCAGTCTTTTTGGCTTTTGACAAAGCCTCCTCTGGCTCTTTGTCTATATAAATGAAGGTGTATTGTTCTATCCTTTCTTCCCGAGTCATTTTCAAGGCTTTCTCAGCATGGGCAATACCAATATCCCACTGAGCACGCTCCCTTTGCGGCCTTGGTTTGCGGATCTTAAGGAACAAAGACAAGCAACTAATTACACTGAAGACTGGGCCACAGAGAGCACTTCAAATGCAATCCTGAGGTTCTTCACACCTCGCAGGCACAGCTGTAAGCTCGCTCTCCATTTGGAGGGTATAAAGGTAGGCAGCGAATCCCCTGCTCAGAGTACAAACAGACACTCGAGCTGGATCGTTATGAGCATCACAATTAAAAGTGCTTGCCCCAAGTTACAGCTTCACTAAAGAACAGGCAGTATTCGAGCCTGTTAGGAGAGACAGAATTAATCCTAATTTACCTACTGCTTAAATCCTCCTTATTTCTCTATGAACGCTCTTTTCCTTCCACGTCAATATTCTGCGTAGCCTCTATAGTGACTGCCCCACAGGGGTTTTGCTAACACACACTGCAGGTATCCCTCTACACAAAGGATGCTCATCGTACCTTCTGCTTCTCGGAGTGGTTGCTGGCCTGTTTAGCAGCCTCAGCCAGTAACTGCTCGTACTGCTTGTGGCCTTGGTACTCCCGAACCCGCTTCTCGTGCACCCACGCGCGCTCCGGCTGGTTGCTGAAGAACTGGACGTGGTATTCCCGGGCACCTGGGAATGAGAAATGCTTGTCAGCACTTATAGCACCATTATGGGATCAGCCAGGTTGGAGAAGAGCTTTTAGCCCATCCAGTCCAACCATTCCCCAGCACTGCAAAGGACATCACTAACCCATGGCACTGAGGGGGTGTGGACACTTGCAGGGATGGTGCCTGCAGCCCTGCCCTGGGTAGCCTGTTCCCATGCCTGAGCACCCTCCGGGCAAGGAATTGTTCCTCAGCTCCATCTAAACCTGCCCTGGTGCAGCTTGAGGCCAGTTCCTCTTGTCCCATCCCTTGGGAGCAGAGCCCAGCCCCTCTTGGCTTCATCCTCCTGTCAGGCACTTGTAGGGAGCCATCAGATCCCCCCTGAGCCTTCTCTTCTCCATCTGAACCCCCCAGCTCCCTCAGCCCTTCCCCATCTCTTGTGCTCCAGGCCCTGCACCAGCTCCGTTGCCCTTCTCTGGCTCTGCTAAAGCACCTCCATGTCTCTCTTGTAGTGAGAACTGTTCCCTTAGCCCTTCTTCCTCCACATCACTCATGCCTGCAGGGGGAAGCACCTAGCTGAAGCTTAGAAGTAAGATAAGCCTAGAGGTAGAGCAGTTTAAGATGTGGAGCATATCTTGCCCACACTCATCAGTGTCTCCTCATACATTGCCTGGTGACAAATGAGAACATCTGTGCACAAGCCCAGTTTGCCCAGGCTCACCTGCAGAGGGAACTCTAATAGACATCAGCTTCAGCCATCGCAAGGATGCTCAGCTTCACATGCACACAGCAGGACTCATCCCACCCAGGAGCTCAAGATGTTCTGAATAAAGCAACTACAGACACCTGCTATGCTGTGCCAAAGATGCTCCTTCCTTACCTCTTGTATTGATTTTGGTATGAACATCAAGCTGCGGATCACATGAAACCATGCAAGGCCACCACGGGTATGTCCCCACCTTGGACCAAACCAGATCGCCAACCTGAAACTTGATGTCATGGGGCCCTTGCGTTGGAAGGGAAGGTAAGAACTGCTGGACCTACAAAGAAAATGCAAGCTTGAAGCCACACGAGACAACCCAGTGCACAAAGAGGTATAGGAACATGTACCCTTCTCTTAGGTATCCCTGAGGTTTGATAACCTAACAGCAGAGAACCACTGCTTTGAGGCAGGATTGATAGGAGATAGTCACTGACAAACCAAGGCACCCACAGCAACCCCCTGCCACCACCCCAAAGAAAGCTTCATGAGTAGATTAAGAAAGTTGGTTTGGGGATAAAAGAAAGCAATAAGGACAGGATGAGAGATGTTTTGATGCAGGCATGATTAAGAGGAGGTTCAAAGAGACAGCAACTGATTTATCTGGCAAATTAAAGGCCTGTCATCAGTCCCAAAATAGAAGTTAAAGTGTTGCTGAAGTGATGATGAGTGGAGGTACTAACCGGGGTCTCCTCCAACACTGCATCTTCTCTTGGTCTTTCTGGCAGCATGCTAAGCCTCTCATTTGGTCTCTAGGAAATGGGTAACAATGAAGAGAAAAAGGGAAACAAACACAAACAAGGTAAGGGGCCAGGAAACCACACAAAGCTCATCATGAAACCAGGCAGAAACAGTAAGTCACGGAGAGAAAGGCAGCCATGAAGCCAGCAAACAGGAATGGGATGGCTCCCGATGGCCAAGCCAAACCAGAGTAGCATCAATCAAAAATGACCTTCCTTCCTACACTATTCACGTTGTACCTACACACACCAACGCTCCCCTGCAACGGGTGATGGAAGAACACACTCAGGGCCAGCACACCCACCTAGGTTCACAGTCAATGGCAAAGAAAGAGAGAAGAGCATATGGAGGATACCCCCAGGAGTGTGAGCTCTTTGCAACAGCTCCAGTACAAAAATCACACGCAATCCACAGCATGAAACCTGTGAAATCCATGGTAAATCGCACAGAGGTGACAAATGTTATCTGTGGGATCAAAAGTCAACAACATAAACCCCACAACCAGGAAAAGGTTGTGATGAAAGAGGGATCACCATGGGCAGAGGCCATCGGTGGAGCAGCCGCAATGGGGAGCGTGGTGACCCCCAGCCGAGCAGATAAGAGGTGGGACATGAACCATCTCCTGAGCCAGGGAGCTGACTTTTGCTTTGTCAATAGTCAAAGGACTCAAAGAGCAGCCAAAAGAGGAGTCAGACACATGCAGTGAGAAACCACCTGCACTGGCAGTCCCCCTTAGAGCTAGTCCATTGAAAACAGAGCCCCAGGTTAGTCGGAGCAGCAAGCTTCAGCTCAGAGGAACTAGGAAACACAAGCATCATCTAGAGTAATGATGGTCAGCACCTTATTCAGAGCTGTCAGGAGAGAAGGAGCAGTTCAAAGCAATCATAATAGAGAAGCAGTTCAAAGCAATCTGAATAGAGAAGGGTAGAACAACCAAAGCTGTCCCTGAAGCTGAGTTTGATCCCATTAAAATGATCCTAAGGCACAAGTCTCATCTCATCCATACTAAATATGACAAAAGTGTGCGTGCTGAAGGTGAAGCTGTGCACTGGAAAGCCAAAAGGTGGGAGGATGCAACCGAGACTGTACAATGCAAACCATGGGCACAAACTCCTGCTTGCAGCAGTGATCTGCTGTCTGTAACAAGGGTGAGTAACATCAAAGCTCTCACTGCAACACCACCTTCTGAAAGGGAAATGGAAGCTCCGAGGGGGACAAAAGCAAGCCTAAGAGTTCCAGTGAATCCTGCATGGCACATGTGAGTAGGAACTTGGAGTATGAGAGACAAGGGTTTAGTCCAGAATCATGTAGGTTGGAACAGGTCCTTAAGATCAAGTCCAACCATTAACCCAGCACTGCTAAGTCCGTCCCCAAGTGCCACATCTATAGATCTGTTACATCCTTCCAGTGATGGTGACTCCACCACTGCCCTGGGCAGCCTGTTCTGGTGCTTGACAACCTCTTTGGCAAAGGAATTTTCTGCCCATATCCAATCTGAACCTCCTCTGGTGCAGCTTGAGGCCGTTTCCTCTTGTCCCAACCCTTGTTACTTGGGAGAAGAGGCTGCAAACGATGTGATGTGTGTGCAAGCAGAGTGCATTCCATTAAAAGCACCACAACCACATCAAGGGTATGACCCTGCTGCAAGCACATCAGAGCCTTGATGCTCATAGGCCAGGCTGTGCTCCCACACCTACCAGAAGCAGCAGCTATCACAGCGTGATACAAGTTCTATGAGCTGGCTTGGCCTGATATGGAACTTCCCCATTCCCCCTCCACTGGGAAATACAGAATCCAGCATCCCCCATTGCCAGGAATAAGCAAGAGAAAAGGAAGCCCAAGTAATGAAGTGGCTTCTAAAACTGAAAGGGAAACAATGGCTGAGAGCACCAGGACTTTGCTTCCTGGAATCAGTTAAACCACCACTTACAGACAACACCCCTTGTGCAACCACACTGCAGTACCAGGTATCAAGAGTGAAACCTCCCAGAGTTTACCAAGTCAACCTGTATTTGTTTTGCCTACTGGTTTATAATGGTTTCTACACACGCTTCATAGCTATTGGGTTTCATACATCATCATGGCATTTCAAACATCTTTCAGACACTCATTCCAAGCTGCAAGGCTGAATGCTCCTTCCGGCGAGTAACCCAGCAGCCTGTGTGCTTTGGGCCCAAAGCTCCATCTTCACCCCTGCCCAAAGCACAGCAAGCATGCTAAAACACTAAATAGGATTTAAAACCCCACAATACAACCTTTTCTAACATCGATTATGTCATATACAGCCTTTTAACCAAAACTGTTGTCCTAGAAATACAGGTTCTGGCAAGCTGAGTATCTGCCAATAAAGGCCCATGGCTTTACATCGGTACCACAACTAAGAGTAAGGAGAAACAGTGCCCAAGACGCATCACTCCATCAACAGTACCAGGTAGAGAGACGGCTGAAACTCTTATTCCACTTACATTTTGCTCCTCTGGTTCTAATTTGGGGATTTTGTGGGACTTGCGCTCTTCCGAGCGGGAAGAGTCATGCTTGCTACTCTTTTTCCTTTTCTCTTTCCTCCCTTCATGTTTCGCCTTAGCATACTCACTCGCTTGTACTTCATTTAAAAGGTCCCCACAGAGAGAGGACTCAAACAATTCCCTGCCGTTCTGGATAGTTTTGGTTATTTTTAGTTTGATCTCTGGTGAGCCAGTCTTCTTTGGAATCACCGAAGGAGGAGGTGGTGGTGGTGGTGGAGGCGGTGGCTGCGGAGGAGAAGCCTTCTCCACAGCATCGTGCGGCCTCGCGTGCTCCAGTTGGTAATAGTCGGGGGGGCTGAAGGTCCTGACCGTCCCAAACCCGTTGGCTGAGCCATTGGGGTACTGGCTGTACGTCTGGTATTTGGCTTGAGGCTCGTACATGTTGATGGCCGGGGGGTAGCCGTTGGTGAGGGGGGGGAGCTCCTCTGCTGCGGGTGCAGGGTAAGGGAAGCCCTGCTGCAGCGCTGCCTCGTAGGGGGTCTGCCCACCATCTTCAGCAATGTCGCTGCTGCCGTCGAAGGCGTCCTCTTGGCGGATGTTGGCCGAGTCAATGAGTTGAGGTGGTTGCTGAATTGTGTTTCCCATGATCCCTTGCATGAAAGAGAAAGAGAAATCCATTGTTCTGCTCCAGCATCCTTAGCTTTCCCTTCTTCTCATAGGGCCTGCAGGCAGGAAAAGGGAAAGGAGGAATCAGTGGCAGTCATAAGATAATAATGAAGCAAACTGCTGGGATTTAAGACCAATTCCCAGCCCCTTCGTTCAGCAGCTCCCTGATATGGATTGACAGAGTAGTACTGAATCATAGCATGGTTTGGGTTGGAAAGGACCTTAGGATCATCCACTTCCAACCCCCTGCCACAGACAGGGATGCCTCACTCTAGACCATGCCACCCAGCTTGGCCTTGAACACTACAAGGGATGGAGCATTCACCACTTCTCTGGGCACCCGGTGCCAGCGCCTCAGCACCCTCACACTAAAGAACTTCTGCCTTATCTCCAACCTGAACTCCCCCTGTTTCAGTCTGAACCCATCACCCCTCGTCCCATCCCTATGGTCCCTGATGAAGAGCCCCTCTCCAGCATCCTTCTAAGCCCCCTTCACACATCTCTGCAGAGCAGCTTTTCTAATGACCACATTCTTCATTGCCATGACATCTGATGAAATGTTCTAAGCACCTCCAAGTGCTTACAGATCCATGAACCCAACTGTTACAAAGCCAAACAGCAGGGCTAGAATTCCCTGCTCCCTGTAGCCCTTCCAGCTTGGTGCAGGGAAGCACAAAGCAGGCTTCACCCCTCAAGCACACAGACGATACCAAGTTCTCTTGACACAACACTCACTGCAAACTGGACAAGGCCAAGAACCCCCCAAAGACCACTCAAACAACACAAACCTCTTCCCTTCCTCCCCACTTCCTGGTCAAAGCTACAACCAGATTAGCCCAAACGGGGCTTAAACACTACATGGATCTGAAGGAAACAGCCTCAGCATCAAACCATCTCCAAACCTGAGGTTTGGAATCACTGATTCAGATTACAGCTGAGAGAGCTCTCTCATACACACACACACGCTTGCCATTTTCCATTGCATATTAAAACATGACAATCAGACTAAACCCAAGTTCGATTTCCAAATCTCAATTAGGGGCTCAGCAAAGGTGTTTGCACTCACCTAAATAACCCCAATGTTCAATAACAAGTGACCTGAACTTCAGGTAAGAACCAATGGTTTGCTTGCAGACAAGGTCAGTTTATCCCTTCCAAAGCAAACACAGCTTGGTGATATTTATCCTGTCTTTGTGTGGGCACAAAGGAGGGTTATTGTGCCCTTCTGGTCGGGGTTTGAAGTGACATTAACACATCCCACAGACACTTCTCATTATAAGCAGCTCCATCTAACCCTGCCCACATTCAATTCTCACCTCATCTCAGTGCCTTACCTAATGGTTTTCAAAACACTGAGAGCATCCCCCTCCTCTGAGGCTGCAAAAGGAAAGTGAAGTTAGGAGAGCTTCACGCTGGGGGTTACACTGATGTTTGTGTTCACCCTCACTATCACAGAGGCACCTTTGGTGCTGGAATTAAGCAACCAAGGGAACCACTTCACAGCACAGCAGCAGAACTCCCTGAGTGCAGTAACCACAAACCCACCCCAGAAGTGATGCTGAAGAGGGAAGGGTGCATGGAGGAGTAGCACCCAGAGCAGGGCCAAGACCCAAAACCACCACCTCCAGGAAGAGGAAGCAGCACTGTTTGTCCTCCTCACTTGTGCTTTAGGTCTGTCAGCCCAAAGAGCAAACACCTCATTTCTCACCCTAGCAACAAACTGCACCCGAGGCTGCTTCTGTTGTTCCTGAAAGCAGGTTCAGTCTTCTTTCTTCTGGGTACCTAAAAAACCCCCCTACTTGATCATGTCTGTGGTCACCCTGGTACATCCGCTGCTGATGGGCAGAGTCAAAGCAGGAAGAGTTTAACAGAGCTTAGAATTACTTGCAACTTCCCAGGTTTGGAATGCTTTCAATAGGAAATAAGTCACCTTCTTTTACCCAAATACAATGAAAGTAAGACCATCCCCTTAGTTTAGCACTAAGGACATCACACCAGGACCCAACCTTTGGTGAGGCCACACCAGAACTAGATGAAAAGCAAAAATCAACTTGAAGAAAGAGAAACTCTAAGACAAGAAAACTACAGAGAGTCAAGAGTAACCCTGCTAATGTCTCCTGGTGCCTGGATAATGCTGCTTTATGTTCTCCTGAGGGTGGAAATGCTGTGAGCTTTGGGCCCTGTTGGAGGATGCTCATCTGACGCGGGCAAAGAACTTGAGCACATCTCATTCCTCTCCTTAGAGGCAAGAGCAGACCCTTCCCCATCACACTGGCAACTTCCAGGCTTGCCTTAGAAGAGCTTCCCCACTTGGGGATATGAACCCAACTGCTTTGTGCTGTGTTTCACTGGGACACCAAGGCTGAGTTATGCTCTGGCCCACAGTGTTCTGTGTTAGACTATTTGCCCTCCCCCATTCTAACCCCATCTATAGACATTGTTCTGAATGATATGACATAGATGAGACAGCTATCCCATGATGATACAGATATCCCATCTATAATCATCATTCTGATGATCTACAGACTGCTGAGTGATTTAATAGAGTGTTTCTGAGCCTCAGCTCTGTTCCTATGGGAAGAACTCCCTTTCACAAGGCTAGAGCACCAAGCTGTGACAATACCACAGGCTCCTCGTCACAGTCACATCTAAGGGTCTACAGTGAGATGCAGCACTCAAAGCAGCACAGAGAGAAGTTCCTGCCTGTTCCTTCAAGGAATGCTCATGCCAAGGCAGCTTATTTTAACTTGGAAGGGCTGGATGAAGGTACAGCAGCAAACCCAGCAGTTGTGGTGGTGCTGATTTCTCTGTTCATGCAACTATCCCAGAATGGAATTAAGGAGATCCAGGCATGGCATTAACAGAGCTCAAAAGGGACAAGACGCTGTCTTGGGGGCTCTTATCTCCTGCCCACAGAGTCCTTGGGTCAAAGTCCACCCACGTTGCCAGTCCCAGGTAAGGCTGCTCCTAAAGCTGCCAACGCACTCGCCTCCACAAGGTCTGTGCATTGTCAGTACACTTCACTTTGTTACCTGGTGAAGGCTGTGGGTTAATGGCCTTCAAAACTCTCTTTTGCCATTGGATTTAGGAGTTACCAGCACAAGAGAGGAGTTTTGGTTATTGAAGTAACTCCTTTGTGTAACATGGCCTGGCCTTCACACCTACCTCAGTACCTTACATGCAGGCTGCAGCACCAGGGGCTATTGCTTCACTGCTGCTCTCAGGTCCTAAACCACAGCTGTGGTGCTCTCCTCCCACAGAGGTTACATCATCTGGAGCTTCTTCCTTCCCTGCTCTCACACCCAGGGCTCCCCACCCTCCCTCCTCTCCATAGCTCTGCATCCCTTGGGTCATTTCCCAGTTGCTGCCCAGTGAAAGGGCAGCCCCTGGAGCTACCAAGGGACTAGAACCATCAACTGGGAATGTACAGGCAGCTCAAGAGCCAAACAGCCCAGCAAGGATCAGTTTGTACAAGTCATTCCCAGGTCTAAGTCATCCCCAGTGCTGTTGGAATATAAAAGAGGCTCAAGAGAGTTGGGCCTGTCCCTCCTCAGCAAAGGAAAACCCCAGCTGAAGGTGATTTTCAGCAATACATGTTGATCCTGCAAGGAAATAGGTCACAATAAGGTCTTCCCATTACAAGAGCCATCGCTCTATTAAATCACAGTATCAGCCTCCTGCAAGCTGTAGGATTTCGGTCCCGACCACGATCCACAATATCTATAACACCAGAACTCAACCAACAGCTAAAGAAACCCATTACTTCAGGTCTATAGGAAACAGACACTTCAGAGCAGCTGGGAAACCCCATGAAACCATCAATCCCTTCCGAACCACAACTGGATGTCCTAAGGAAGAAAAAGAGTTTGCTCTCCAAAACTGGGGAGAGAAACACATCCTGCACACGGCCCTTTCCCTGCAGGATCTTCTGCCCGGGCAGGGAATGAGCTTGTTTACAGACACTGCTTGAGCAAATATGTTCATGGCAAAGTCACAATTCCAAGTACCAGAGGGAAAATGAACTAAAGCTTCAAAGCAGGACAAGGTAAAGGGAGGTTAAGCTGGTAGAGCTCTTCAACTCACACTAAGTTTGCTTCACTTCCCATCCCATCCCAGCTTCTTCACTTGAGTGTGACTCAAACCACTCAGGACAATGGGAACGGTCCAAAGAGGTTTGGAACCCTCTGGCTTCACGTTGGCACTTCTCTAAAGCCATTTTTAGCAGGAGCATTTTGCAACTTCCCCCCCAGCAAACAACCACCCCCCCCCCCCCCCGTTCTCCACTATTCCTGCATGCACTGAGTACTAACTGAGCCCTCAGATCATCAAACACCTCCAGACGATGCTGATGCCATCAGAAACAAGGAGCTTTGTGCTCCTACCACAACAAGGGAGGGCTTCCCTACTAAACACCCCCCCCCCCGGATCTCCCCACTGCGCTCCTGCTCCGGCAGGAAGAGCTCCAAGCAAGGAGAGAGGATCCCTGGAGCTGACACAACATCAAGGGAGGCACGCCAGGATTTCCACAAAGCCTTTCTGTATTCAAGTCACCCTTTGCTGGTGACACCCCCACACGGGGAGCCCTGCCTGCAGCAGTTGGTTCGCACTTGGGAGAGCCAAGACTATGGCAACCGCATCTGCTGTGCGAAGAGGAATTGTCCTACTGGCTCACTGAGCTGAAATAGCACCGTGTTGGAGGCAGCCTTATGTGCTCAGCGAAGGGTGGCACTGCCTCGTCACCCTCAGCCACACTTCCTATCAACAGGCTTGCAAGCAGGAGGTTCCAGGGATGTCTTTACGCACTAACAACAACCCGGCTCCCGTCCACACAGAGCTAAAGCAGGGAGATTCAAAGATCTGTTCACATCATAGAATCCCAGCCTGGTTGGGGTGGAAGGGACCTCAAAGCTCATCTGGTTCTGATCCCTGCCATAGGCAGGGACCCCTTCCACTGGAGCAGCTGCTCCAAGCCCTGTGCAACCCAGGCTTGAACACTGCCAGGGATGGGGCAGCCACAGCTTCTCCGTTCAACCCATCCCAGCATCCCATCACCCTCATAGTGAAGAATTCCAAAGCTCAGCTCAGTCTCCCCTCGGGCAGGTTAAAGCCATTCCCCTTGGCCTGTCCCTACATCCCTTGTCCAAAGCCCATCTCCGGCTTTCCTGTAGCCCCTTTACGCACTGGGAGCTGCTCTAAGGTCTCCCTGGAGCCTTCTCCAGCAGGACCAGGCCAGCTCTTCACTGCCTGAGCCACCGCACACCCATTCAGTGCCACTTCCCACACTGTTTCATTCCATGTACCCCCGAGTCTCACCCATGCTGGTACCGGGCACCTCAAGCATCTCCTCCATGGAGCTGAGCTGATAGTTCTGCTGTAGGTGTTTCACCAAGGGCAGCTGCTGGGCTGGAACAAAGCTGGCTCACTCAGCTTTAGGAGTGATGCAATCAGCTCCTGTTGTGTTTCCATCCCTGCTCTTAGCACCTGGAACCAGGTGAAACACTTGAGGCTCCTCACCACCACTGAGCACAGCCTCACCTTGCCTATGGGCCCATCCAAAATCACCTGCAGAGCTGCTTTCTCAACCCTACCAGCCTTCTGGATGCTCACATTACTGCAGCAGAAATAACAGCACGACTCTTCCCCCATTCCTGCCATCAGGATTTGCAGCCTGCTCTGTCCCACTTTGTCCTGGATGGCCTTAGGAAACCATTCACGGACAGTCTGCTTTACACATGTGAATACAAATGCCAAGTTCCCCATGGAATCCTGGAATGGTTTGGGACAGTTTGCAACAGCCCAGAGCTCTGTAAGCAGAGGAAGTGCAGGCTGTGGATCCCTCTTGGCAGGCACTAAGGGTGAATCAGAAGCCTCTTGACAAACCTGATGGTGTATGGGGAAGCTGCCTCCGTCCCTGGGTACCTTCCTAAAGGTGGTTTGCTTTTGTTTAAGGCCAGGAGAAAGAGCAGCAAAGACAATGCCAGGGGTTAACAAGGGAAATAAAGGGGTCACTTTGGGGCTCGAAATCATCGGGATTCATCCCAAATCTTGTAAGCACCGTGATGTGCTTTCACATCTCAACCCAGCACAGTACCTGCAGTGTATCCCGCAGGAATCCCTCCAAGCTCAGGCACAGTCCGCACACCCAAAGCCTCCCAACACCGTTGCCTTCACCCGAACCACGCAGTACTCCATCAGCATCCTCACCCTCGGCACTCCACGAAGCCCATGCTCACTTTTGGGAGCCAGTTCATTCTTGCCATTGTAACTGCATCAGCCCCAGCTTTCCCAGCCCATCGCGACACTAAAGCCACAGAACAACCACTAAAACCGGCTGCAACTTCTTCCTCAGCTCCCGTTACCTTCCCCTGCCTTTCGGGCCGGTTTGAACATAAGGAATTACATCAGCATCACGATTCCTTCCAACCGAGCACCTTAAGGCTCCATTACAACCCCCCTGAGGGACACCCCACGAACCAACAGCACCAACCCCCCCCAACCCATCCAAGCGCACCCCGTCCTCCCAAACACCCCCGAAGGGTCCCCCCCAGACCCCGGTTACCTCAGGACAGCCCCGCTCCCCTCCCGGTGCGGCCCAGCACCGGTGCCGCCTCAGCGCAAACATGGCGGCCGCGGCCCCTTTAAGCCCGGTTGGGCCCCGCCGCCCCCGCCGCCCCTCACCTTCAGCGTGTTCCATTCTAACTGCCCCCGCCGCGTCCGCCCGGCCCAGCGGAGACAAAGGCCGGCGGCGGGGGCGGCGGCGGCGGCGGCTGGGCCTCCTCTCCGCCTCCTCCCGCTGCAGCAGCTAGGCCGCGGTGGAGCCCCGGCCTCGATTTCCGCGCCCCCGCCGCCCGAGCTCCGCCCCGGGAGGCCGCCGGGCCCCCCCCTCCCCACGGCCCGGCCGCTGCGGCCAAGGGGAGGCGCTCGGCGGGGGAAGGCGGCGCTCGGTGCGCTCGGCCCGGTCCCGGCCCCGGCCCCGCTTGCGCGGCCTCCGCCTCCGCCCCCCCGCCGCCGCCGCCGCCGCGCACGACGTAAGCGACGTCACCGCCCCTCGCATCCTATTGGGTACGCAGGCGGCGTCGGCCGCAAGGCATTATGGGGGTTGTAGTCCGGAGGGGTCGCACCGGTGCCGTGTCCCGCATCCTGAGGTGATCCCGGCCCTGAAGCCTCCGGTGAGGCCTGGGAAGCACCGGCCGAGGGACCCGGATGGGGGTATGGAGCTGTCGGTCGGGTGGCAAAGGAGGCTTCGGGGTGTCCGTGGTTCATTCCCGGCTTTATTTAGCCCAGGAAAACACAAGCGGAGGAGACATGAGCTGAGTGATGAGCTCATGGCCCCCGATGGGAGCGGGGAATTGCTGTGGGGAAGGGGATTGAAAAGCAATTCTCTTTGGACACAGTCAGAGGTGGGCTGGGAAAGGCCTTCCTCGCCCTTCTGTGCATTCTAAATGTGTGGAATGAACGTTAATGGTCACTGCGTATGGTTCTGGTGTCCCTAACGTAAGGATGTGGAGCTGTTGGAGCACATCCAGCGAAGGGGATGAGGATGATGAGAGCGGCTCTGCTCTGGAGATGGCTCCTTAAGGGGAGACCTCAGAGCAGCTCCAGTGCCTGAAGGGGCTTCAGGAAACGTGGAGAGGGGCTTGGGACAAGGGATGTAGGGACAGGACAAAGGGAATGGCTTGAACCTGCCCGAGGGGAGACTGGGATGAGCTCTTTAAGGTGATGGGACACTGGGATGGGTTAAACGGAGAAGCTGTGGCCGCCCCATCCCTGGCAGCGCTCGGACGGGGCTTGGACCACCCCTCTCTAGTGCCACCCCGGGTCAAGCCCCGCCTCCTCGCCGCTCCTATTGGGTATCCCGGGCGGCAGGGCCTCGATCCAGCCTTCTGATTGGCTCCCTCGGAGCGGCCCGTGGCGTGATGGCGATGCGGGGGATGCGGCTGCCTCCGGTACCGAGCCCGTTCACTATGGCCACAGCGGGATGGAGCCTGCTCCGTGCCGCCGCCAGGCACAGGTAAGGAGCCGGGGGGGGGGTTCCAAGCGCTCTGTGCTCCGGGAATGGGGATAGGGATGGGGTGAGCGCTCCTTGGGGGGGTCCAGGGCACCGCAACGCTTTGCTTTAACCGTTTCCATGCGGTTACTGGTGCTGTGCAGTAGTAGCAATGCGTTAACACGCTGCAGAGATGCGTTACAAACGATTCCTGGGCTAAACGTTGGAAATGCAACGTTTGGTTTACCTAAAACACAGGGATTCCGGTGGGTGAGGGCTTCTCCCATTCATAACAGGAGATGGAGCTGTTTGCCCAAGTGATGCTGCTGGGGCAGGAGGTGGGATCTCTGTTCTGAGCACATGGTTTGGGTTTAAAACCGGCAAATTTGGAGCAGTGCTGTTGCTGGATGGGGTTTCCTTCACTGTGAAGTCCTGAGTTGATCTCCACCAAAAGAGTTGTCAGCATTGGATGAATCATAGAGCACTGCTGTGACTCTCAGTACCTTGCGCTCAGACCCCTGCAATCCAAAGCAGTCTGTGGCTATGGATTTGGCACTAAGGCCATTAACGTGTGTCTAAACCCCGGGTACCACGGCTGCTCTGCTCTGACTTAAACACCTTTCCAGTTTCAGATGCTCCCATCTCCTCGCACGCTCCAGTTCTCCGCACTCCCCACCAGTTGCTTTAGCCCAAGCAGTGGATCCTGGTTTAAGCTGGACCTGTGCAAGACACTCTGAGAACCATCTGTGCTGTGCTCCCGTGGGTACCATCCTGCCCCATCCACTGCCTGCATCCCTGCGGACATTCCACACCTCCATCCGCTCACACCAGGAAGAACCCGTATCCCGCAGCGATGTGACCCATAAGGCTCATCCCAACACAGCTCCAGACACAGAGAGGCCCAAGGGGACGAGGTCTTTACGCCAACGAGTTGTGGGGGAACTGAAGCATTATTACAATGGCTTCCACTTGCTTTGGATCGACACGAAGGTGGCTGCCAGGATGGTGTGGAGGCTGCTACATGGCCAGGTCCTCACTAGGAGGGAGAGAAGAAGGGTAAGTGCTACCCAGCTGAAGTGATGCGATAAGAGATGCAGTGATGGAGAGGGGCTCTAGTGATAGGACAAGGGGTGATGGGTTCAGACTGAAACAGGGGAGGTTCCTGAAACAGGAAGTTCTTCCCTGTGAGGGTGCTGAGGTGCTGGCACAGTGATAAATGCTCCATCCCTGGTAGTGTTCAAGGCCACATTGGGTGACGTGGTCTGGTGTGAAGCATCCCTTGCCCATAGCAGGGGGTTGGAACTGGGTGATCTTCAGGTGCTTTCCAAGCCAGACTCAATGGTTGTGTGGAAGAAGCTCCTTTCTGCTGTGTCTTCTCTACAGCTGCTGAGAACTTGTGCAGATCTCTTCCGCCTGGTTCCCTTCCTGGTGTTTGTCATTGTCCCCTTCATGGAGTTCCTGTTGCCTGTGTTCCTGAAGCTCTTTCCCGAAATGCTGCCCTCAACGTTTGAGACAGAGTCAAAGAAGGTTTGTGTCCTTCCTGAGGGCATCCTCCAACTCATCAGAGCATCTCTACAGCTGCACACAGGAGCTCTTGTTTCCTGCCTGGTGCTGTGGGTGAGGAACAGCCTCACACACAGGTCAAGGACCCAGCTTGTTCCTATGCAGAGCACCAGGATCTGGTGGTTGTGCTGTAAGCAGTGGTCAGCAGGAAAGCACACAGCAAGTCAGTTCCCTGCATCAACCCAAGCCTGTTTGCTTTCAGCCCTAAAGTCCTAACCCATCTCTTTCCTACAATCCCCTCCTGATTTTCAAGTGGAATTCCTGATTTCTCTTTTGTTTCCTAAATGAAGGAAGAGAAGCAGAAGAAGAGGTTAAATGCAAAGCTGGAGTTAGCCAAGTTCCTGCAGGAAACCATTGCAGAGATGGCCAAAAGGAACAAAGTGGAATCAGCACAAGGGAAACAATTCTCCTCTTATGTGCACCAGGTAAAATGGGCTGGGGGGGGTGGATGGGGGTGTGTGACAGCACCAATCCTTGCATCAGCTTTAGCACTGCTCTTTTGGGCAGAGAATGTGGGATTTGTACTAGGATTGTGGGGCAGCACAGAGCTGTCTGTCTGGGGTTACCATTAACCGGATGCCCTCCTGCTGCTGATGCCTTGCTGGCACTAGCTCTTGACCCCACCACTCAGAGCTGGGACAAGCATTCCCATCTTGGAGCATCCTTCATGTGGCCGCTCAATGCTGTTTCCCTTTGGCCTTTTAACTATAGGGTTTGGGTTCCATGCAGAGCCTGAAAACCCAGTGTGAGAAACAGAAAGGGCTCTTTCCATAGAGGGGGAAGAGGATCCTTCACAAACTGGGGTTCCCTTTGGTCCTGATGCCTTTTCCTTTGTGCAGATCCGTCACAGCGGCCACCAGCCCAGCACCCAGGACATCGTGCGCTTCTCCAAGCTCTTTGAGGATGAGCTTACCCTGGAGCACTTGGAACGGCCTCAGTTGGGGGCTCTTTGCAAGCTGCTTGAGCTGCAGCCCATTGGCACCAACAACCTGCTCCGCTTTCAGCTCCTGCTCCGGCTCAGAACCATCAAGGCAGATGATGAGGTGAGTTTGAAGTGGCTCAGGTGTCCCTGCTTGGATGGGGCCCTCTGAATCCCTGCTGCTTTCCAGTGCTGGAATGGACCTCGCATGGAAACACCATGAACTGAGTGAATTCAGGAGGAGTTTGTACTAGTTTATAGAGTGGCTGCATGCCTTTAGCCTGGAGAAGGCCAAGGTAGAATGTACCCTAATGGGGTTGCTTAGCACGTGGAACCAGACTTAGAGGTGCACAGGAGGAGGACAGGTAAAGGTCATCAGTTGGAGCAAGGGAAATTCCATCTTGATAAGGAAACAAAGTCAAACTCAGTGGGTAAACAGTGGAACAGGTTTTCCAGAGGCTGTGAAATCCCCATCCCCAGGGATGCTCAAGGCATGGATTGAAAAGGCTGAGCAATGTAAAGAAATGTGTAAGTTAAACCTCTGTTGAACAGGAGGTTGGACTGGGGACCTCCAGGAGTCCCAGCCTATGTTTTAGGCTTGTGTAGGAGCTGTGGTTTGAAATGGTGTGAAGAATCCTATTAGGACACAGAAGAAAAGACCAGAAAGGGTACTGCTAGTAAGAGGTGAGGAGCTCTGACAGGCACATGCAACTAACCAGGTTAACTAACTAGTTAACTAACCAGCTAGCTAACTAACCCTGATCCAGCTTTAAAACCTGCAATTGGGTGTATGAATGAGCTCTTTGAACCTGCAGCATCACAAGTAACAGATGCCTGTGGGAAACCCAAAGTAATTAGGATCCAGGTTTTCCATCCTCAGGAGTGACCCACAGAGGTTCCATCTCATCTTTGTACTGGTGTGACTTCATTCCCCTTTACCTACCCAGACCTTTCTTTGGGCTCAAGCCCATCAAGTACCTCAGGGTTTTGGCTTCCTCTGTGCCCGGGTAGGAACATCCCTTCTCATTCCAGCTGATTGCCAAGGAAGGAGTCAATGGCCTGAGTGTGTCCGAGCTGCAGAGCGCATGCAGAGCCAGAGGGATGCGGTCACTGGGTCTCTCAGAGGAGCAACTGAAGGAACAGCTCAGACAGGCAAGTACACTGCAGTGTGGTCCTAGGACACAGTGAGGAGCAGTGCTCAGGCCCAGCTTCACCAGGGATTCATCCATCCCATGTGGATCCTCACCTGACAAAACACATTAAAGGCATGAAGGATCCAGGTGATGGTTTGGACTGAAGAGAAGATCAAGTAGCATCAGGGCCAGCTAGAAGGAAGATGAAGGGAGGGTGTGTGTAATGTGATACAAGCTTCTGAAGTAGCCAAGACCTGTAGCAGAGCCAACACCAGTGTTCTGTAAGCATTGAAACAGGTTACAGATAGTGCAGTAGGTGCTGCTTGGGTAAGATGTAGGTAACTCAAAGTACTTTGCTTTAGCTGGCAGCTGCTTCTCAGGAGTGATGTTTGCTCTTATGAGCAGCCAGGAACATCCTCTCTAACCTGTATTTCATTTGGTATCCTTAACTCTTCCAAACTATTCCTTCTCATTGTGGCAACTTAAATCTGTGCAAGTCAAACTCCAGATACCTCTAAGCTCCGTAAGGACAAAGGATGCTGTGTAAATCATTACTGACATAAAACCATCCATGAAACACCTTTTCCTTCTGTTTTCCTTCAACAGTGGCTGGATCTGCATTTGAAAGAGAATGTTCCACCTTCTCTGCTCCTGCTTTCCCGTGCCTTGTACTTGATAGATACAAAGCCACAACCTGTTCCAGGTCCCCCAAAGCAGGTGAGTTGGTTGAATGGAGCTTTCAGGTTAATAGTTCAACCATTACACGTTATAAAGATGAAGCCCTGGAACATGGATCTTGTTCTTTGATCCTGAGTTAGCTGAAGTTATAACTGTGCTGAACTCAGTGTTCTTCTGCAGAGAGGTGAAACTGCTGCGATCACGACCTCCACTCCCGAAGGCCAAGAGACCCTGATGGATCCTGCCCCTGTTGTACAGGGAGGAAAGGTTGGGAAAGAGCAATCTCTGAGTAGGACAATGAGGATGTACTGCTGTAATCTTTGGGAAGAGCATAGGGACAAAGCTTTCCAGAGCTAGACAACACCCCCTGTTTGACACCGTTGTCCAGAGCACCCAAGCAGTGCTAAGAGTACTCCCAAATAGCACTGTTAGGTTGGGGATGCTGACCTAGAGCTCTCATAGACATGCAGTGCAGGGAGCAGCCTTACTTGGGAAGGGGCCGGATGGGATGCAGGTAGAGCTTTGTTTCCCAAGGCTTCTATGACTTCAAGCTGCTTTCTCCTTACAGGATGAAGAGGTTGTATCTCAGCCAACAGAGCAATTGCCAGGCTCGGAAGTACCAGCGAAGCCTCCCCCACAACAGGTAAGCTTTTCCAGCCTCAGACTTCCCAAAGGAGATTGTTCTTTCCACAGCTCCCAGGCTGGGAATGGATGCTATGAGGGGTTGTGGATGTTGAGTTCAAGGAGCAACTGGGGTGGATGAGAACTGCATTGGGGGCTGCTAAATACAAACCCAGCACATGTGACAGGCACTGTAAGGAATTCCCAGTGTGCTTTTCCTTGTGTTCTTCCTTGGTATCCTTCTGTGGATCAGGAGGATAAACCCACCCTAGGGTTACATGGCATTTTGTGTCTGTAAAGCCCTTTCTACAGTGACTTGTGCCCGTTTTCTTGCTGTAAATACCTGATGTCAGTTTAGCTGCTTATGCAGACGTCCAGGCTGCCCATTGAAGGCACATTTGAGCCCAGACTGGCATTTATCAACAGGAGAATGCTCCTTTCCACAGGGACTTTGTTCTTAGTCTGCTTCCCATAGGGAAAATACCTTCTTCCAAAGAATTCCTTGCATTTCCAGAAGCATTTGTCCTGATGCTGCCTCAAATCCGCCTCTTTCTCTTGCACCCAGACTCAAATGGAAGCATCTCGGAGCAGCAAAGCCGGCGCCAATGGAGCATAGCCTGGAGCCAGTGAGGACTGTGGGATACTGGGAGAGAAGAGCTGTTCCCTCTGCCCCTCCTTAGAAGGAAAGAGGGATTTTCCCAGAGGATGCATCACCCACAGAGGTGGCAGCAGCACTTGGGGGCCTCTCTGTCTGCTCCAAGCTTACTGGCACTTACCTGGATGGCACCAGCTCCTCTATTGTACTGGATCCCCCCCCCAGGTCTAACTTATGGTACGTTAACAGTGATGCCACTGTCAGTGCTGTTACTGAGGGGGGGTGTCTGTGCTCTTAAACCTCAGGAAAGACAACTCTTCATTGCACTAAAGCCCAGAATGAGCTGCTCTGGAGCTCTGGGAAAGCCTGGTGTACAGTGTGAGACCTCCATCCCCAGGGCCTGCAGCTCATCCGGCTGCTGCAGCTTTCCAAGCTCCTGATCCCAGCATGGATTAAGCAATAAGCAGTGCACAGAGTGTCCTCTGTCGCTGTTGTGTTTCACTGTCCCGGGTGTACCAATGTGAATGGGAGCAGCACAGGGATGCCAGCACCCTCTTCAGTGCTGTGGCTGAGCTTAACTGGTCAGGAGGACCTAAGGACTTCCTGGACAAAGAGCAGGGCTGTGAAGAGGATGACTTCACTGCTGGACCAATGTAACCTGCAGCAAGTCCATTAAACCTTATCAGGCTCAGAGCTGCACATGAGTGCACTTGGACCCCCTGTGCTGCACAAAGTGATGCTTCACACACTCTGATGCTGACTGATTCTGGAAGCCTCTATGGGAGGATGCTGAGAAGCTGGTTTTAACATTTAAATGATTTTTACTTGTCCTATATCTTCAGCAATGACTCATATGATGGGTTTTAAACATGTATTTATACTTAATGTAAAACTAGACTTGGTGCTAGGTGGAATGAAATGTCTCTTATAGAGGTCAGACAGCCCTTAGAACAATCCAACTGCACAACAGCCTGGCTGCTATCAGCACTTCAAACACACAGCTCCAGGTTTCTGCTCACAGGAATGCCACGTTCCCTGTTCCATCCCTGCACCCTGGCGCAGCACAGGGATGCAGCATGGAGTATTGGGGGTTAGTAAATAACAACTAATGTTACCTCAATAAAACAATGGGGTTGTTCCTCTGCATGGTGCGGGTGAGGTGTTGCTGGTGGCTGACTGAGAGCAGCTTGCTCAATGGAAGAGGTCCTTCCCATCAGCGCAGGGAGCGCCAGTGCCGCTTCCCACCGGTAGATCGCAGCATCACCCAGTGCTTGCATTGCCGAGCCCCAAAATGGGCTGTTGCAATGAATCCACCAGGCACCAAGAGGCAGCCGCTGCCGACCAAACACCAGCAAAAGGCTCTGTAAATACCTGCAAAGCTTTCCACATCCCTCATGTCCATGAAGCCCTCGGGATTTAAGCCAGGATCCCTGCTTCCAGGTCCAAGCAACACACAAGGACCAGCATTAACCCTATAAAGTCATGTTCCTGATTGCAGCCAGCTCCCAGTGCTCCTGGTACCCATGCACAGCATCCCTCCAGTAACACTTAAAGCCACATGGAGGAGGTGTGTTGGGAACCCTCAGTTAAAGAGCTGGCTGCAGCCCCGGAGCAGCACATGGAGAGCCTGGTCCTCGCACGCAACATCCCAGCATCTGCCTCAAGCTGGGATGAGATGGATTTCCAGGAGCGATCCCTGTTCCTTCCCAGCTCCCGGCACCCATCGCAGCTGAGGAATTCCAACTTCCTGGAATCAGCCATTCATTACTGTGGGGTAATGAAGTGTTCTCAGCATCAACCCCACTTCAAAGCCCAGACCTTGGCTTTGCATCCAGACCCACTGCACACAGCAGTGAAACCAACCCACCGAGCTCTGCCTCCTCCCCAGCCCCTAATGAGTGGTCCATGGGGCACAGACAACCCCAAGGGGCCCACATACCCATAGGCACCATCGCTGCCTGGTTGCTGCTCCTGCAGCCTGCCCAAGGGATGCACCAGAGCATCATCCTGCCTCACACAAGCCCCTTTACAGGCATCAGCAGCTCACCAAGCCCATCACCACTGTGCTTGCAGCACCATGAACCTACCTGATGAGCCTGGTGGGTACCTGCTACACAGCAGCAATGAGCTCACCTTCCTCTGCTTTAATACCACAGGCTGGGTGTGCCAGCAGCACCAGCAGCTGAGCAGGATCAGGCCATCAGCTTCCATCAGTAAGCAACAAGGAAGAGGCTTGGGAAAGCTGGGTTTGAATGGCCTGTTTGTTCCTCCATAGCAGGAACAGGGGTAAACCCCTTGCAGAGGAGCAGGGATGCTCCTTTCTCAGGGTGTCCCATATGGGATTTACACCCAGAGGCAGGATCCTGGCTTAAATCCATAGGGATTCATCACAGCCAAGGAAGAACAAGCTGTGCCAGCACCAAAGCCCCCTCCAAGGCTGGGACAGGAAGGAGTGGGATGCTGGTGGGATGAAGGGGTGAGCTCAGGGCGAGCTGTGGTGCTCTATGAGCCCCATCCATGCTGGCGTTTGTGAGCAAGGCATCACTTCATGTCTGTTCTCCTCCTGTGATTCCCATTTAGAAGGATCTGGAAGCCAGGGAATGCCGTTCCCTGCTTGTCCTGCACCTGCACCAGTGGGGAGCAGCCACTGCATGAACCCACAGCATCCTTGGACCACTTCGCATCCCTAACCAAGCCCCTGCAAGCCCTTGTGGGTTGGTGGCTTTCCATAGGGATGGGGTTCAACCTGTCCCCCCCCAGCACACAGCCAGCCCTGGGCTGGGAAAAACACATCCTTCCCACATGGATTGGTGCTGCAAAGAGGAGCCCTGCTCCTACCAGCCCATCACTGGGTACCTATGGGTGCTGTAGCCTGATCCCTGGCCCGCAGGGACCCCCAACCCTATGGAAGGGAGGGTTTTACTGCATGATCCCAGAGCGAGAGGAGCAAAGGGACCCATAAGTGGCTGGATGCTGCATGGATCCAAGGCCGTGTGTGCTTTGGCATAGGGAAAGCTTTTCCAGCTGCATCAGTGCCAAACACCTTCCAGTCTCCCCTCGCATCCCAGAGCCAGCTCCTCACTGCTTTATCCTTCTCTGGGGCATCCCGGTGTTATCCCAGCTCCTGGGCTTTGTGGTACCCATTCCTGCTGCTGTCCCACTGGGGGAGGCTGTGCCTCTGCCTTGGAGGCAATGGGATTTGGGCTGCATCCTGGTTGGAAGCGTCTCCTATGGCACAGCCTGGTCCTTGCGTCAGCCTCTTCCCCACAAAGATGCACAGCTCAGCACTTTATAGGAGATGAATATTCAGAGGGAAAAGCACTGATTTAGTGAGGCCCAAGCACAACAAAGGCTGAGATTTACAGCCTCCTGTATCCGAGTGCATTCCGAGCAGGCCTGCTGTCCCTGCTATAAATCTGGAACAAAGGAGACGGAGCCTAAAACCAGCCTAAAGTAACAGGGAGCAAGGGCTCAGCACCCAAACCTTGCTTGGGGACTGTGGGGAGCAGGCAGCAGCATCCAGGGATGGTCCCACCATATAGCCCATAGGGAATGTTGGATCCCTTCCACTGGAGCAGCTGCTCCAAGCCCCTGTGTCCATCCTGGCCTTGAGCACTGCAGGGATGGGGCAGCCACAGCTTCTCTGGGCACCCTGTGCCAGCGCCTCAGCACCCTCACAGGGAACAGCTTCTGCCTTGGATCCAGCCTGGTTCTGATCCACATCTGGTTCTGGTTCTGATCCACATCTGGTTCTGGTTCTGACCCACATCTGGTTCTTGCCCTGCTGTGAGGATGGAGCCGTACCCCTGGAACCCCACTGCTGGGTGGGATGTGCGGGACAAGGGGGCTGCTCCCCATGCACCCGCTGTGCTGTGGGACCCTGCATCAAGGTGCAGATGCAGGGACACTTCCATGGCTGGCAGCAGGACAAAGCCCAGCTCAGGGGCTGGGCCGTGGCCAAGAGATTGCCTCGATCCTGCACAGCCAGAGGGCTTTAAAAGGAGAGAAAGAGGAAGGCGAGGAGTGGAAGAGACAAAGGATGCTGCGAGAGCCAAACGTGCCATAGGGGCTGAGCACCAATGCCCTGCCAATGCTTATGGGGGTGTCCCACAGGCACCCACTCCAATCCCCCCTTGTTTTGGGGTCATTCCCCATCTCACTCACCTCCTAAGTCCAATGGCAGCCCCTGGGCAGCGCTGGACGATGGGGATGCCTTTGGTCCTGCATCCTTGTCCTGGGCTTGCTGCCGCCCTCAGGGATGATGCTCGGGGTCCAGCTCCATGTGGGGCAGCCCATTGGATGGGTGCTGACATCAACTTTGGGGTGTCTCCATGTGTGGAGTTGCCCACGTCGTGATGATGCTGTACCTGGAAGAGCAGTGAGGATCCCCATCTCCCTGCATCCACCCCTGTGTGAGAGGCAGTGCAGCATCCCCAGGGCTGTGGGATGCAGGATGCAGGGATGTTCCCGTTTCCCACCCCATCCCCATCAGCTGCATTGCTGCAGTTGCTCTGCTCCTATTTAAGTGCCCTCCTGGTAACCCCAGGAAACAAGGAGCTTGTGGCTGCAGCAGTTCCTGGTGCTGGGAACACGAGCTCCATCCCTCCCTGCCCTGCCAAGTGTATCCCATAGGAGCAGTGATTGATGGAGACCCCCAGCCCTGCTCCCTGCGCCTGGTTTCATCCCAGCCTGGGAATTCAACATAAATCACTTCATTAAAAGCTCTAGTTAATTTAGGAGGAGGGGAAAGGGGGGGGCAGACACTGCTGATGGATGGAATCTGTGCAGGGAAACAGCAGCAGATGCTGTGCAAAGGAGCAGTGAGGCCGATGATGCTGCAGCTGGTTCATCCCAGTCTTCAGTGCCGGGTGCTTGGTTATCCCTAAGGAAAGGACCCACTGGCACCATCACACACTTGAGGTAGCAAAGGGGTTGAATGGGAGGAGGTTTGAGCTAAAGAGCTCCTGCAAGACCAGGCAGTGTTCCCTGCTATTCCCTCAATGTCCTTTGGATGAGCTGGAAGCAGGGACAATGCAGCAGAGCCTGGGTTAAAGTCTTTAATAATTACAGGAATTCCAGATTCATTACAGAAGAGTTTACAACAAATAAGATTTCTCCATACAAAGGCAACATAAACTTTTCAAGTAATAGCGGCCTGGCTCCGGAATCTCAATGCCAGTGACAGGGAGGGAGGGAAGGGACACGGGGTCCCCATCCCTGCCCATGGGAACATCCCAGCCTGTCCTCCCCAGCACCAGCTCCATGGAGCAGAGCTCAGGCAGGATGCGGATGCTCCCGTAAGGCACTGGTGGGCATCACCCGGGGGGGGTGGAGGGGCTGGACCAATGCCTTGGGGTCCGGCATGATCCCTGCTCCTTCCCATTGGAGCCAATGGCAGGGGGTGCAGCCCCATCCCCGGGTACCATCCCAACCCCTTGCTGGCACAAGCACCCCACGCACCAATATGGTGCCGTGGGGTGCGGGAGGGCCAGGGAAGGGGCAGGCACATCATGACAACGTGTTCCCAAAAGGCATCGACGTTATTGGTACTGTTTAATAGAGCCCCATATAAAAGTGAAGCAGCAGCAGCAGCAATTGATACCGAGGGACCTAAACTGAACTGGGTTTAGAACATAACTTAAAAACAACGTAAAAACAGCAAAAAAGTAGCAAAATATATGGAATTTTTGTTGGTTTCTCATAGCAACTGATGCCTCCCAGCCACTAGAACCTTCCTACCCGCCTGGTGCATCTCTGGTAACAACCCCTTTAAAAAGACATGTAAATATATATTCATATTTATACATATTTGCCGTTATGTACACAGGAGTTTTGTCTTTAGCACTGGAAGGGGGGGGGGGGTTTGGCACCCGCTGCAGCTCCCGATCCCGATGTGCCAAGGGTTTGGAAAGCAAATCCCATCAGCGCTGGCACTGCCGAGCTGCAGGACCAGCTCCCTTGCACAGCCATAGGATGCTCAGCTCCAAGTCGTGGTTCATCCTGAGCCCATCCCGGGATGGGTGCTTGGCTCCTCACTTCCCACAGGAGAAGATTCCGGCTTAAGCAAGTGGGAATATCCAAGGGAAGAGCAGAAGGAAACCTTTGGGCTGGATGGATCCGGTGAGGGGAGATGCTATGGTTGTGTCTCTGACCCCCTGATGCTCCAGCTGAGCAGGAGCAGGCAGCCCACGGCAGTCCCTATGGCAATGCCATCCCTCAGTGTCGCTTCAGTCCCCCATTGGTGTGCTGAGGTGGGAATTTGGGAAGGCACGGCTCGTCTGGAAGAGGGTCATGGGAGAACACTGAGTCCTCTCCCGATGAGCAGGTGGAGCTGCGGGTGTCCGGGAAGCCGGGGGAATACTGATCCAGCGGCATGGAGAGGTCCAGGTACTCCTGGGAGGGATGAATGGTGATGGGCTCCAGATGGGATCGAGCATCCCATAGGGAGCGCTCAGCCCCGGCACTGTGGTGCTTCTCCTACCTGGTTGGAGGTCATGGCCACGATCCTGTCCAGGTCTTCCACCAGCTGCTTGAAGGTGGGTCTCTGGGATGGGACTGCGTGCCAGCAATCCCGCATCATCATGTACCTGTGGGCACAGGGAGGTGAGGGATGAGCATGGGGACCCTGCCATGGGAGCACATGGGAATGGCCACTGGGAGCGTTATTCCAGGGATGTAGGGCTGCATAGAAGGAAGGGATCTCCTGGCTGCAGGGATGCTTTGGGAGCTGGGCTGATCCCTGCTCCAGGGTCATCCTGGCATCCTATCCTGCAAGCAGGAATGGGGGGAGTTGGTTGAAGAGGAGGCTCTGGGGAGACCTTAGAGCAGCTCCAATGCCTAAAGGGGCTAAGGGAAACCTGGAGAGGGGCTTGGGACAAGGGATGCAGGGACAGGACAAAGGGAATGGCTTTAAACTGATAGAAGGGAGACTGGGATTTAGACTGGAGCAGGATGAGCCCCATTGCCTGCCCTGCTCCCCACTCACAGCTCATTGGTGCAGTTGCTGGGCTTGTCCATCCTGTGCCCTTCCTTCAGCAGCTTGAAGAGCTCCTCCACGGGCACACCGGGATAGGGTGAACCTCCCAGGGTGAAGATCTCCCACAGCAGCACACCAAAGGACCACCTACACAGGGCAAGAGCAGGAGATGCTGGGGTACCCATAGGGACAGCATCCCCCCTTTGGGGTCATTTCCTTGGTGGCTTCCTACTGCATCATTGCCGTCGAGTCCCTATATCCCTATCCCATCCCATGTCCCGTGTTGCTACTCACACATCGCTCTGGTGCGTGTATATGCGGTCGAACAGAGCCTCTGGGGCCATCCACTTCACAGGCAGGCGACCCTGGAGCACAGGAAAGCTCATTAGCTGGCAGGGATTGGACCTGCACTAACCCTAACCCAACCCCAACCATAACCCTAACCCTAACCCTAACCCTGGATGCAGCCCTGCATGCCCATGGCATCACCGGCACGGGATGGAGCATCCCTGGCACGTGGAGCACCTCCAGATTCACCCAACACTCACATTCGTGGTCTTCTTGTAGTAATCAATGTGATGGATGTCACGAGCCAGGCCGAAGTCCGCGATCTTCATCACGTTGTCCTCGGTCACCAGCACGTTCCTGGCTGCCAGATCCCTGTGGATGCACTGACCAAGCACAGGGATATCAGCACATCCCCAAGGATGGGTCCCCACCATTGAATCCCAAGCCCCACATCCCATCGGGATGCTCCTCACCTTCTTGGAAGCCAGGTACTCCATGCCCCGGGCCACTTGGTAGGCACAGGACACCAGGTCCTTGAAGGAGAGCTGCTCCTCAGGGACACGTGTGGGGTTGTAGCAGTATTCCATGCCCGGAGGCCTCCGTGCCTGCAGGTATTCCCGCAGGTTGCCTTTGCTGGCATACTCCACGATCACATAGAGGGGTCCTAGGGTGGGATGAGAGGTTGGAACATGGAGCAGGAGCTCCGGACCCTATGGATGCAGGGAGAGCCCTTCCCAGCCTCACCGTCCTGCGTGCAGGCTCCCAGCAGGTTGATGATGTTCTTGTGCTTGCCGATCATCTTCATCATCTCCATCTCGGAGATGAGGTCGGACAGGTCCTTCTCTGTGGCGTCGGCTAAAGGCAGAGGTCGGTGATGGGGGTTGGATGTGGGTACCCCCACATTGCACCATCACACCCGGACCCCCCTTCTCACCACCACTTACACTTGAGCATCTTCACGGCCACCTTGGTGACGCGGTTGGGTTTGTCCTTGTCCAGCCCGATGGCTTCCGCCAGCACCACCTGCCCGAAGCATCCTTCTCCCAGCGGCTTGCCCAGGATCAGCCTGGTGGGAGAGATCCCAATATGGGTGTATGGCAAAGCCAAGCCCCGATACCGGCAGCACCCGGTGCCGGAGCCGCATCCCATGGCACGGATGGGACCTCACCTATCCCTTGGCAGCTCCCAACGCGGGTCCTCCGGCAGCTCGTACTCAGAGACACCGGCCAGCATGGGGGTGCCGCTGGAGGAGAGGCGCGAGGGCCGGACCAGCATCACCCCCGAGTTCATGGAGGAGCTGGAGTCGGCCGAGACCTGTGGTGGGATTGTGGGTTACCTTCATGCTGCATCCACTGCCCCCGTGGATGCTGAGCCAGGGGGCTCAGAGCACAACCCCTGCCTGCAAACCCTGCCTGCAGCCCCTGCCTGCATGTGGGTCCAGGCTAAGGTGTGATTCATTCCCAGCTACTGGTTTCCAGGCTGAGAGCATTGGGGATGCTGGAGAAGAGGAGCTGTGTGGAGAGCTCAGAGCAGCTTCCAGTGTCTGAAGGGGCTACAGGGATGCTGGAGAGGGGCTCTGCATCAGGGACTGTAGGGATGGGACAAAGGGTGATGGGTTCAGACTGAAACTGGGAGTTCAGGTTGGTGATAAGGAAGAAGTTCTTTATGTGAGGGTGCTGAGGCCCATAGAAGTGAATGCTCCATCCCTGGTAGTGTTCAATGCCAGGCTGGACAGAGCCTTGGGTGACACGGTCTAGTGTGAGGCATCCCTGCCCATGGCAGGGGTTGGAACTGGATGATCTCCAGCTCCTTTCCAACCCAAACCATTCCATGATTGTATAGCATTAAAGCTGCTGTAAATCCTCCTCTCCTCACCCTCAGTGAACCACGAGGGGTCACAGCGCATCCCCTCTGCCTGGGGGACACCCATGGATGTCCCCCCTATCCCATACCACAATGGGCACCAAGAGGGTGGCAGGGGTCCCACAGTGCTGGGTGACCCCAGGGGGGGCAATAGGTGCAAACAAACCCCCTCTCTACTTTCTGTTACCTGTCTGCGCAGGGGGATGCTCTTGGCCAGCTTGTGCACGGCCAGCTGGCTGTTGAAGTCCGTCTTCTTGGTGGTGCTCTTCATCTTGTAGATGATGATGGTCACCACCATGCAGGAGATGAGGAAGGCCCCGGTGCAGTAAATGATGATCTCCAGGTACAAGGGGGATGTCATCATGGTCGGGGTGTCTTCAATAGCTGGGTCGGTGTGAACAGGGTGTTAGCATCCATGAGCCCCCCTGGTTCTGCATTGCTGGAGCCTCGGTGCAGCAGGGACCAGGGGGTGTCACCCATCCCAGAGGGATGGGGCAATGCAGCATCCCAGGAACCAGCCCCATTCCCAGTGCTCTGCATCCACTCAGAGCTCAAGTCCTGGCCATGGTGGGATGGGGCCTGACTTGGAGCAGAGCAGCCAGAAGCATCTCCAGTGGCAGTGACCTGCAGTGGGACCCATCCATGGGGCAGCCCCTGCTTTGCTGGGTCACATCAGAGCCATGCACAGCTCCAAAGGGTCAGTGTGGCCACAAACAGTGATGGATCTGCACCCCCCAACTGACCCCCCCCAAGAACAGAGCCTCAGAGAGAGGTGTAAGAGGGAGTGAAGATTCCGGTCCCATCTGAGCACACCCGGCTGGAAAACAGCACCTGATAACGGGGAAAGCCTTTGGCTGGGAAGCACCAACCAGGCAGCATCCCAAAAGCTTTCCCGGGTGCTGTTATCAGGCTTTGGTCCATGCATTGATGCCTGGGGAGCAGCATCAATGGGGACACAGGGGCACAGCAGAAGCGACACACACAGAGCCCCACATGGGTCCTGTGCTGCAGGGCAAGGCAGGGAGCACCCCAAAACCTTGCCCTGGGTACGGGACCCTCCTGCTCCAATGGAGCAGCCCCTGGTTAAGCACCCGGGTATGCATCAACTGGGCCAGGGAGAGAGCAGGGGGCAGACCCCAATGGGGGCACACAGAGGGGGGGATGCGCATCCCATCCCGCTCTGGCTGCAGGGAGCATTCCCACATTGAGTGCATGGGGGGGACCGGGATGTGCTCTCTCCCGGACCACGATGCATACATTGGAAAGGAGGGAGGAAAGGAAGAGGAGTATATACCTTCGAGAACTGTCAACCATGCAGAGTGATGGGAGATCCCAATAGAATTACCCGCCAAACATGTATACTCCCCAGCATCCTCAAATGAGACATTCCTTAAGTGAAGGACTTCCATTTCCTTGTCTGTCGTGTTAACACCAGCCGTCTAGAGGGGAAAATGGAAGCAAAACACGGAGAAGCAAACACCATGAGATCCTATGGGAAGGAGGCCAGAGAGGAGGGAGAGCCCCAGGGAGCAGACAGAGACCTGCTAGAGACCCTTGGGATGAGCACTCATCCAGGCGGACCTAAGGAGATGCTGGTTAAAAACCCTTCACCAAACTGAGTGTCCTGCCCATCTGAACATGCTGGCAATGGGCTGCATGGAGAAATGAACCCCAGGCAGAGCCGGCTGGGTGACTTGGATGACATGGGGGGGTATGAGGATGGAGATGGGAGGATGGAGATGGGAAGATGAAGACAACAAGGATGGAGACAAGAACGATGGAGACAATGAGGATGGAGATGGAAGGATGGAGACAAACAGGATGGAGACAACAAGGATTGAGACAGGAGGATAGAGACAATAAGGATGGAGATGGGAGGATGGAGACAACAAGGATGGAGACAAGAAGCATGGAGACGGGAGGATGGAGACAGGAGAATGGAGATGAAAGGATGGAGACAACAAGGATGGAGATGGGAGAATGGAGACAAGGAGGATGGAGACAGGAGGATGAAGACAGGAAGACGGAGATGAAAGGATGGAGACAAGGATGGAGACAGGAGGATGGAGACAAGTAGGACGGAGACAGGAGGATAGAGATTGGAGGATGGAGACAATGAGGATGGAGAAGGGAGAACGGATACAGGAGAGCAGCACAGACAGGGGACCCAGCACCACATTGCTCCCATCCACACACAGACGGGTGCCAGGGCTGGGTGCGCACCGGCCCCATATCAGCACCACAAGCACCAGTGCTCAGTGATGCCGGACCCACCAGGCACCCGGGGTGGGAAGCAAACAGGAGGAACACAAGGACACACATGGGGGGCACAAGCCCAACCGGCCCCACTGAGGATTTTTCCATGGCTGTGGCACCAGGAACAGCAGAAACAAGAGAGCCCAGAGGTCTGTTCTCCACCGCTGATGGTCGAGGAAACACCCCGGGGGTGTTGTCCCCATTACCTTGTGCCCGAGGCCTGGTGACCGTGAGCCACGCAGACTGGTTGGCCTCGCCAATATAATTGGAAACCTTACAAACATACTCCCCGCTCTCCTCCTCTGTCACATTATACAGGGTCAGCACCTCCGCATCAGAGCTATTAATCCCCGAGTGCTGGAACAGACCAACAACATGGAATCACATTGATGGGATGAACATGGGATGCAGGAGAGGACGTGGGGGCCGTCACCATCCTGCTCCACACCTGCGGGTGCTGGTGTGCGCGCTGCGAGCATCACTGCTGCGGTGCAGAGGGAGCTGCTCTCATTGGGATCAATGCATCCAGCTCCCTGCATCCAGCCCCATGCATTGCCCAGGGTCACCCACCCAGCCCCATGGTGGGACCTCAGCACAGAGCATGGTGGTGGCTCTGGAGCTCCTGCTGCCCAATGGTGGTACCCAAGCATCCCCCGGTGCCGGCAGGGATGCAGGATGGAGCATCCCGGAGTGCGGCTTTACCTTCAGGATCTGGACATAGGGCAGGTTATCGGGACCGATCTTGCTGCCGTTGACCTCGATGTGCTTCAGCCACTGGATGTGGGGCTGGGGGTCACTGTAGACCTTGCAGACAAACTCCACGTTGCTGCCCAGAGCCACTGTCTTGTTGGCAGGCAGCCCTGCCTGCAGGATGGGCCGGTGCGGGGACCGCTCTGCGGGATGCAGGGCCATGGGGCACCTCAGGATGGGGCTTGGGATGCTCGGACACCCCATACCCTGCTATGAGGAACCCCAGCTATGGGATAGGTGAAATCCTGGTGCGGGGACAGGATTGTACCTATTTTGGGGGGGGTGAGAGGTCAAACAAACCTAAGGAGGGCCCCGGCTGTTAACAAAGCGGCTGCCACTGTGGTGAGTCAGCATTAACAAACCCCTTTGTTCACCTCCTTGGCTGTTCCCTTCAGTTTGCTCAGTGTAATCAAATTAAATCACATTTTGAATGGTTCATTTACTGGCATTTAGAGCAGCTCCACATGTGGAACTGCTCAGAGCAGCCTTCCCAGCTGGGAATTATGGCTAATAAGGCGATTAGGACAAGTTTCTGTCTGGTCTATGGAATGATTTCCACCACAGTTAAAAACCCCCATCTCGAACCTCCCCATCCACTGGGAATGGTGGGATAGAGGGGACCACGTGCTCCTCACCCACGACATCCAGCTGGTACGTGTGGTTGATGCTCCCGTATTTGTTCTCCACAATGCATGTGTAGTTGCCTTTATCGGATGGCACCACTGAGTCCATGATGATGCTCCAGGTCGCGTAGCGGACCTGGGGATATAGAGATGGCCACAGGTCACATCCGAAGCTGTGGATCCTCATCCCTATCCATGGCTCAGCCCCTCCACATGGGCAGGACATAAATCTCCCTTTGAGGTCACCTTTCCTAGAGGGACTGTAATGGTTCCCAGCTGTCCCGGGACAGCCTGGCCATGGAGCCAACTGCACAGGGAGCAGATGCTGGGATGGGAGCGCAATGGGCACAGGGACATCCCTATGGAGAGCCCCAGAGCATGGAGGGAACAGATCTGCATTGTCTGTTCCCACTGTGCTTCCCGGCTGGCTCCAGGCTCGGATCCATGCTGCTCCCCATCACCAGCCCCTCACTGTGACCAGGCACATTCCCTTTGGGATGGATCCCAGCAGCTTGGCTGTGGGTGCTCCCTGGGTCCCTCTATGGGCACAGGGACAGTTTTTCTCCTCCCTGTGGCTGCATTCCTTGCTCCCAGCTGGAATCTGGTTGTTTCCACATTTCAGCCCCATTAGTTATCCAGGGCACTGCTGTCACCATACAGGGAGCCATGGTGCTGCCAGCAGCCCCACTGTGAGCCTATGGCCCTCCCCGGGATGTGCTGCATGGAGCTGTGACGTGACCACATCTCTGCTGCATATCCCTGCCATGGGAGCCCAAGCAGGAATCTGGGATGGAGAAAGGGGATGTGCTCCCTTGTGGGGTCACCAGGGTGTGTGTGTGTGGGGTCTTTAGGCTGTAGCTGCAGCCCTGGGTGATGGCATGGGCACAGGCACCTCACACTGGGCCGGGATGCTCCAAGCCCCATCCATGGGATGCTGCTGGTACCTTGTACCCCCCGATGCGGTGGTCGGGCTTGAACTCTTTGCCGTTCTTCAGCCAGCGCAGTGTGGGGTTGGGGGTCCCGCTCGATGGACACTTGAACTTCACTGTCTTGGCAGCGGGGACGGCGTGGAGCTTCTTCTCCATCTTCTCTGGATAGGTCCAATAGGGAGCGATGGCCTCTGGGGGCAGAACGGGGGGCTCAGCACCCATTGATACCCATGGGGAGCTCTGGGGTTCTGCTCAGTTTAATGCTATCCAGGAGTCACAGGGCCCTTTGTGAGGTGCAGCAGTGGTTATGCCATAGCCCTGCCTGCACATCCCCTTGCCCTGACCAGGCTGCCTTCCCCACCACTGGGTGCCCTGTGCTGCATCCTCCATCTCTATGGGATGCTTTCAAGCCTGCCCAGCTTCCCCTTTCCCCCCCACCAATGCATCCCTCACGTACGGTTCGGTTTGGTGTTATCTGCCTCCTTCTCCTCCGAAGAGGAATCATCTTCATCATCATCATCCTCCGCGGAGGGGAGAGCGTCTGCAAGAGAAGAGATGCTCGGTTGAGCACCCATGCATGGACCATTCCCGAGCGGGGCCGGAGCATTGTGGGGTGGTGATGCAGGACGGTGCAGGGCTCAGCAGGGATGTGCAGGGATCACACTGTGCACGTCACCAGCACCCACAACCCCTTCACCCTGGGGGTGATTGCAGAGCTCCACAGTGTGCCCAAGCACAGCTCCTCACCCCATACCACCAACCCATGGGGACGGCAGCCGAGACCCCTTGTGCACAGAGCAAGCCTCGTTGCACACCTCTTACTCCATCAACACCAACACAGACCTCAGCCCCATGCAGGATAACACTCAACAACCTCCAGTGCTTCTCCCTGTGACGCAGATGGGGGGGTCACCAGCATCTCCTCCGGGCACCCCAACTCACTGCGCAGATCCATTGGGCCGGTGCATGCAAAGGATGCGCGGATGCAGCCCAATCCTTGCTCCACATTCCGGCCCCGGGGCTGCCCCATTCCCTATGGCCCCGGGGCCGCTACGAACCTGAGACGTTGACGGAGAAGAAGGTGGTCTCGCTTCCCGAGGGGCTGTTGGTCATGCAGGCATAGAGCCCCGAGTCCTCAGGCACTGCATCCCTGACCTCTACCTCCTCGCCGGTGATGCGGGTCCGGTTGTTCTCGCTGAGCTGGATGCCATCCCGCACCCAGTTGATGCTCTGGACGTCATCCCGCAGCTGGCAGCGCAGCTGGAGGAGGTCACCGGGATGCGCAGAGTAGGATTCCACCTCGATTTTGGCTTTGGGCAGAGCTGGAGGCGTTAGGAAAGGAGAGAAAAGAGAAGGAGAAAGGAGATAGAGACCAAAGGAAACCATGCTGCTGTTAGGGAGGCAACATGCGCGGCTGGGATGCTCTGGTGCTGCCCCGATGGCAGAGCGGAGGGGATGGGAGGCAGCGGCTGCTTCACCCCACATAGGACCCATTTGGGTGCTGGGCAGCTCTAAAGCACCCGCACACCCCTGGGTCTCATTAGCACATAAGCATGGTCACAGCAAGGGGCTGGGATGGGGACACCTCAAGCTGCTTGGGCAGGACCAGGCTCCCTTCTAGGAGCATCCCAAATCCCTGCTGGGCTCTGCCACGTGCAGAGACCCCAGGACCCTCAGCACCACGAGCAGGGCAGCAGCGAAGCGGGTCAGGGTCCCCATGCCTGTGGTTGTTAGAGCAGGGGCTGCAGCAGGACAGAGGGCAGGGAGCGAGAGCAGCGGCATGGGAAGGGTCAGCCCAGGGAGCTCCAGTGGAACAGATGCCGGGCCCGGCGTTCCCAGGGCCGGGAATGCCGCAGCTGCTCCCGACGTGACACGTGCGAGCAGCACAAAGGTCCTTTCTCTCCATCCTGCTGCTGCCTCGTCTCATCTCCTGACCCTCCCTGTGCAGACGTTGGCTCTGTCCTGTGCCTGTGCTGCTCTCCCCCATCCCGGCCTTGGTCCAGGTTTCCAACCATCTCCTCCAATTCCATTTGGGAGAGGAAGGGTTTAGGCTATTGCAGCTCCACAGGTGCAGGGGCTCCATGGGATGCAGTGTGAGCATCATCCTGGGACGATGTGCATGGCTCCACATCCTCCGGGATGGAGGCAGGGAATAGCTGGCTCGTCGGGACACAGCGACAGGGATGAAGCTCAATTGCTCTGAACCAGAAGGATCCAGAGTGGAGGCTGGAAAATCCCAGCTAACCCTTGGAAACAGCTTGGAATGGTTCAATCTTCACCTGATGGGTGTCTCGAGGGATGCTCAGTGTGCACCCAGCCTGCAAGCACCGTGCTGCATCCATGGGGGACAGGGCAAAGCCACAGCTTCCCAATGGGAACCAGCATCCCGGTGCACACCAGGTGCAGAACTAACCCATGGCATCACCCTCACCCATTGGTACCCACTGAGCCACACAAGCACAACCTCTTCTCCTCCCTGGTGCATCCCTGAGCAGCTCCTCCTGCACCAAACATCTCTGGAGCTGAAGCAGAGCAGGCTGCGGGTGCAGGCAGGGAGTGCAGGCAGGGAGTGCAGGCAGGGAATGCTCCGCTCCTCCCAGCAGCTCCCTGCTGCCAAAGCCAAAGCCGAGCTCTCCATCGTGACCTGTGCTTTGCCTTCTGGCCTCTTCTTGTTTCCTTGCACTGATGAGCAGCTTCATGGGGAAAACATCCAGAATCCCTCCTTGTCCCTCTTGTTAGCTCCGCAAGGAAGGATTTGCTTTCCCCAATGCTGCAGGTCCAAAACAGGGCTCCAGATCCATCAGGAAGAGGTTACGAAGCGTTTCAATACGGAAGATGAAGCCTGCTGGGAGTCCCTTAGGTGCAGGAGGAAGGGGCTGGCTTTGCCCCCGTTGTCGGGTACTTGCCGTGGCTGTGATTTGTGTTCCAATGCATCACAGGCACCCTATAGCACACACAGTGCCCCACAGCCACCGGTCCCAGCACCATAGGAGCCGGTACTCAGCGTCCTCCTGCCCGTCCCCATCCCCTGCACAAGCAGAGCAAGGTCAGCGAGTGATAAAAGAGGCAGGATAAGCCAAACCAACACTAAACGTGGAGCCGCAGCCGCAGCCTTATCTGCCCTTATCACACTGCCTCCATTCCGGCTCTGCCCTTCCCACACACCGGCGCATTCCTTATGGAGCACAACAACCTGCAGAAGGCAGGAGCTGCCAAGGGCCATCCCTAAGGACATAACCCCCATTGCTTGTCCCCAGCCGGCAGCATGTGAGGAGCCGTGCACAGATCCAGGCTCCCATCCCCACACTGGACCCGCATGGTCCCACCACCATCACACTGTGCCCACATCAGTTCGATCCCAAAACACTGCTGGGAGCTATAAGGAAGGGAATACTTCATCCCGGCCCAGCCCAATGCCACAGAGGCAGTGCCATAGCTCAAACAGGTCCCTTCCCATGGGCACAGCATCCCATAGGATCCCATGTAAGTGCCACCAAACCCCGGCGTGTGGCCAGATCCCCTTTCAAAGGCAGCAGCCCCTTCCCCCAGCACATCAGGGGCTGGTTTGCATTAACAGCATGACCGGGGCTGTGATGGACGGAGAGGGGAGGCAGAGGGCAGGATCCTGCCCTTTGCTCACCCAGGGCCCATCTCTGGCACTATGGGATGAGGCGGAAAACGCGGCATGGTGGGAATGGCCCCAGAAGGAATTCACAGCATAATGAGCGTGTCCAGGTTAATGCACCCGGACAGCACAGGCTTGGACGTGGTCCTGGCACTGGGATGGCCAGGCTGGCACATGCATCCCATTGGAATCGCAGCATCCGGAGCAGTGCGGCCCCGGGATACCCTTACAGCTCCATGCACCATCATTAGGGTGAGCCCATTGGCTCCATCAACACCCAGGCTAGGCAGAGCCTTGGTTGGCAGTGCGAGGTGTCCCTGCCCATGGAACTGGATGATCCTAAGGCCCTTCCCAACCCAAATCATTCCATTATTAATGCTTCCTTGTGTTCTGCTCCTTCATAACCCAAACCACGGCCTGAGAGCAAGCAGGGCAACAGGGAGGAGAGCAAACAACACACCCGCACCAAAGGAAGCAGCAAAACACCCGTTAGAACTGAACTCTCTGCTGTTTGCTCCCTGTTTAACTGCACCTCTTTGGGATGGGGACAGCGCCAGTTTCCCAGCCTGGATCCCATCCCATCCCAGTACAGTTTACATCCCATCCAGAGCAGCCTGGGCTGGGTTTACAACCTAATCCCAGTTTGAAATGGAACCAAGAGTGGAGCTGAGCCTGGCGAGCACTGCATGGTTCCCAATGGGAATAACGGTATGGGGACAGCCCTGGGGAAGGGAGGACACTGATCCACCTTCCCCCCCATCCCCAGTGCCCCCATCCCATGCACACCCAGCCCAGCCCGCAGCCAGCGATGCCAATGCCGATGGGGATGGCAATAAAGCAGCCAACAAAGCGGTGCAGGGACAATGCAGGCAGGGGGGGCGAGGGGAGGCCGGTTGCCCTGGAGACCCCAGCGGGGCTTTCCAAAGGTATTTCCTGAGGAGAAAGCACACACATGCCCGGCAGCCCCACTAATCCCAACAGGAAGCGCTTTACTGGGATGTGGGGATTGGTTTCTTTCTTATTTAAAATGGTCTTCATTCCCCCCTGCCCAAGCCCAGCCCAGGCTGCAATGGAAGGGGATGCCCCCAGCAGCATCCCTGCATCCCGGGGTGATGCACATCCCTGATTCCCCTTCCATAGGATGGGGAGACACAGAAGCAATCATATGGGGGGATGCCCCCAGCAGCATCCCTGCATGATGCACATCCCCAATTCCCCTTCCATAGGATGCGAGAGCCCCATAAGAGGCTCAAGGCACCACCAGCTCTTCCTAATGAAGCTATATTGGGGTGCTGAAGCAGGTTATCCCACCCTGTGGTCCCCATCTTGCTGGGAGATGGGGCCTGATGCACTGCCCCATGCATCCCACTCTTCCCAGCCTGTGCCAAAGGAAGCAGCACTTCATTAACAGCCCTGCTGGTCCTTTGCAAAGCTGTCAGCATTAACCCACCCCTTTCCCCCCATGGGCAGCCACACTCAATGCTCTGCATCACTCAAAGCAGGGGGCACAAGCATGCACCCATCGGCTCCCCTCAGGCCTGGGATACCCCAAGCAGGTCCTGCCCATCCTGGGGGGCACAGGGAACACCCCCATTCACACAGGTGCCAATGGCTTTTTGCCTCTCTGCGGTGCCCCACACATGGGGGGCTCAACAGGCAGCCCCCAGCCCCATAGATGCCCCTCATGGGGCAGCTCCAAAGCACTGCTGCTTATCCCAAAGACTCCTGTTTCCTTCTTTCCTCCTCAATTAAGGGCTGGAGCAGCAGCATCTGAGTGGAAAAGTGGGAGGTGGGAACAATGCCCACTGGGCAAGCTGGGAGGGGGACCAGAGGACATGGGGATGCCCCTGCAATTGGGGTCTGGGGTTGGTGCCCCCCACATGCTCCAATAACAACCCAGGGCTGGTGCCATCAAGCGGCTTCATGGCTTGGCCATTGCTGTGTGATGGGCTCCAAACCTGATCCCTTAGGAATCCATTGGGAAACACCAAGGGAGAAAAGGAGGATGGAGAGCAGGGAAATGGGGAGCAGGGGAACAAAACCCACCTGGGAACAAGCCATGCCCCTCGCTTTGCCCCCTCCAAGGATGCTGCAGCCGTGTCCCAAGCCATAGCTGCACCAAAGAGCCCCCAAAACCTCTTTGGGGCTGAGGTGCATGTTATGGTGCTCCCCCCTTCCAGCTCCTCATAGAAACCTGCTTCACACCCCCAGGCAGGGATGGGGCAGCCCCATAGCATGGAAATGCCTGAGCAGCAGCAGCAGGGAGGACAATAGCAGACAGGGAGAGAGGAACAAAATCCCCTCGGCAATTTGGTGCAGGTTTCTATTTAACCTGGAGACAAAGACAGGCTTTGTGAGGAGGGCTCAGGAGGCTGCGCATGGACATTTCTTGGCTTTTCCCTTGATCCCGGTTTTGTTTTACCACCTCCAGGTTTAGGTGCCCATAAACCATAGTGAGTGCCCGGGAATGGGAGATTTGCTGCGAGGTTCTGCACTGATCCCCAAATCCATAGGGAAAGGGAGAAGGGGCCAGGATGGAGAATCCAGGATTCCTGGCTCCATAAAACGGAAGTTTGGTGGCCTCAGGACCCATAGAACAAAGCAGCAGCACATGGATGCTCATGGACCGGTGATGATGGACACGATGCCCCACACGCACCCCATGGAACCCCCATCTGTGGGGCTGGATGTGGTAGTGCTGGCTGTGGATCCTGGCTCCAGAGCGGCTCTTCCCATCCCGCATGTCCTGCTGGGAACATTGTGTTCCCTGCAGCCGGCCCCGGAGCCAAGGGCCGGACTCTGCCCCAGCCGGGCTCCTGCTGTGGCACTAATTGGGCCTCCCTGCTGGGAACCGTGTCGGGAATGGTTTCCAGAGGTTATTGTTAGCCCTGGCATGAGGCTGGCGAGGAACCAGCTCCCTCCTCACGCCGCTTCCCAAGCGTTCCCGAGGCTGCAGGGCTCCTGCTGCACCCACCTCACAGCATTCCCAATGCCGGGGTCAGTGCTGCCAGTGCCTTAACCACAAACCCCACCAGGAAACCTCTTCCAGGAAGAGCAGTCTCCCGAGGAAAACATGTTTACCGCTGTCAACCGCGCTGTTGACACAAGCAGGGAGTGAGTGTGCCAATGGAAAACTCTTGGAGATGGTCCCTGCGAGCAGGGATGCTCTGCCAAGGCTCCGGATGGATCCATAACCAAGGGACCTGTGCTCAGAGCCACAGACCCAGCCACAGCAGCGTGGCCACATTCCAGCTGGGATCATGCTGTTGATACCGGCTCACCCATAGGGCTCCTGCCCCATCCCACACTGTGATCCGTGAAGGGATTGCTCACCAGCAACCAGCCGCTGGGGTTTGGTGGGGGGGACAAGGGGGAGTGAGCCTTAGGAAGCAAAGCAGTCCCCATAGAGCAGGCATTCCTGGGTAATTAAAACCAAAAGGCAGGGAATAGGGGGCTCTGCTTCTTCTCTGCCTCACCAAGGGGAAGGACCAAAGGTTTTTAACTGCTGGAGCTGTGCTTTGGGGGGGCAGGAGACCCCTGATACCCCCCCAAGCCCATCCACAGCCCCTCAATGAGAGGGATGCTCTTGCTTGGGGATGTGCTCTCCATCTCCAGCCCAGGGATGCTCTGCAGCAGTGCAGAGGCTGCAGGGACCACCTGCACCAGCCCCAGCTTTGAACCCAGCTCCATGGGAATCCATTCTCCAGCCAGCAGCGATCCCAAGGGTCTCCATGGGATGCGTTCATCCATGTGGATCCTCATCCAGCACAAGGTTTCACACACATCACAGTGCTGTGACGGAGCCCCCAGAGCCTCACATCCTTCTCCAAGCCAACACCATCAGCTTTTGCCACTGTTTCTCTCCAGGTTTAAAACATCCATAGGGAACTGTGGACACCTCCTTGTGCCCAACCCAATGGGATAACGTGCGCTACATCCCTGCTGCCAGCTCCTCAGCAGCCATGTGGCACTGTGCTTGTGCCCCATGGTGGCACCTCACCCCAGCCTTTCCTTCTTCCACATGGGAGACTGGCTATCTTGTTGCCAAGGGAGGAATGCAAGGGATAAGGGAGCCAGATGCTCCCAGCTGGCATGGCCATGGTGGGTAGGTTGGATGCGATGGGTTGGTTGGATGTGATGGGTTCTGGATGAGGTGGGTTGGTTGACCATGGTTGCCCATGGTGGGCTGGTTGGACATAATGGGTTGGATGTCCATGGTGGGTTGGGTGCCCATGATGGGTTAGATGCCCATGGTGCACTGGATGCCCCTGGTGCACTGTGCCCATAGTGCACTGGATGCCCATGGTGGATTGGATACCCATGGTGGGTTGGATACCCTTGGTGCATTGGATGCCCATAGTGCACTGGATGCCCACGGTGGGTTGGATACCCCTGGTGCATTGGATGCCCATAGTGCACTGGATGCCCACAATGGGTTGGATACCCCTGGTGCACTAGATACCCACGCTGGGCTGTTTTGCCCATCTTACCTTGGTCGGGCAGGGTCGGGGCCGGCCTGGCAGCTGAGAGCGCGGCTGTGACCAGCACAGCCCAAAGGATGAGGCACCTCCAGGTAAACATCCCACTGCTGCGGCTACTGCTCGGCGACTGGGCTCCGCAACAACCACTCCATGGGGACCCTCCGCCGGATCAGCCCCTCCGAGCTGTGGATGAGGAGAGCAGAGTGAGGGCAGGCTGAGAGGCAGCCCCACATCCCAACCCCTGGCTCCCCATTGCCGGTGATGCTCTCGGAGCATCCATCCCGTGGGGTATTCCCAGCATGGAGAGACCCAGGTCATGTCCTCCTGAGTGTGATGTGCTGAGGACAAAGGTGCTGGTGAAGCCCAATTGGATGCAGGGGAACTTCCCAGAATAGTGGGAGTCATTTCCAGTTGGAGAAAGGAAGTTTCTGCTCCCTGATCCCTGCACTTGTTTGGGCCAAGAAGAGGAATTCCCACATTGATCAAAATGACGCAAAGCCCTTGACTCAGGCCCAGCTTCCAGAAATGTCTCAGTTTAATCATGCTCGGATGGAAAATGCTCCTCAAATCTCAACAGGTTTGGGATAGGGGAAACATTCCTATGGGGAATGGCTGCTTCTCCCCTGCACAAGCAGACCCCTGGTCTCTGCCCCTTGCTTCCACATCCCAAATGACCCAGGACCAGCAGCACCACGCTCCTATCCAAGGCTTCACTGCGGCAAATCCCACATATCCACACCAAAACCTGTCCATGCCCCTGCCACAGACAGACACAGATCCCGCTGCCAACCCCGGTGCCCTCCATCCCCCATAGGATCTCTAGGGCATTCCCTATGGAAGCGCTTCCCGGAGCTGAAGGGGTTACCAGCGCTCGCCTCCGCACGCAGATCTCCTTCCACCGACAGCTGTGTTCCCAGTGTTTGGGGAGAAATCCCACTTCCAGAGCCAGCAATGCAGCTCGCTCCCATCCCTGCCAGCTCTCACCATCCCCTTGTCCCTATCCCTGCTCCAGGCATCAGAGCCAGGATCAAGCACAGGGAGCCCAATCCCGGCTATAGGGATGTGCCCTCCATGGCTTCATCCCCCCTTCCCAGCACGCCAGGAGCATGGAGCTCTGCCAGAACACATCCGAGGGGGAGCCAAAGCCGATGCCGGAGCCCAGCCGGCTCCGGCCAACTGCTTCCAGCAGCACGGAGCCGTGTTCCACCCCCAGCACATCTGTGGATGCAGGAGCCTGGGATAGAGATCCCGGTTCTCCTGCTCCCGCTGGGCTTTGCCAGTGAGATCCCTGCCCAGTTCATTGCACAACCCAAGGTTGGGATGCTGCTGGTGATGGATGCTCCAGGAGAACACAACGTGAGGGTGTGCAGGGGATGATGCCATCCCGAACCCCTCTCTGGGTCATGCACATCCCTGGGGTGCAGCCGGTCCGAGCATCCCAAGCTCACCCGGTCCCTGTCCCATCCGCCTCGTGCTCCCATTCCCAACGTGCCATGGGAAGGAGGTGTGGAAAGCAGGGGCTGTTCAAGCAGTGAGTAACAATGGCAGTGAGTAATGAGCAGCTACTCATCCTCCCCACACACGGAGCTGTGGCCATTGCCTCTCCTGCTCCCCCTGCGCTCCCGTTGTCCAGAGCCGGCTTTTCCCCATGGATCACGGGAGGGTTGGAAGGGACCTTAAAGCTCATCCAGTTCCAACCAACACCTTCCAGTAGAGCGGGGTGCTCCAAACCCCATCCAGCACTGCCAGGGATGGGGCAGCCACAGCTCCCATTTGACATTGGATGCTCCCCAGGACCCTCTTCAGCTCCAAGGAACCCATTTAGGGGTTCCCATTTGGGAAGCCCAAACACAATGGCTGGAAAAGCAGGGACACAAGCAACGAGACCGGGAAAGCAGCACCCAGCAAACCCCAGTGATATCTCCAAGTGCCAGGAGTTATCGGATGGGATCAGGGATAGGAATGGGAAGGTGGAATTCTTCAAGGTGTCTATGTCTATAACAAGAAATAGGCTTTGGTCTCTGTGGCAATCGTGTTCTGTGTTGCAGTCATCAGCAGCACACGCTCCCCGGAACATGCCCTAATGCGGAGCGTCTGCGTGGGCCTCCGAGGGGAGGGATGCAGGGATGGGAGCAGGGAAGGAGCCCAGCGCCTGCAGGAGCAGCAGTTCCTGACCAATGAGTCAGTGCTGGCTCGGTGCAAGGCAAAGCCCTTCTCCAGATCCACCTCGGAGCGGGCGCCTTCCAGCTGATTCAGGGGCTCGACAACGGGATATTTCCATGGCGTATGGGTCGTTGGCAGCCAGGAGCTGCCCCGTGGCTGGGAGAGTCACTGGGAAGGAGGGAAGGATGCAGGAGCTGATGCTCAGCTTCCCAGGGCACAAGGAGGAGGTTATGGCTTTGCCGGCAGGCGGACAGGGCTGCATCCTGCACACTGAGTACATGGAATGGTTTGGGTTGGAAAGGACCTGAAGCTCAGGCAGTTCCAACCCCTGCCATGGGCAGGGATGCCTCACACTGGACCGTGTCACCCCACAACCTGGCTTTGGCATCCCGATGTTCTGAGGGGTATATCCCAGATGCTGAAGGGAAGGGGCAGCAGAGACCTTTCCCTCTTTCCAGAGGGATAACAGAGCCCTCTTTACCCATGGCAAGCAGGGAGAGCGCTCCCACCTGCCCCAACCCCAGCATGGCTCATACAAGCTTTATATAGATCCCAACAGGAAACCATGTCCTGCTGGATCTCCAGCTGCATCCCTGCTGCCCATGGCCCCAGCACACTGCAATTTACTGCTCCCGGGGTGGATTCAAGCAACTAAAAATGGAAGCAGCAAAAGAGGAGCCAGGAGCTACAAGTGCCCATTGGAGACCTGCATCCCAGCCGGCAATTACACCCACAGCACCATTCCGGAGCATGGTGATGGTGATGGGCATCCCTGAGGCTGTGGGGGGAAGATGCTCTCCTGTGTGCTAAGGAGCAGTCCCATGCAACCTGTATCCTGTATCCCTGTATCCCTGGTGGCTCCGCTCTGCCCTCTCCCATGCTGTGAGTCATGGGGCTGAGCTGTCCTAAGGATGTGCCACAAACTGGGACCTTCCCCACTCAGCCTGTGCCAAAGGTTTCTGTGCTGAGTGTAGTGGGGAAGCCCCTTCCCATTGCATGGCTCATCCCTGGGAATTCGGTGCTGGGGCATCCCAGGATCAGAGCCTGGGATCAGGATGGGGCTTCCCATGATGGCTGTGGGGGGGGAGATGCTGGTGGTTGGAATGATGGGGCTGGGGGGCTCTGCTGGCAGCACCCCCACATCAGAGCAACCCATAGACACCAGTGACACACAGGAGGCAGGAAAACACCAGGACAAGGCTGAATCCATCAGGGAGAAGAGCACATGGTCCAGAGCCCTGCCTGGCACTGATGCCCTCCAGTACAGGAGACTCAGTTTCTCCCTATGGCTCCACACCGGCAGCCTCCAGGTGCCCTTCCATGGGGAAGGAGGGCATTCCAAAGGCAAAGCTGGTCGGTGACAGGGGGAAAAGCTGCTCCCGTGCCACAGGCTGGGTCAGGAACCGAGTATTTGCTGAACTCAAAAGCAAACACAAGTGCAAATGGAACTATAGGGAGAATCCATAATGCTTAAAGCAGACGCATGCTTGGAAAAATAAATATCCAACTGTGCAGGATACATCCTGCCTTAACCCTTCCCAGCTCGCTGCAGTGGCATATGGGGCAGGAAGGATGGGGATAGGTCCAGCCTCTCCCTGTATCCCAGGAAAACCAGTTCATTTCCAGAAGCATCCTTAAATTCAGGGATCCCTACCCGAGGGCTTCGTTTTCAGGCTTAGAGCATCCATCAGTACCCAACCATCTCCACTGGGGTGGTGCTCTGGGAAAGGACTGGTTGAGGACAGGGATGCTGGGATGCAACCACCGGGACACAGGTGCAGAGGCTGTTTTCCAGCCTGGGAAGGACTGGATGGGGGTTTCACCCCATTCAGCTCCTCCAGGGAAGGCCGAGATAGCAAACACATCTCCAAGTGGTTCACTTCCATGCCCACAAGCAGAAGGTCCCAAACAGGGAAGGGATTAGCATCCGTGACCCAGCGCCTTCCAGCAGCCAGGGCTTGGGGGCAACACAGCTCCTGGTTGAGTTTGCAGGCGGATCAACCCATAGGGAGCCGAAACAGCCCAAGCTCTTTCCCAGTGGGAATGAAGCCGGCTCCCTGCTCCCGATGCTCCTGCCGTCTCCCGGCCAGGGCTGGGACTATTTATCCTAATCCCTTCAGAGCAACACAAGGCAAAGGCAACCGTGCATGCCAGGCACGGCCGGGATTAGGGGAGGAAGTGCTCCTGTGTGGGGAAAATGGCTGCTGGCCAGAGCAGGGGCTGCAGCGGCCCCCGGCTCGCTCCCTGTGTCCGACCCCCCCATCCCGAGCATCCCAACATCCCCATCACCCCATCAGCACCTCCTCTGCCTGCTCGCAGGCACCCCCACACCCCCCATCTCCATACTGGGACCCCACAGCGGCCGAGCCCGCCTTTATCAGCACGGGCCGTTAAGGTTTAAACATTGATGGGGAGGAAGCCGCAGCAGCCACCCGTGACACCGGAGCCATGGGGCAGCGACCCCACTGCTCCCGGTGCATCCCAAACACGGCCCCGCTCCGGCCTCACGGCTCCGAGGGCAGAACCAAACCGCACCACAACCCAAAACACCCCCACGGAGCCCATCCCGGTGCCGACGGCTGCGCTCCGATCCAGCAACGACCGGGAATGGCACACGCATTCCCGGCTGCACAGGCACAAACCAGAGCCCTTCCCAAAGACCCGCACGGAGTCGGGATAACAACGAAGGGATTCGGGATAACAACGAAGGGATTCGGGATACGGGCGGCTCTGGCAGCCCCCACCTCCCGCAGGCAGCCTGCAAACACAAAGGGAAGCACCAACTCCAGGACCGCGTTATCCCGACTCCTCCACCGGAACGCCCCAGGATCCGAAACCTGGAGCAGACCCAAACCCTGCTCCTTTTCCATCTCCTTCTGGAAGCCGCGAGCTTCCCGCTCAGGAACTTTTAGGGAACAAGGGACCAAGCAGCAACCGGAGAGACCAAACCCCAGCTCCGGCCCGGGGGGGGGGGGGCGGTCTCGGGGCCCTGCCCGCTCTGGGGGCCGGGGCTCGGGGGGATTCGAACGAGGAACGGGCTCGGATGGGCTCCGTTCAAACCGGCCGCTCACCGAGCGAGGCTGCAACCGGGGCCCCGACCACGCTCAGCGCCTGCCCGCGGACCCGTCGAGCCGCCCGGCCACGGGCGATGGGCGCACCCGGAGGGGGGGGGGCAAAGTTGGGGGGGGGAGGGGGGGATCCAGAAGCAGTTCCCCCCCCCCCAAACCAGCCCCATGGCTCCGGTCCCGAGCGGCCCCGTCCGGTCCGGTCCGGTCCGTCCCGTACTCACCGGAGCCCCTCGGCGGCGCGGTCCCGGGAACAATGGAGGGGGAGCCCCGTCCGGGGCGCTCGGCTCAGCCCCGCAGCCGCTGCGCTCACAGCGGCCGCCCCATGCTGGGCCCCGAGCCCCGAGGTGGCGGCCGCCCCACCGAGCCCCCGCTGCCGCTGCGTCCCCGCCGCACTGAGCCGCTCCCGCACCGCCCCGCCGCCGGCCCCCGGCTCCTCCTCCGCTGCCTCGCACCCGCCTCCTCCTCTTCCTCAGCGGCCTGATGGGGGTTGTAGTCGCCGTCGAGCTGCGGGGCTGAGGGTACCGGTAACCGGGTCCCCTTTGGGTGCTGTGGCCCCGAAAGCAGCCGCTGGGCTCTCGCCTGCATCCTCCCCGGATGGAGGCAGGGATGCTTCGGGCGCAGGCAGGGATGAAGGCATCGCCTGCACCTCACTGTGCCCCCCTGCCTGCACCCAGTGCAGGGGCAGAGCTGAGAGCAGCCCTGAGCTCCTTCTGCAATGCAAGGCCTCAGGGCACCCACTTTCTGTGGGGTGCCAGAGCCAAAGCCTTCCCAGGAGGCACCCGGGAATCACCAGCCCATTCCCAGCCGTGTGCATCCAGCAATATCCACTGGGGCTTGGGGCAGGAACACAGCAGCTTTCACACAGAGCACCCTAAAAGCTCCCTATGCGCACATGAGCCTCAGGCTCAGCCAGGACCACAATGGGTCCCTGGGCCAGAGGGTAAAGTGGGGCATTGCCCCACTGAGATAGGAGCCCACCCCACAGAGCTCCAGCCCATGGCTCCCCTAAGAGCCCCCCCAAAGCCAGGCTGGCTCTGGGTCACCTCTGGGGTTCAGCCTCCATGCAGGGAGCTCAAGCAGTCGGGAGTCAGGCTCCAAGTCAGGGCATCCCATGATGAAGACATCTCCAGCTGGCAGCGAGAGCCCTGCGAGAGGCAATGTGCAAGTGATTAAGTTATAAGAGGGAAGAGGACAGCTTGAATTAGCCCTGTCCATCACCAGGGCTATATTTGAACCAAATGCTGGGCACCCATCTTCAGGAGCAGCCTCTGGCTGGTCCAGGCATCTGTTCAGCTCACCCTGCCAAGACCCACGGGGTATTTTATCCCCTGGATGACAGATGTGTGGGTAGGGAGAAGGGGGGAAGGTAATGCACCTGCTGGGATGCTGCTCTCCCAGCAAGCCATGGAAGTGCTTCCATAAGAGCAAAACCGACTATAACCCCTTGGGAGGTGAAGGGGATTGATCCCACCACAGCTGCTCCTTGGGGATGGTTTTGTGCTCAGAACACAGGTTCTGAGGCTTCAAGGTGGTTGCAAATGGCTGAAAATAGGGAAAACCAACCTGGGATGTTCAAGGATTCAGCTGCATCCCTGCCCAACCACAAGTTGTCACCATCTGATGGCATAAGGAGAACATGAGCAGGTCCTCCAGGATGGGCAGGAGCCCAGTGCTCCCCAAGAGCTCCATGGATGGAGCTGGAGCTGCCTGCCTGTACCCACAGGGATGGGCAGAGGGGGATGTACAGGCAGCAGCTTTGGCCCTTCCCCTGGACCCTTTTGAGGCAATGGAGATGCTGATTTCAGTTTAACTGCAGTCAATCAACAACAGGATCAAGATAACCGCAGCAAACCCTATCTCAAGCCCTATGGGCAGCAGGGTTGGGGCAGCTTCTCCCCTCTGTGTCCCAAGCATGGGGCAGGGTGGAGGGATGCTGCAGGGACATGCACCATCCCATGTGCAGCCCCGCAGCAGCTCACACATACATGTGCATATACATATAGTATATATATGTATATATATATATCACACACATCTACAGCTTGCTTGCACTATTGGGCTGCCCACCAGCTCCCAGCAAGTCCCACCACAGAGCCAACGTGCCCCATCCCCATGGTCCAGCATGGGAGCAGCACTGGTGACACTGATGGTGCCCATCCAGGCAGGTTCCCCCCCTCATCTCTAGTGGTTCTAGTGGGAACCAGAGTGTGAAGAGGGGGCACAGAAAGGGCTGAGCTGGAGGAGGAGGCTCCCAGCACAATAGAGCGGCTCCCCCCTGACCTTGCCTTCCCGGTTCAAGATGTGCAGCTCTCTCCCCTCCTCCCCACTACAAAGCGGCTCTTTTCAGCCCCTTAATTCTGCATTTAGAAAACAAAAGCAGATGCATCTCGTTGGGGTTTGCAGAGGGGGAGGCAGGAGCAAATGCTGCACAACAAAGAGCTTTCCCTGAGGATCCCACTGACAAAGCCTGTGTCAGCTCCATCGCTCCCTGAAAGGGCCCATCAGGGTGCAGGCTCCTTGCAGGCAGCTGCCGGGATTGCGGCTCGGAGCCTGGCCTTGCACAAGTGTGGGAGCATCCATCCCTATTGGGAGCCAGCGCCGAGGCTGTTCCCATTGCCATCCCTGCGGCACCGCTCCCCATTGCGCTCAGCAGACACTTCCAGGTGCGTGGTCCGACCTTGGCAAAGCGCTTCCCATCGGCTGGAACATCTGAGTCATGGCTCAGTCCCTATCCCAAGGCCAGCGGTGCGGTGCATGGATGCTGTTTGCCTCCATCAGCTCCCACATGGAGCCCATCTCCAGAGCAGGGTCCCAAAGCACCAACCTCCCCAAGGAAGAGCTCAGAGCATCCATTCAGGAGCTGTATCCAGCAGCTGTATCCAGGGAGAGCCCAGCACCAGAGCAGAACCAACCCATCCATGGGATACATCTGTTGCTGGGTTTGCTTCCCACCATCACTCACTGCAGCAGATATAACCCATGGCAGGGGACCCGCAGCCTTCATCCCAAGGGGATGCTCTCTAATTTGCCCTTGGAAGCAGGATCACTCATCCTCATTCACTCCAATCTGTCTCCTGTATCTTGGCTTCTGCCCCAGGGTGATTTGCAGAGGGGAATTGATGGTGTTTGTTTGACATTCCCAACCCTTCACACTGGAGCTGGTGGATGAAGGTCACACTGCCCCACGGCTGGGATGTTTAATAAGCTCACCCAGGGGACATCCAGCACTTCCCATGAGCTGCACTGATGCTCTGCTCATCCCAAAGCTGCTCCAGCTCCAGGGAAGCAGCAGCACACCCAGGGATGAAGCAGGACCCATCCCTATGATGGGAGACAGCTCTCCAGTGGGCAGGGGCTGGTGACATGAGCTCAGGATGTCCTGTTGGCTGCTCCTATCTCAAGAACAGGGCAGGGACAAGGCACTGTTGGTTCTCCACCCTGAGAACATCTCCTCCTATCTTTGCATAAGGCCAAAGAGATCCCCATGTGCAGATAAGGATGCTGAAGGCGATCAGAGCAGTAACAGCATCCTCCTCTGGCTGTTATCTTGCTGTAGGGGGAGGGATCTCCAGATAACAACTGCTGTAGTTTACAGCATTGATAATGACACAGGTCAGATCACTTGGACAGATCTCCCAGCCCTTGAGGACATGTTCATTTATCCCTCCCCTGCAGCAGCACCCCATGGGCCCCTCTCCTTGCTGGGACCTGGGACACAGGGATAGGTCCCTGGTGCTGGTGGGATGAGGGCAGCTCCATATGGACCAGGGATAGGATGGTGCTGGCTGCTCTTCCCCCCTCCCAGTGCTGGAAGCATCTTGCTTCTTGTGGCTGTAAAGGTTCTGCCACTTGGATAAGCTGCTAATAGAGGAGCCCAATGGCAGCTCCTTTCATCAGGACAAAGGCTGTAATTATGTGTCATTACCCAAGGGCTAGGATTTCCCTTCACCACCACCATTCCCTAGAGCCGTTGTCTTCTTCCAAGCAATACCTGGACGTTTATAGTGAGCAAAAGCCACAGAACAAAACAACCCGGGTGAGGATTTATCCCCCTGCAAAGCAAACTCCACCCGGTCCAGAGCCTGGGAGGAAGGATGGACCCGAGCGGTTGGGTCTGATGAGTGATGGATGCAGTGGATGCGCTCCCGGTGCCCTTTAACAGGGAGTTTTCTCCCAGTTCACAGCCTGTTTCCTGTCTAGACAGCGCTGGAGAAGTCGCTGTATTTATAGAGCAGGGCAGAGCTGTGCCCGCCTGCGCTGCCAAAGCCGCATGAGCCCGATGCTGAGGCCGGACGAAGATGCCTCCCACAGGCTGGAAACAGGAGGAGGAGGAGGAGGAAGGCAAAGCAAACCACAGCAGACCCTGAACTCTTTAACCCCCTCCAGATTGCAAACGGCTCCTCCTGCCCTTTCCCTGCTGCAAACAGCCGAGTTGCTCCATCCTTCCCTTTGGGAAGCATCGTTCCCAGAGAAAATCCAGTGTTCCCAGAGGTGTCTTCACCCTGTTGCTGCTCACTGATGAGCTTTATGCTGGAATAAGCCCCATTTGGTTATGTGAATGTTTTCCCAGCTGATTTCCTTCAGCATCCTTCCTCACCCTGCCCTGAGCATCCTCATCCTCATCACCACCTTCTGCAGGCCCTCAGAGCATGGGGCAGAGCTGCAGCACATGTCCATGGACCAAGGGGAAGGAAGCCCTAAAAGGAGTCTCCTGCAGCTGGGACCTGGCATCCCCTATCCAGTGATGGGTAGGCCCTGGCTGCCCCTGGACCCCACTGCTCCATCCATGGCTGCATCCATGACCTGCCCTGGCTGGTTTCCTGCCGGCAGCAGTAAGGATCACGTTTCCCATCACACAGGAATGTAAACTCAGAGCTCAGGGTCGGTTAACCCTCTGGGGTGGGCAGTGGAAGACGCAGCCTGCTCCTGCATCCCTGCAACACTGCTCCTGCATCCCTGCTCCTGCATCCCTGTAGCACTGCTCCTGCATCCCTGCCCTTGCCTGCAGCATCCCTGGGTGGGCAAGGGAAGGGACTCACCTTAGGCTTAGCACGGTACCTGCAAACAGAAAGGAGACAGCCCCACCTCTCCCTACCCCAACCAGCACCTTACAGCCAAGGGGAGGTGAGGGCTATATATAGAGAGCTACACAGGTGCTTAAAAGCATCTTAAATTAGACTCTTATTGATTAGTTCCTTACCCTGCAGGGTAGGAGGCATTCTCTGGCACACCACCCAGCAATCCTTGGCTTTAAAGCATTTACCTTGCTGTGATTTCCAAGAAGGCTTCAAAGCCTGTGTTAAGTGATGCTAAAGGACATGGAGCACAGCCTGGCTCTGACCATGCTCCTGGCTGCATCCCAGGGAGCTGGTACCCAAAGGGTGGGCGCTCCCATCACTGCCACTGAGCCCTGAGGAGGGGATGCAGGCAAGTGATGCACAGATCCCCTTCTGTCTGCCCTGCCTCTGTGCTGGCAGTGCAGGGGCTCGGTCCATGGGGAATGGAAGGCACAGAAGCCGAACCGGGTTTCCAGGAAGCTTTCCCATGATGGATTTATAGGCACGGTGCCCTTTTTACAGCAGTTCACACTGAAACCAGCTGCAGATGCTCTCCTTGGGGGCTGCAGCAATGAGCCCAGATTTACTGCTGCTGCATCCAGGGCTCCCGGTGCTGCTGCTCCATAGACCCCAGGGCTGCTTCTTTCCCAGCCATTGCACTGGGAATGTGGCCACAGCAGGCACTGGGTCCAGGCATGGCCATGGAGCACAAGGATGCCTCTGTGTGAGCTGAGCCCCGTGCCGGGGGCAGAGGTTGTTCCTTGTTGTTCCTTAGAGATCCCAAGGTCAGGCAGTGGGGGGGTTGGATGAGGGGGGCCCTTTGCCTGGGGGTGTCTGTCTGCTCCCACATAGAGCACAAACAGCTCGGGATGTGCTTTCCCTTGCTCAGCAGGGGATGAGTGCAGGGTTCCATAATGGGAAAGCTCAGCTCGAGTGCGAAACTGAGATTTGGAAGATGCTGCTTCTGAGCATCCTTTATCCCCAGCAAACCCTCCCTGCACTGTGGCTCTGCCCAGCCTGAAGCACTCATTCCCCAGCATAGGGGAGGATGGAGCAGTCGTGGTGCAGGCAAACGCCTGTCTAATCCTTCCCTATGAGGATGGCACCAGCACAGGTTGCCCAGAGAGAAGAGCAGGAACATCCTTCCATGCTGCCGGTGAGGGATTTGCATGGATTTGCTTTGTCACGGAGCAGGACGGAGCTGGGGTCACTGCTTCTGCTGATCCATGGAGCTGTGGAGACAAGGCCACAGTGGGTCAGCAATGGGGCTGCCCCCACATCACTCAAGCTGAGGGTGTTTGCATACTGAGAGGCTGCAGCATTTCCTGCTTCCCCCGCAGGCAGAGCCCAGCACAGAGCTCATGCTTCCATAGAACCACAATGGCTTGGGTTAAAGGGACCTTAAAGCTCATCCACATCCAGCCCCTGCCATGGGCAGTGGTGCTCCAAGCCCCTGTGTCCAACCTGGCCTTGAGCACTGCAGGGATGGGGCAGCCACAGCTTCTGTGTTCAACCCATCCCAGTGTCCCATCACCCTCACAGGGAAGAGCTTGTGCCTAAGAGCTCATCTCCATCTCCCCTCGGGCAGGTTAAAGCCATTCCCCTTGTCCCTACAGCCCTTTTCCTTACAGCTCCATCCCCTCCATCACTGCCCCACAGGCTGGGGAAACTGAGGAGATCGGTGCTGGATGAGGAATGACTCCAGGTTTGAATGGGTAAAGCTGCTTTCCTCTCCTGGGACTGCAGAAGGGATTCCAGGTTTAATCCCTTCCGCCTGATCCCTCTCATTAGACAGAATGGAGTTAATGGGATGTGAGGAGCTGTGGAGCTCTCATCGGAGCCCCAGCAAGAGGAACATGGGGGATTCGGTGCCCATGGAGCTTCCGTGTGGAAGGAGCTACATGAGAAGCTGACCCCATGAGCAGGAAGAGGCTGCCCCATAGAGCCCCTCTGTGTGATGGGACAGAGGGTGATGGGTTCAGACTGAAACAGGGGAAGATCAGGTTGGATCTAAGGAAGCTCTTCCCCATGAGGGTGCTGAGGCTCTGGCACAGGCTGGAACTGAATGAGCTTAAAGCCCCATTCAACCCAAACCAGGCTGCGATGCTGGGATGCTGGACCACCAACCCCTCCTACATCTGCACAGAGCAGGGTCCTTAGGGGGGACCAAGCACCCTGTCCCCCCTCAATACACCAAAGGGAAGGGTCTGGACCCACAGGGAGCCCCCAGCCCCCTGTCCCCTCCCCACCTGTCACCCTCTGGCCCCATTGGAATAAAAGGGCCTATTTATGTGAGGCTGAAGACACCCCTGCCTGTCCTCGGGAATGCTCCCGGGGTGCCAGCGCCGAAGGCAGCTGTGGTGGGCCTTAGATCTTTATGGCCAGTAAAGGGGTCCGTGGCTAATTTATGCCCCTCCTATAATTTACAGCCTCTTTACAGCTGCTGTAAAATGAGCTATAAATCACAGCCAACATCATAGGGCACAGACAAAGCCCCCAGCGCTGTCCCCTCCCAGCTCCCGATGGGATGGAGAGGGGCTGAGCCCATGGCAGGTACATCCACACAGGCACTGGGAGCACTGGGTTGGGGTTTGTCGGTTGTAGTGTGGAACTGGTGCGTATAGATGCATATAGATATATCCACACTGGTGAGGGTGATGGGACAGGGGTCCTGTTGCATCCATATCCCATCTCATTGGCTGTTCCCTAAGGTGGTGAAGGTTGGAGCAGGCACCATCCCTGCAAGTGTCCACACACCCTCAGTGCTGTGGGTCAGTGGTGCCCTTGGAAGTGCTGGGTAACAATTGGAGCTTAAAGCTCTTTCCCAATCCAATTCCATGATTCCATGAGCGCCTGGGGCAGGCCCAGCAGTGCTGAGGGTCACTGGGGATGGGACCAAAGGGTGGCTTGGGGAGGCTTTGCTGGAAGGGCTGACTCAGACACCAAGGGGAGGAAGAAGAAACCCCAAAGCCGCGGCATCCGCGCTGGCAGGAGGTGGTTTGTGCTGGGGCTCTTGGCTCTCCCTCTGCTGTTTGCTCATCCCAAAGGATGCAGCTGGGAGCAGAGATGGAGCCGGAGCAGCTCTGCCCTCATCCCACCTCCAGCGCTGGTTTAAGCCTCTTCCAAGCCCGATGCAGGCTCCTGGTTGTGCCAATGGGGCCCTGGGTCCGTGTCCTCAGCTGACATCTCTGCCCCATTCCTAAAATCCGGCTCCTCCTCCTTCCCTTGGCTTTAAATAGCACCTTGCTCCTGTGGATATATGTGTGTGTATTTATATGCAGCAATTACACCCGCGTGCAGGAAAACACGGGTGGTATTTTTAGGTGACAAATATCCCAAAGGGACAATGGCACAAGTTCACATCTGCCTTGGGACAAGCCTGGAAGCAGCCACTTGGCTCCGGATCCCGGCTGCTTTGGGAATGGGAAGCCAGCAGCAAACCCATCCTTGGCATGGCTGTATGTGCTGTGTGTTCTGCATGTGCTGCAGGGCAAGGGTATTCCTGCCATAGCTCCAAAAGGGAATCCTGCCATGGAGCAAGGAGCTGAGGGGCTTGGGATGTAAATCCCAGTTTGGCTGCTCCTGTGTCCCAGTCTGGGAGAGCTGGAAATGGGGCTGCACTGGGCAGGAATCCAGCACAAGGTGCTCAAGGATGATGCCCTCTGTGTGGTTCCATGGCCAGGATGAGGCCCCTCTGCCTTGATTTACCCTGAAGGAAGAAGCATGCACAGGGTGCTCATTGCAGGGATGTGCTTTGAGGGCAAAGCTCCTCATTCCCAGCCCTGCTCTGCACTGTAATTTAGGATGAACTCAACTCACACACATCTCATTTGTGGTTAGGGACGGATTTAACCCACAGGATGGGGGCCAGGAACCTGCCAGCAGTGTCTGGACACAGCTTCACTTGGCTGCAGAGAGGAGAGTGGGGTACCAGGGTACCAAATGGGTACCAAATGGGTACCAAATGGGTACCAAGGACACCCCATCTGGCTCTGGAGGAGCCCCATGGCAGTGGGGCTGCAGGCAGGGCTGGCTCAGCCTCTCCTGGGATGCTCCAAGGGGAGGTCCTGCTGCTCTCCTGCCTCATCCCAGTCCAAACTGGGACCATGAAAGAGGGATAAAAAGGGAAACGATGTCACACAAGTTACTGGAGGGAGAACCAAGGGATGCGGTGCTGGAAGCGGAGCCAGCCAGAGGTTTCCAAAGCAGCTTTTGCCCAAGCAATGGAGCCACTGCTGCAGCCCTGGCTCTCTGTGCTTTGCACATGGACTTCATTGGGTTGCTTTTACTGTATTTGGCCTTTTCTGATGAATTATGTAGCAGTTCCGCTCCCTGACAGCTCTGGTACAGGCAGAAGCTGTCAGATGGGTGCTGAGGAGCTGCCCTGTGCTGATCCCTGTGCTGCAAGGTCGCTGTTTGCAGCAGCAGAACCTGGTTTCCCTTCTCTGCTTCCTCTCCTTGTCAGCAGAGCTGAAAACCCTCTTGTTTTCCCCAAACACGACCCAAATGCTGCATTTCCCTTGCTTTGCACAGCTCCTTGCTCCTGTGGGCACCCAGGAGAGATCCCATCCCATGGGGTGTCTTACGGGACCCCACAGCTCTGCGAAGTATCAATAGGATGGGATGCATTGAGCCAAGTGATGCGTTATTTACAAGGCACAAGGGAAGCTGTTGCTCACACCTCTGCTCCCTTCCCATTACTGTGTTGGGGGGGTTCTGGTTGTGGGATCAGGAAGAGCCCAAAGGGAATAGCATAGAAAAGCACCCAGCATCACCCCGGATAGGAGCCACCTTGCACTGGGAATCCATGCAGAGGATGCAGTAGATGCAGGAAGCTCTCCTGTGCATCAGGAATCACACACATCAGTGCTGAGGGGTTTGCAAATGGGAGCTGGGGACTCAGCCTTGGGAAAAGGAGCATCCATGGGCATCTTCCCATCCCAGGAGCAGGCATGTGGCTGTGCAGTCCCCATCCTGCAGGCGCTCAGCGCTCTGGCCCTCATCCAGGGAAGCACTTAAGAGCATCTCTTTCCTTCAATACAGGAAATTCATTGGAATGACTTACAGTGCATGGATTCACACATCTGAAGGCACGAGCTCAGTGTGTCTGAGCCTGCCTGTGCACCCCAGTGCCAAGGGATGGACATAGGACTGCTTCCCATCATCATCCCCCTCATCATCCTCACTCTCACATTGGTCCCCAGGCAAACCTGAGTGCTCCTGGCTGCTGCTGCCTCTCACTGTGCCATCTCCTGCCTGCTTTGATTGAAGAGCTCTCCAGCACTTGGCATTCTCTGCCCACAGAGGTACTTAGTCTCTGCAATCAAGCCACTGCTTCATCTCCTTCTGATTAGCTGCTCTCTGCAAGTCAGTGGGGACCGGAGATGCTGGGGCTCATCAGGCTGCGTGCAGCACCCCGTGGAGATGCTCCAGAGGCCCCTATAGAGATGCTCCACATCACCCCATAGTGATGCTCCCCATCATCCCATAGTGATGCTCCCCATCGCCCCCATGCATATTTATGTGAGCACATTCTCATATACATTTAAATGTGGGCATCTTTAAATGTGCTTTTTATTTGACCCTTCAAATCTTCATGTGGATGTTGAATAAGCTGCAGTAAAATAGAATGTAGAATACAGAATATAGAATATAGACTACAGAATATAGAATATAGACTAAAGAATACAGAATATAGAATACAGAATATTGAAGATAGGATATAGAAAACAGAAGATTGAAGATAGAATATAGTATATAGAATATAGAATATTGAATATCGAATAGAGAATATAGGATATAGAAAATAAAATACAGAATATGGAAGATAGAAGATACCATATAGAATATAGAATATAGAATATAGGATATAGGATATAGAATATAGAATATAGAATATAGAATATAGAATATAGAATATAGAATATAGGATAGCTGCTGCCTATTCTACCCATGTCCCTGGTTGCATTGCCGTGGCTCTTTCCTGCATCCCTGCTCCCTGTGCAGGGCTGCTCGCAGCGGTGCTGAGGCCCTTTGCTGAGCACTGAGCCCATTACCTCAGTAGCACTATTTCCCTTCCTGAGGCCTAATTAGGGTCTGAAATCAAAAGCAGAACGACCCGATTTCCTCTCGCTCAGTGGAGCTGCAAGAAGCAGGGAAGGAGCTTCCCGGTTCAACTGCTTGGGTGAGGAATGCAGGCAGGAATGTCGCTGTGGAGCCTTCGGAACCCTGTTTTCCAACCAGCTTTTCCTCTCAGTTCACTTTGGACACCTAAACAAGGAGCAGGTTTCCCAACACAATCCCGGCTGCTGCTGTTTGGAATGGGAAGGGAAGGGGGGAGCTCTCAATGGGAACGGCTGCGTGCCGATGGCGCTGGAAACCTGAGCCTGCCTGACCAGGAATTTGCTGGCAATAGCATAAAACAAAGGCTGTGTCCTGGGAAGTCCAAACTGATGGAGACGGAAAGCTCAGACTGGCTTCAAGAGGGACACTTCACAGCACCCAGCCAGCGGCTTATGCAAAGGATATGCAAATCAGCCTAATAAATATGTAGGAGGGTCGGAAGCTGACAAAAGGTGCCTGTTCCTCTGTTAGGATGCTGCAAGGGCCACATTGCATCATGGAATGGTTTGGCTTGGAAGGGACCTTAAAGCTCATCCAGCTCCAACCCCTGCCATGGGCAGGACACCTTCCACTGCACCAGGTTGCTCCAAGCCTCATCCAACGTGGCCGTGAATCCTGCTAGGAATTGCATCCTGCAACATCCCCAGCAACATTCTTCATGCATGGGGCTGAAATTAATGCACATCCATAATAATTCCTGATTATGTTTTTCCATCTTGGGAATGCCTCATCACTTGGCAGGAGAAAGGATCGTGTTTTATCGTGCTATACACCAAGCATCATCCTAGGAACAGGACCATTTAGGGCAGCCAGAGCCTCTCTGCTCAGCTCACGCCAGCAGTCCCAGATCTGCTGGTGTCAGCATCCCTTTTCCTTTCATGTCCATCCCTCTTTTCCATGCATTGGGGGAGGAATGGGAAGTTTCCAGGAGCTGGGGGTGGGATACACCTGGTTTTGTTTGGAGCCCTAATGGACCATTGGCATCACTGTCGCTGGCTGCATCCATGGCCAGATTAGCAGCTTGGTCCTGGTGTTACTGCAGGAAGGGTGAGCTCTGGGGAGGGTTTTACAGTGTCTGGGCATCAATTCCCTGCAACAGGCTCATGGAGCATCCTCTATGGGGTGGGCAGCCCCATCTCCAGCCTGTGTCACGCTGCTGCCTCCCTGGCTGTGTTATTATCTCAGATAGGAAAAGGCTTTTGTTCCATTTGCCCGGCCTCATTTCACCCCCTTTGTTTCTCTTGCAAAGCCAGAGGCCTCGGGTCCTGCTGCACTCAGCTGGCAGCAGAATGGTGTCTGCTTGCATAAGTTATCACCTCCCTGCTCTCACACCCAGCGGTTTGGGAGCTGGGGAAGCTTCCAGCTCAAAGCACCCCTATTCCTGCAGGGAATGCCAGAGGAAACTCATCTCCCTCACCGGAGGGTGACGGCATTCCCTGCTCATAAATCAGGATCACCCATCTGCTTGGTGGCCCTGATTCCCACGGGATGCACAAGCATCATCCCAGCTCTGCTTCCCATGAGGGATCTGTGATGCTCCTGGTCCAGCATCCCCCAGGCACCCCAGATTTCCTCCTTGCCCCCCCAAGATGGTGTTAATATTAATGGGAATGAATTAATGCGAAGGTATTTACTTACAGCCCCGTGCCAGGAGAGCAGCTCCCAATGCAGCCCCGCTCCCTTCACCCCATTGCAGCGCTTCCTCATCATCATTTAATGCAGGGTTGTGGGTTTTGACACTGATCACTCAAGGTAAGCATTCCCCAGCATTATCATGCAGATGAGCTTATGAAAGCCTCTGAGAGCTTCTGGCCTGTGCAGTGAGAGGGCTTAAAACAAAGGGGTGTTTATTCCTCAGACATGGAGGGAATGCTAATGGCAGCGCTGGGCTGAGCATCCTCTACCCCCAACCAGGCACCCCCAGCCCCAAGGAGAAGCAGGGTATGGGATGAACAAAGCTGTTTCCTCCTCTCCCTGCCTTTGGATTTGCAGGGATCACCTCAAATGCTGATAAATACAAGAGAAATAAGCTCCCTGCAGGCACGGTGGCTGCGGTGCACATCAGCATCCCAGTGCTGACAGATCCAGCCTGGAGACGGATGGGATGGATGGGCACTTTATTCAGGGCAGATGGAAGAAGTGAAAGATGTGTTAAATGGCAATAACCCCCCGTTGAAGCATTGCACCACGTCAGGCACCAGTAAATGATGGTGGTTGTATCCAGCCTTGATTGTTTCATGTCTGCTTGCAACCCTCCTTTATAAGATGCACGCTCCCTGATTTAGCTCCCCTGTCGTATATTACCTGTGGTCGATGTTCTACACAAATCCCTCACATAACACGATTATAAACTGGAGGAGATCACATTTTAATAGGAATTCTATCAGGCAACATGCCACAGGCTTGGAATCACATTAGCAGGGCAAATTTGAGGGGGAGATCATTGCTCATATTGGGCTGGAAAAGAAAGGGCCGTGGGTTGAGGGGACCAGCCCCTATACAAGCCTGCAGCAATGGGAGCAGTGGCATGTTCAGTGTGGGTACAGCATCCCAATGGGATGAGCACAGCATCGCTGTCAGAATGGGCACAGCATCCCAATAGGATGGGCACAAAATCACTGTCAGAATGGGCACAGCATCCCAATGGGATGGGCACAGCATCCCTGTCAGAATAGGCACAACATCCCTATGGGATGGGCACAGCATCCCTGTTTCTCAACAGGAACAAGGCTCTGGCTCCTCCTGGAGAGCATCAGGGAGTGGGAAGGGGAGAGATGTGGTGTCTGGTCCTCTCCTGAGCTCAAGCCCAGCAGCCTCAGCTCTGTCCTTGTGCTCAGAGCAGAGCTGTCGGACACCACCAGGCACAGTCCTGCCCATGCACCCCCATCCTGTGCCACCATTAGCGTCAATAATTAGATCCATTTCTGCTCCATCAGGAATGTTCTCCCACGTAATCAAATCACTGTTGAGGTGTGGGAGACGTCACAGCGTTGCCATGGTCCCAGGGAAGGAGAGGGGAAGGAAGGGAGAGGGAGCATGGGCAGGGGGCTGCATCCCAGCAGGGCTGGTGATGGAGCTGGGTCCACCATGGAGATCTGAGGGATCCTTTGGGAAGACATGGGATGGAGCAGGAGGGAAAGAGGGAGAAGAGGGATATCTGCTGGATTTGCACAAAAAGCTTGTGTTTTATGGGAGGTATTCCTGGTTTTCAGTGTATTGCTATCAGAGATAAACCCCATGTTGTGTAACTCATCCACCAGTGGGGACCACAGCATCTCCTTGCAGGGCCAGTCCCCATCACCCATCAGCCCCTTCCCAGCGGGATTCTCAAGGGGCTTCCCAAGGAACTGTGGAAAACTCATGAGTGAGGAGCATCCCAGTGCACTCCAGCCTCTGGCTAATGGGGATCAGGGTGAGTTATTATGGAGGATATGATGATGTTGGAGAGGGATTCTTCAGGGTCTGTAGGGTTAGGACAAGGGGTGATGGGGTCAAACTGAAACAGGGGAAGTTCACATTGGAGATAAGGAAGAAGTTCTTTAGTGTGAGGGTGCTGAGGCACTGGCACAGTGATGAATGCTCCATCCCAAAGTGATCAATGCTCCATCCCAAAGTGATCAATGCTCCATCCCTTGCAATGTTCAAGGCCAGGTTGGATGGGGTTTGGAGCACCCTGCTCTAGTGTGAGGTGTCCCTGCCCATGGTAGGGGGTTGGAACTGGATGATCTTAAGGTCCTTTCCACCCCAAACCCTTCTATGGCTCTATGACAAGCAAAACTCAGACATGTTTCACTGCAGCCGGTCTGAATTACGATGAAAACTACTGATAATAACATCCATCTGAGCACAATTGACTCCAGTCCCTGGGATTCCTTAGGGATCTCTGGCAAGCCCATGTGCTATGGGGTGTTTGGGCTGGAGCAGCACCCAGAGCTGTGCTGATGCCTGTAGCTGGAGAGCTGGGGTGAGCGTGCAGCCCATTCATCACAGTGTTCTATGGGGTGCCAGTGAGGTTCCCATCCTCATGGTGCTGATGCAGCCTCTCAGGATGGGTGAGCTTCCATGGGAATGGTGTGGGATGATCCCTGTACTGTGATGCCCAGTTCTCCCTCATCTTTGAGCCCCATCCTCTGCATCAGCCTTGGATCAGTGGGATAAGCAAGGGGAATGTGTCCTGGATCCAATCTGGGTTCTCCCCTTTGCATCTCTACTGATTTAATAGGAAAGATGCTTCTCTGTTTGCTTGGAATTCCTTGAGGAACCCAAACCAGCTCCCCCGGGGCCTGCAGCTCCCCTGCAAGGCTGGAGTTAAAAGGGATGGAGACCGTGGCTGGGTCTGGTGGCTCCGTTCTCCCGGTGGAGCCTTTAAAGTGGGAAAGGCTTCCAGCAAGGAGAGGGGCTCCGGCACTAATGGGAACCATCAAGCGAGCTCCCTCCCCACCACATTGGTGCTGTGAATGAGACACATCAGAAGTGAAGCTGCTGACTTGCAGCTCATGTAGTGACTGCTTGGAAGCAGTTTGGGATGCTTGGGAATTGCCCCTTGTTGTAACTCGTGTGCATCACCCCCTCCATCCAACACTGCAGGTGCTTGGGGCTGTATGGGATGCGATGCCTGAACCCTCTGGTCCCTTTGTAAACTGGGATTGCCCCTGAAAGGGGCTTCAGGGTGTCCAGCATGGGCTGCCTGGTTTGCAAAGGGACACAGCCCCATAGGGGAAGTAAGGATGGGGATGGAGGCAGCACTGATGTGACCACTGTGGGCTCCCTGTCCTGCCCTCCTGCTGTGGAGCTGGTGCTGTTATAACAGCGGTGCCAGGTCCGGAGCTCATCTGTCTCTGAGGGCATTGGAAAGGACCTTAATGCTTACCCAGTTCCAATCCCCTTCCTAAGAGCTCATCTCAATCTTCTCTCTTAGAAAGGCCCTGGGATGATGGATACAGGGATACAGGGATGCAGGGATGCTCCCGGTGCCATGGAGGCAGCACTGCAGCCAAGCCGCCCACCAGACCTGCCCCAGTGCCTCCTGTGTGTGGCCTTTATGGCCCATGACCAATGGCCCTGCTCAGCCTGCACCAGCTCCAGGCTTTCATCCAGGCAGGAATGCCGATTAAACTCTGCCTTTGTTGGAATCGCTTACCCAAGAGCTCAACTGTAACCCTTTGCCTTTCGTGTTGAAAGCTGAGCTTTGCCATGCCTGTTAACATCTGCACAGATGTTTTGGGAAGGAGAAGGGGGAATCCAGCCCTGAAGCATCCTTGCTGGTGCTGCTCCATCCCTACCCATCACATCCAAGGAAGGGATGCTCAGCACTGGGGTGGTTTTCATGTGATCTCAATGTAAGGTTGGAATAAACCCCCCTTTAACCTGGGTGAGGTGATGGGGGTGCATCACTGTGTTCCCATCCAGGGATGTCCTACAGAGCTCAGGCTGTGCCTTGTGCATCCCGTAGCTGATGGGTCCCTGCAGCTCTCCTGGAATTCCTACGTTCTTCCACCTCTCCCTGCCTTTATCTCTTGCAATCTTAATGGAGCAGCTGATGTGCGAAGGGCCATGAGGCAGAATGGCTCTGGCTGGATTTGCAGCCCCTTTCATCAGCCACCTGAGCCCCATTCCTCCCTTTGGCAGCAGGCTCCCACTTTAATTAATCATCTCATTTTCTATACAGCGAGAACACGCTCTCTGCCTTTGCCCTGCCCGCTCCATGGAGCTCCGGGCTCGGCTCCAGCTCCTGGCTCCTGCTTTCCTGCTGGAAATAGACCTTGTGGAAGCGATTTGCTGCAGTCAGCAAAAGGGAGGGACCTTGCAAGGAGTAAAAGGGCCAGATACGGGGCTCTGCTATAGGGAAGAATGGAGTCAGAGAGGGTTTGCTCAGGCTCCCATAGACCTTTGCGGGGGAGAGGGGAGGAATGCCATGGGATATTGGGAGCGAGCAGAGAGAGAAAGGCAAGGCTTGCATAAAGATGATTATAAAACCATAACCCCCTCCATATGTGAGCAGCTCAACAGGCTCACACGGATGGCTCTGGCATGGGCAGCAGTGCAGGAGCAGGACACATGCTGCTCCCCTGGTACCCAAGCACAGCACTGAGGGTCCATGCCAAGGGGACCCGCTTGGCCCCAGGCTTCCAGGTCCATGGAAAAGATGGGATTTTGGGAGCAAAGCAGGGAGGAGAAGCAGGAGGAAAGCTGCAGCATGGACCCATGGTCATGGCTTGCACAGGTCACCCACCCTTATGCCATTGACTCTCTCTGTGGCACTGGGAATGCAGGGGGGAGTGGAGCAGCAGGAAGCGATGGGAGCCCCGGCCCCAGCATCACCTGCTAACAAGCCCTTGGCATGCAAGTGGCAATTATTTCAGCCATAAAAGTCTAAAATCAGTTCTTTTATTGACCTGGGCTGTAACTGGATCCAGCAAACAGAGACGTGCCTGTTCCTGCAGCCCTCCTACCCCTCCAGCCTTCCCAAGCTGCCTTTGCTCCCCCTGGGAGCCCTTTGGGATCCAGGGCAGATTCCTGGCCCCTCCAAGTGCATTGCCTGCAGTGGAGTTGGGATGCCTCAATCCTCTGGGCAGAGCTGGTTGGGTTTTCAGGTGCCTTTGGGGTCAGATCCTGCGCCAGTCCTTCCAGAAATGGATATTCTATTGTAATCCATCCTTTCTCCATGGTTTCCACAAGGCACTTGTTATAATGGGATCCATGTCCACTTATCTCCCCTTCCCATCCCCCTGCAAGGTAAGGAGCAAGGCCCTGCCTGACCTCAAGTGGTACCCAGAGATGCTTTGAGGCAGTAGGGGATGAGGAGATAGAACTTGGTGATGCTGGGCTGGGATGCTTGTCCCTCTGCAGGGATGCTTCCCAATGCAACTCTGCTGCTCCAGAATGGAGGTGCCCATTGGTAACCCCCCTTTCCCACAGGAAAAGCACTGGATTTCCAGCTCTTCCCAAGGTTTATTATTGCCTGGTAGAGCCCCAGGCCTGCTGCCTTTGCCAAAGTGTCTGGTTGCTCGTAAAGCAGTGATTGAGAAATAACTAATGCTGAAACCATTCCATAGCAGAAAGGACCAAGTGTTCCTTCCCTGCCAGAAACATCCCGAGACCTGGTGAGCTATAGGACACACAGGATGGTTAATTACATGGCAAGGCATCCCATTCCTATGGGAAAGGTGCTGAGGGCTGTGGGGCTTTGGATTGGGATTAAAACCCAACTGGGGTTCAGCTCCTGGGAATGTCCTGGAGAAGAGCCCACTGGCAGCACTGTGTGCAGTGATGGTGTCCTCAGCATCATAAGGACATGGAGCTGTCGGAGCAAGCCTGGAGGAGGCCATGAGGATGCTCAGGCACTGGAGCAGCTCCCATATGGAGCCAGGGAGAAGAGAAGCTGCGTGAGGACCTCAGAGCAGCTTCCAGTGTCTGAAGGGGGTACAAGGATGCTGGAGAGGGGCTTTGCATCAGGGACTGTAGGGATGGGACAAGGGGTGATGGGTTCAGACTGAAACAGGGGAAGATCAGGTTGGGTATAAGGAAGAAGCTCTTTATGTGAGGGTGCTGAGGCGCTGGCACAGGGTGCCCAGAGAAGTGAATGCCTCATCCCTGGCAGTGCTCAAGACAAAGTTGGATGGGGCTTGGAGCAGCTGCTCCAGTGAAGGTGTCCATGCCCATGACAGGGGTTGGAACTGGATGATCTCCAGCTCCTTTCCACCCCAAGCCATTCCATGGTTTTATTTAGGGCTACCCAGCAAAGTACCAAACCCCACCACCTCCTCAGCCCCATCCCATTCCCCATCGAGGAGCCAGCATCACACAACACCCTTCCCGGGATGGGCTGCGCACCCATCCGGATGCGGCTGCTGATGGGGGGATGCTGGTGCTCTATGGGCTGGGGGAGGCTGCGGGCCGGGTTTCGGGTTCTCCCCTCTGCGGTGCTGTATCTCCTTGAAGCGTGACAGCTGTGATTGCTTCCAGATGTGCTCCTCCTCCCTCCAGCCGGCCGGGGGATGTGGTGAGCTCCGCGATGGAAACCAAAACCCACCCCAGATGTGCCGTGTCAGCCTCAGCAACCTGCACATCTGGACCCCAAGGCGCTTGGCACTGCCGCAGCTAAGGGCTGGTATTCCCTTAGTGCATCCCAGCCTGGCTTGTGGCACTTCCCATAGGATCCTGCAGCCTGTGGGCATCCTGGGGATGGTTTGAGGGACTGGTGCCCCATGTTTGCCAGTCACTCCTTAACTCCATGGAGAGCAATGGGATAGAGCAGTGTCCCATGGTGTCCTCCCCAATGGGGACACAGGGAAGGACTTGTGATGTCACCGGTGATGTCAGGAAGGACCGGGATTGGTGACATCATGGGATAAATAGGGAAGGAGGAGGGACCTCTGCCTGCACACGAGGCTCTTGGCAGGCAGCGGTGATCAGGGAAGAGCAATGGGGAGACCAGGATGAGCTCAGTGCTCATCCAAGGGGGGATGCTCAGAGGTGAGGGATGCCATGGACACTGTGCTGCCCACCAGGCTTTGCCTCTCCCTATGGAATACCCATTGGAGATGGAGCCCAGCGTGGTCCCTGCAGCTCCTTGTCCTCCTGCACCTGTATCCTGCACGATCCAATGCTCTCCCATCGATGCTGCAGCAGCTCAGGTCCCTGCTTTTACCTTGGACCCTGGTTCTTACCTCACAACCATCACTAATAATAATTACCCCATGTACCTCCTTCACAGAGGACTTGAGAGAAGCAATTAATCTCAGTAACAGGCTTTGAAGAGCAGAAGTGCTGTCTAAGCACTGTGCTCTTATCCTTTTGATGGGGTTAGCTCTGTTGGAATACGAGCAGAGACATTTGGAGTGAATTAATAGAGAGTTTAATGACATCCAAAAGTGAAGGGAGATGAAGCATTTGAAAGGAGTTTATAGCTTTATGGGGAGGGAACAGCAATGCAAAGGGCATGTTTTCTTCATCAAGCCTGCTCTTCGGGCTCCAGCATGACTAAGGCTTTGTACCTTTACCAGGGAGCATCCATTCAGCCTGGATCAGCCCCTGCTCCCTTGTCCTCTATGGCAGATCCCAGTGAATGCCCTCATGCACAGCCTCATCCAGGCAGGGTCCTGGGGAGCAGGATCATCACCCATCAGTGATGATGGTCCCCAGTTAAAAGCCCTCCTGTCCGCAGAGCTGTGATGGGAAGGTCAGGGCGGCTGCAGGGCAGCTATTTACATCTCAGCCTCCCTATAGGTGATGCAGAAGAGTCATTAAGATGCAGCAGGTGCCTTGGACCGTTTTGCTCTGAGATCTAAATGGTCCTAAAGCACTGCAGAGATAATGCATTTTCCTGGTGGTGTATTTATGAGAGTCAAGATAGGAGCACTTGGCCCAGCTCCCAGCGTGAGCAAACGATGCTCTGCCCCCATAGATGGTGGTTTCCGTGTTGTTTTTATCCTTTCAGCCTGATTAATACCCTTGTGGTGGCTGGAGTGTGGAGAGCTCTTCACCTTCTGCCAGCAGGACCTAAAGCTGAGGTGATGCACCCATTACAGGTAGTGTTATGTGTATAGGGAGAAGTGATGGAGTGGGGAGCAGAGGTGTCTCCATCCCCTCAATGCCTCCCCAGGGCAAGTTTAACACCCAGGATATGCAGGACCTGGGATGCTCCACATGTCAGCCCTAGGGTACCAGCAGCAGCAATCCTCCTCTAGGCCTCAGCACAGGGCTACATCAGCCTCATAGGTAGGAAAGAGTGAGCACATCAGCTCTGAGTTAATCTAATTGCTCTGAGTTAACTGGCAATCAGGTACCTGCAGGCTATAAAAGCCCTCAGTGAATACACAGAGAGATGGGAATGATGCTTTATGTGGTGGTTTTCCTGCTCCCCTTTGCCCTGTTGGGGTAAATGGGGAGGCAAAGAGGGATTATAAGGACTTAATGTGAGCCCAGCTGCAAGCAGACAAGTGAGTAGCAAGGGGGAATGCTGCCATAGTGTGTTTAAGGGATGCTGGCTGCAGGCAGGACACGATATTGCTTCCTGGAGAGCAGAGCCAGCTCCCAGCGGTGGGATTAAGAGGAAGCAGCCTCAGGAGGAGCCGGAGGGATGTGAGTGATTGGTGATGGCTCCGGTAGCTGCTGGGGAAAGGTCCTGCTCCCAGCCCAGCCTTTCATGTAGGATGCTCGGGAGCAGCAGGAGCCGCATCTCCTATAGTGAGGATGTGAGTGTGTGGGAATGGAGGAACTGGGGGGGCTGTGGTTGTGGCTGCTGCTCTGAACCATGCCTATAAGGGGGTATTTGGGGTGAGCACCTCCATGAGGCTCATGTATCCTCTATGGTGGTGGCAGGAGCAGCTTTTGGCTTCCTTTGTGCCTTGTGCCAGCAAAGGGCAGCTTTGAGGTGGCTTCCCAGCAGGCAGTGAATAGAACTGGATGTGTTTGTGCTGTACGTGGTGGCAGGAGCCCCTCAGGAGCTGGTTTGCTGCTCCCCTGCACATCCAGGAGCTACAGCCCCGTGTTCCCTTGGCTCCGTGTCCCTGCTGGCACCCTGACACAGTGATGGATGCTGCTGGGGGCACGTCTGTGTGCAGAGCACATCACTTTTTCCAGTGCCTCAGTGTCTCCAGCCAGAGGAACTGGGATGCTTTCCAAAGCAGCCAAGCTGTCTGCAGCAGAGCTCCATGCTGTGCCCAAGGGCCCTGTGATGCCTGACTGTGGGATAGGTCCTCAAACTCCAAGTGGGGATACATAAAAGGTACAAGAACCTTTGTATATCTGTCTATAAACAGAGATGTGTCTCTGTTAGAGCCCTATCATTGCTTTCCCAGCTAAGACATCTGTCTCTGCTTGGGCTGGATCACTACCATGTTCCACACTGCTCCTGCCCTGATGTTAGCAGCACGTCCTCTCCCATCCCAGCCCTGGCTCTAGTGCAGCTTCCTCTGGCTTTGGGAGTGCTTGGACCTGGCTCCCAGTGCCAGGGACATGGAAGCGCATCCCTGCCTGCGCAGCTGCTTCATCTTCACATGGATGCAAACTCAGTTCCTGGTTTTCCAGCTTCATGGGGATGTAAATGGCTTAATCCAAAAGGGGATGTGGATCTGCTGGGATACAGGCAGGGCTGGGCCAGGCACTGCTGGAGCCTTGCCTTGGGCTTCAATGTGCTTCAGGGCAGCAGTTGGAGAGCAGAGACACAACTGCAGCCAGAATGCACTGTCCTGCCCTTTCCATGGGGCTGACGTGTTGCGTTACAGACCTGCAGTGATTCCCTAATTCCAAGCTGTAACTGCGCAATCAAGCTCTCCAATGCAATAACTCCAACCCCTTTCTTGAGTCCTGTATTAAATAGAGTGCATTTACAGAGTATATGAATTCCAGATCCAGCCTGGGACTCCAGGGATGCATATTCCTCTCCTGGAACTTGTATATCCGGCCTGAGGATGAAACCCCCCTGAAGCCCTGAGCATAACAAGCGTTTCTTGTGTTTTTTCTGTCTCCATCACATCGGGCATGTTCTATGTGCTCTAGTTGATAAACAGCATCTGGTTGGAGTCAGGTAAGGACCTCTCTGGGGAGCAGGTTTGTGCTCAGCTGCCAGCCTTTCTCTCCCTCCTTAATGTGCTTTTGCAGATGGATGTAAACTGCAGCCAGTCAAGGGTCTGCTATTGGGTAGCACTGGCGATGGAGGGGAAAAGCTCATTGCAGCCTCTGTCCTATTGTGGCATCCACTTCCAGCTTGATACAAGGCAACACTGAGCCCTCTTGTCTCCTTACACCGAGTCCAAGGTGAGGATGCAGGGACACCGCAAAGGGGATGGTGGTACCCAGGATGCTGTGCCCATAGAGCAGGAAGGCCCTGAGCATCTGTGGCTCTTTCGAGGAACTGTGTTCTGGTCCATTGGTTTTTGTTGGAAACCGGGAAGTTCTTCCTCATGGGAAGTCCTGCTGCCAGGTTCTGCAGAACTGCCCCACTTCATCCTCCTTACACAGAGGAGGAGGAAATTCTTGTGTCTGAATGGAAACACCCCCTTTCTGCCAAGCCATTAACTCTGCTTCCTATGGAAACCCAGAGCTCCTGCCTTGACTTCTGCACTGCACTTCCAAGCTCATTCCTATGCCCAGATTTGGCAAAGCCCTGAAGCCCGAGCACCGCGTTCTGCCTCAGCTCAACCCCATCCCCATGCGGGGGTGTCTCTAACACCTCCGAGCACACACAGACCTGTGCTCCAGCCAGAACCCCCCCTCCGGGCTGGGTTTGCTCCTTACTACTGAGCCTTTCTGTTTCGGTCCTTGCCAAGTTCTCCTTTGCTGTAATGAGTTTCGCACAGGGAGCCCAGTGCTGCTTTCAAGGCTCCATAAGAGCAGGGGAAAACCGATTTAATTAGCTCCAGTGAGCCCAAGTGACTTAAGTGATTTGTAATGAGTTCCAGGCTCTCCCACACCAAAGGGGTTGCAGCCGAGGACAGAAACTTCCTGAGCCTGTTTGGCAGGGATGGGGCTCTTCGTGCCGCATCCGATGAACACTTGTGCAGGGACATGGATTGGGGCATTCGGGGGGTGCTGCATCCCTGATGACAGGGATGTGTTTCTGGGTGTTGGTTCCCCTCTGTGACCCACAAGCACTGTGCAAACACAGCAGTTTCTGGTTTGGGGGTGCATTGTTTGCTGTCTGCCCCACAGCAAGGGAAGGGATGGGGAGCACTGGTTAAGGTCCGTCCTCTCCGTCAGCTTTTGGCTGCATGTGTTGATGTTGTTAAAGCTCAGACAAAAACACTGTTTTCCCTCTTTCCCTGCTTGCTGGGAATGCTGTGGGTGTGTAAACCTGTATGTGCTGCTTGCTTCTGCAGGCAGACAACATGGATGTCCTGGTGTCACTGCTGTGGGATGCTCCTGTATCCCAGTCCTCTTCTTGCTTTGGATTTAGGAGCTGCCACACTGGATCAGCAGCCATCCCTTGGGCCTCAGTGTGATGGCTCAGCCCAGCTGATGCCCTGAGGATATGCCAGGTAGGCTGCAGCCTGTCCCACACGTGCTGCATTCACTCCGTGACATCCGGCACAGGCAAAACCACCACAGGACCAGATGCTGTTCCTGGGGTTTTCCTTCATCTGCCATCCCATTCCCGGGGCTGCCGCCTGCTCTTCACATGGCAGCCAAGGGGATGAGCTCAATCCCATTCCCTGTGCTGGGGTCTGCATGGATCAAAATGCCTTTCTGCCATGGGAAGAGCCGGGATGCATTCCCGCATCCTCAGTGATGGGGCTGAGATTGCAGCAGCACTGGGCAAGTGCCTGGTGGGGGCTGGCAGACCCTAGAGCAGCAGCTGGGATTGTTCCCATCTGCGGGATGGGGATACTGGCATGAAGAGCATCCCAGCTGCTGGCCAGCATGGCAGCAGCTCTTTGCTGGCACATGGGCCCCATAGTTCACTCTCTGGTGAAGCATCTCCAGCTGTTTGGCTGCAATGGGGAAGACAACAGCCCCTGGCTCTGCCATCGGGACAAAGCCCTGGAAAACAGGGAAAACGGGGTGGGAAATGGGTCCTTCCTCACTGGGCTGCTCTTTGGAGCCATCCCAACCCCCCTGGCAGCCTTTCCTTAGGGAAGAGGAGAGCTTCGAGCCACAGCAACCTCCCAGCATCATCCCCAGCCCCTTGCAGAGCACTCCTGCGGTCAGTGCAGCCCTGTGGCTGCTCCATGTCCTTGCCTCTTCCTGAACACCGGCTTTAGGGACATATTTGGCCTCACTGCTGAACCCACCAGTAACGTGTCCAACGGCAGCAGTGGGTTTGTGTCCCTGGCACCGCTCGGGAAGGATGGAGCAGGGCCAGGCAGCGCGTTCTGCATGGGGCAGATGCCAGCCCTGCTCCGGGCATGGAAAGGCTGAAGCCTCAGCTCCTGTGAGCTCCTGCTCCTTGCTTTTCCAGCTGCTGGGATCTGTGTGCTGGAGCCTGGCTATAGCCCTTGTGGGATGCACAGTGCCCAGGCCCCTGCATCCTCCCCGCAAAGCGCATCCATGCTTGGATCCAGACACCCACCCAAAGGCCACGTTCCTGCATAGGGAAGGCTGGAAGGGAGTGAAACCCACACAAAAATCAACGTAATTACTGGGGAATAAAGATCCCATTATTCCCTCTGCCCTGAGGCAAGAAAAAGCAATTCCTCTCCTTTCCTTCCGAAAGTCAGGCTGAGATTTATAGGGAAGGTGTGCCTGGCACAGGAGCAAGGGCAAGGCAGCCAGCACGGAGCCAGGAGGGGATGGTGATGGTGATGGGGATGAGGCACCCACCCTGGTTCCAGCCCCTTGGCACTGCTACAGCTGCACACCTTGGGAGGAAGGTGGGATCAGGATGAAGCTCCTTTGGCTCCGGGTGTTGCTGTGATTACACCCTGCCTGCACAGACAGCTCAGGGACCTCATCCCACTGCCTATGATGCACCAAAGGACAGCCCTGTGCCATGGGTGCAGCAGTGGTCCCCAAAGCTGGGTGCCTCCGGGGCTCCCCATAGATCATCTATACTCTTAAGTGATGCTTTACACCCATGGCAGGGGTTGGAACTGGGTGATCTTTAGCTCCTTTCCAACCCATTCCATTCTAAGCAAACCCAGCCTGCAGACAAGTGGTAACCCATGGGGCAAGCACCCACTTGGGGTGACAACAACCACCAAGTGGTCAAAACCAATGCTTCTGGGGGGGGAACCAGCTGAAACAGCAGTTTTCTGGCAGCGCAACAACTGCATCTTAACCAAGCCATTTAAAACGGACACCGGGAGCCAAAGGCAGCTGTAATTTGAACACGGAGCATGGCACATTCCTCAGAAATGGATCATAAAGTTCTGCTAAAACCCAGGCACGGCCGGAGTAAAACAAATATTGTTGCTTCCAGAGCAGGGAAAGGTCTGGCCAAGGCTCCGCTTGCAATATTTATAGCAGGTGATTCATCCAAGAGAGGGGAAAAATCCACCCAGGGCAGCTGAAGCCAGCAATGGCTCTTTGTCTCTGCAGGGCCATCGCATCCAAGTGCTATGGGGAAGGTTTCCCCTGATCCCGCAGGACCTGCTGCTTATGGGGCACCTTGCTCCTGGATGGAGCCCATTGCTCATGGATGCTTTGAGGATGTGGCTGTTGGCAGTGGTGGTACCCATCGGTCTGGCTTTGGTGCATGGTCCATCGGTGGTACCCATCGGTGGTACCCATTGGTCCGCCAGGGCTCCATGGGGATGCGCTGGTAATGAGTCCCTTCCTCCCAGAGATGGGATGGGCAAGGACAGAGAAGCCTTTTGAGGCCGGAGCTGTGGGTTTGGATGGGATTCCTTGCCCGGGTTCTGTTCACCGCATTGCTGTGCTCTGGGGATGGAAAACAAACCCTTTGGCCTTTCCTATGCCCGGCTCCAGCAGCAGATGTTTCCCTTTTCCTCCCCTTTGCTCTCCTCAGCTTGCTGGGATCTGGATGTGTGGGCACCCTCTGTTTGTGCATGGCCTTGTTTGTGCCTGGGAGCAGGAATTAGGGGAAATACAGGCAAAAATGGGTTTCTTGACAGCCCAGTGCCTCTATCCTTCATTTTATGCAATGCAGGTCAGGATGTGAAGCCTATGGGGAGCTGCACATCCTTGCATGGCTGCAGGTCACAGCTCTGGCCCTGTGTCCCTTGCTGGGGGTGCTGGATGATGCTGTGGCTGCACTCGGAGCTCTTCCTGCTGGAGTAGTGAGCATCAGGCGATGAAGCCGTGGACCACAGTTCCATGGAGCATCCGAGGGGTGTTTCTGGAGCTGGTGGTTATCCTCTGCCTTTGGGCTTCTCCAGTGCTTGTGAAGCATGGTCTTGGAATGAGCTGCTTGTGATGCACAAGGCACCTGCTCCCAGCTAGAGACATGGATTAGCTGCATTGCATCTGGAGCCCATGCAGGCAGCATCCCATTTGGCACACAGAACCCCGGAGGGGAGCAAAGGGACAAGTTAAAAGGAAGGTCTGGAAGCTGTGATCCTCTCGAGGTGCAGACCCAGAGAGCTCTGAGGAGCCCCAGATGCGGTGCTGTCTCCAGGGGTAGGAGCCTGCCCCTCGCCGGCCCCTCTCTGTGCCTTCCCATTGTTCTTTGTATTGGAGCCTGGGCCCAGCGTGCTCCCAGCTGGCTGGGCTTCCAGCCTGGATACAAACTCCAGAGCAACAGATACTAACTCATTGTATTCCGAGTGTTGGAAGGGCTCCACGGGCCAATGTGGATTGAGTGCTCATGGACTAAATAGGAAAAGACCCCTCCTGTAAGGAGGAGCATCCAGGATGCACAGCACTGAAGGTGCTGCCTCTAACCCTGCCCTGGGAACCTGCATCCAAGCCCATCCCTCTGTGCTCCAGGGATAACCCCTGGGATCGGTGTGATCCTGATATCCCAGGAGATCCTGCTCAGCCGGCTCCATGCCAGGGCAAGCAGCTGGGCACAGCCTTATGGCAGCATCTCCTGCTCTCAGTGCTGCTGCACAAGGAGCAGCCGCTTCCCTTCAGTGGTGTCCACAAATATCCCAAACCAGGAGTTCCTGGAAAATCTGATTCCCCTGCTCGGGATCTGCCATCACCCAGCCCTGCTCTGAGCTTTAATATGCTCTGAATACCAATTATTCAGGTACTCGTGCAGCAATCTCTGCCCTGAATGATGCAATGAGGGAATTGGAGCCAAGCCGAGGCTACATTTGGGCAATGGCTATAAATCTGGTTTTATTATAAGCTCCCTGGTCAGCGTGCCACTCGCTCCTCACTGCTCCGGCTTGGACACGCTCCATGACCCTTCCAGCTCCATGCAAGGCCGGATGCTTGGGACCAGCTCTTGGAAAACAACTGGCTGCACCAGGGGCTCAGGTTTCTGACTGGTTTTCAATGCCTGGGGTTGCAACACATGGAATTGAAGGTGGGACATTGGAATGCGCTGGGATTGGAGCACCCTGCTGAAGAGATGAGGATGGAGAGGAGCAGGAACCCAGGGTCCTCTCCTTGCAGCCCTGCGTGGTGCTGAGCCCCGTGGACCAGTCTTGCCCATGGCAGCAATTCTGCTCCAGGACTCTTGGAGCTGAACACAAGCAGCATCCTTGGGAAGAGCAGACAAACAGGGAGTGGATGGGAGATGGTGGCACAAGGCTGCGCTGTGCGCAGGGGATGCAGCCAGGGTCGGTTCCGCTGCCACCTCGCAGGGCAGATCCCTTGATCCCAGCTTTCTGCTGACGAGGTGAAGGAGCGGAACGGCAACAACAGGAAGTGTCTGTAAAGAAAGAGCAAGTGGGGAGATGGGAGCGTGGGTCTGGACGGGGGCCAGCGATGGGACAAGCGGGGAGTGCTGCTGCCCTCTGCCGAAGCGAGCCCAACGCGGGTCCTGCACCTATGGGATGCTCCGAGCATCCAAGCAGTGGAACCTCTGCTCCTTAGCCAAGGAATCCCCGCTTTGCTGTGGCCGGGAAGGGTGCTTGGACAAAGAGCATCCCAGAGAAGTGATGGGGGCTCCTGTGTTATCACCCCCATCCTGTCCCTGTGTCCTTCTCCTTCCCAGTCACCCTCCTCCTCCTCTTGCAGCGGTGGGGATGCAGGAGCTGGGTTTATTCCCTCTATGCGGCTGCTGCAGGTCCCAGGGCAGGGACCAGCCCCTGGCTACGGGAGCAGGACTTATTTGGGACGGGAAGTTCCCCCTCTGAGCACTTTTCTCCTCCCTTTGGGAAGCAGCTCCCCTGCCTGATGCTTTCCGAGGACGAAATGGCCGCAGCGCAGGGCTCCATCCCTCTCCTTGTGCTCCCTCTGCAGGAGCAGAACTGGATCCGATCTTCAGGTCCTTTCCAACCCAAACCGTTCTTTGGTTCTCTGGGGAGCTCGGTGGCTCCGTCCATCCCTGTCCTCACGTCTTGCATGGGGGAAAGCAGCCTCCTCGGGCACCAACCCACGGGCACATCCATTGCTCCCAGCTCACTGCTCCCTATCTCCTCTCCCTGCAGTTCCCACTCCCTCTATAAGCTCAGAGCTTCCCTTTCCCTCCCCTCCAGAGCCGAGGCTGCCAAATTCCAGCCAAGAGCACATATTTCCAGCATGACACCATTGGGGCCCCGGCAGGACGGGATCCAGGCTCTTCCCCCCCCTCCACTGCTCCGGTACCGGCATCGCTGGTGCGTGGATGCTCGCCCCGATCCCTCAGCCCCATCGGTTCCTCTTTCTGCCCATGGAAGTGCTGCCAAACACCACAAACCCTCCTCCGTGCTCTGGGACACCGGCCACGGCCCTCCCCACGCTGCCCAGCCCCTTCCTTCCTCCCTGCTCCTTCTGCAGGCAGTTGCGCAAGCGGCTTTCCAAGGAGCTATCGGGAAAGGTAAAGGAGATTGACGGAGTCCGGGACAAGTCTGCGTTGGCAAAGGTAGGAAGGAGAAGGGAGCTGAGGGTTGGGATGCTGAGCGAGCGTTTGCCTGCGCCAGGAGGGAGGTGTTGTGATGGAAAGATAACTCCCAAAGCACGCTCCCAGTCTGTTTAGGGAGGAGGCGTTTATTCCATGCGCAGGGCTCGGTTGGGGCATCTGCACAGCTCAAGCGCCCCTAGCAGGATCCTTCATCCCATCCTTGTACACCAAAGCTCCACCTAACGAATCCAATCATCCCGCCTCCCTCATGCATATTCATTGTGCGGAAGGAGCCGGATTCCCTGCGCCTGCGCCGGGATGTGCTGAGCAAGCAAAGTCTTGAGTGTGGGGTCTCAGAGGGTTGTTTGGTGGAGAATACCCCAACAGAGGAGGACATTGAGGACAGTCCTGCTTTATCTTGCCAACCTCTTGACATCCTTGCTCTAAGGATGCTCTTCTCCTCCTCCTCCTCCTCTGGGGCACTTTGGCCTTGGTTCAGTCCCTGAAAACAAGGCGGTTCTAAACCTTGACAGATATTTACATCGTTTCTTCTGGGTTCGATTTTGACTGCAAATCAGCATCATTCCCCCCTTTGGGACCCATTATACTGAACCTCACCTCTTCATAACCTATGATTCAGTTCCAACATTGAATAATCACACAGATACACACAGGATAACTACTACAACTAACAACTTCTTGACCCATAGCCCTTTCAGATCACTTCTTCCTGTTCAACAGTCTGTAAAACAATCGTGTTCAGGTTCTGTTTTCCCTGGAATGAGCTGGATTTAAAGTGTTTGTAAGGTTTAATTCTATAGCATCTTGTTCTAGCAGCACCACTTGGTGCTTCATCCTCTTGCTGCGGGACACCGATGTCCTGCCTGTGGTACCTTTGCTACCATCTTCTGTCTCCAGATCAGCCTTCAGGCCCCTTGAATAAGGAGAACAGCAAGCAGACCATCCTTTTCTAACGGGATCCAGGCCTCTTCCAGGATCCCACCTTTGGGGCCAGAACTCCTGAAACAACCTCTTGCCTTTCATACAAAAGGTCCAAAAGGCTCATCCAAGTTAGCAAGTCCCAAAGCTGCTGCTGGCGTTAAAACGTGTTGTAAATGCGTAGGAGCCTCTCGACATCCTGGAGTCCATTCCAATGAATCCTCCTTCCCTTTGCCCCCCTCATTCCCGGCTATAGCCTGGAATTAACGATCCACAAGCGACACCATCCGGCCATTCCTAGAAGAGCCCAAGTCCGGCTTTGGTTTTGGTAGCTGCCAAATCACCTCCTTTCAGTGCTTAAACTCCATTGTCCTTGAGTAATCCTGAATCCCAAACGAGTTTCCTCAGGCTTGGCGTTCCCAGGGAATGCTCTGGGATGCAGCTGTGCCCACAAGATGCTTTGGGATGCTGTCCCAGATGCATAGATGCAGAACTGCTATCCCTGGATACAGAGCCATTAATTATCCTTGGATACAGAGTTGCTATCCCTAGATACAGAACCATTATCCCTGGATGCAGAGCTGATATCCCTACATGCTTTAGGGCTGATGGAGGATGTCACTTAGGTAACCCATGGTGTTTGCTTAAACAGAGGCAAAGCCAGGACAAATAGTGACTAAGGAAGACTTTGTCCATGGTTAGAGCCTCCCAGGGCTGAGGACCACTGTACTGTCACAGCAGCATCTCCTGTACCCATGGATTGGCCTTTACATGGATCCGAATGGGAGAGCCTGGGTGCTGGGACAGGGTGGTGAGAGGCAGTACATTGATACTTAGGCTGTACATCTATATTTAGGATGTACACTGGTAATTTGTGCTGTACACCAATATTTAGGCTGTACACTGATAGGCTGTACATTGGTAGCTTAGGATGTGCATTGGTACCTTAGACTTTAAGTTGATATTAAGGCGTACATTGATAATTTGGGCTGTACATTGGTAATATGGGCTGTACATCGATATTTGGGCTGTACATTGATATTTAGGCTGTACATTGGTAAATTGGGCTGTACATTGGTAACTTTGGTTGTAGATTGGTAATTCAGGCTGTACATTGGTAATTCAGGCTGTATACCATTGCCTACCCCTGAGCCACCACAGCTGTGCACAGCCAGGTCCCAGCAGGGGCAGGAGGTGACATAAAGCTTCCGCTCACCCTGCGCATGGGAATCACTGCAGGTCTCCTTGTGAACAGCTCAGGCTCCTCTCTGTGCCTGCTGAGTGTGCTGAGCAGCACTCTGCAGCCGGTGCCACCGGTGCCACTGATGCACTGAGGCTGCCTCCTGATGTCTGATGTGCAGCCGGTGCCAAGCTGGAAAACGGCACTGGAGGCATTTCCTTAATTGCTCATCAAGTGGAAGCAGGATCTGCCTTCGCATTCCTGCTGCATCTTCCCACCCCAGCGCCCCGCAGGGCAGGAGCTCTGCTGCCGCCGCTGTGTGGTTCAATCCTGCTCATCCCGTTCCTGCTGCCGCTCAATCCTATTCCTGCAGGCAGCAGCCGCTGCTCCAGCCAGTTTCCGTGGTCAGGAGGGATTCGGGCTCCAGTTCCCGGTGGGAATGGGGAGAGGAGCGGATGCTGCAGTGTGCAGAGCTGCCCGTATGTAACATTCATCTGCAGAAAGCAGCTCTGCAGATGGCAGGAAGCCGCTGCTCATTTCTGCTCGCAGCAGATGGAGGCGGCAGGATGTGGAGGTTCTGCTTCTGGGGTTTCATTCTGTCCCCTCTTGCACAGCATCCTCAGCAGGGAGGGAGGTCCACAGCGTCCTGGGGGTGACTGGGGAGGTGGTGATGCCTTTGCAAGCGTTGTGCAAGGGGACGAGAGCCCTTCTATGGCAGAGGAGCACACAGCAATGACGCACGTGTTTAATAAGGACACCAACAGATGGAAGCTGGCAGGAAAGGCTCCCTGTAGGGAGGTTATTTGAGATGAGGAATGAGCCCTTTGAAGCATCAGCTGGAGGCTGGGGCTGGAGGTGGCCGGACCCGCTGGACGGGTCCGGTCTGCCCCTCAGGCCTCTCTGCCCATGCGGATGCGTTCCTGGGCTGGGAGCTGGTGGATGATTCACCAGGAAGTGGTCTGAGTCTGCCATGGGAGAACGTGGGGCGGTTACCGAGGGCCTCTTCGCAACGGGCCCGGCTGGTTTGGCAGCACAGCACCCCTAGGACCTGCCCCAGGGAGTGGGCTCCGTTGCCAAAGCCCTGGACGTTCCTTTGGATGCGTCAGGAACGCTCTGCTCCGCTCTGTGGGAGATAATGAATGTGGGAGCGTCCTTAGGGAGAGGATTCCCGTAGGAGGCCCTCAGGGGTGTTTGTTCCTGCAGGGAGCACCAATAGTTAAATACATCAAGAAACCTGCATCAGGATGTGGCATCCGCCAGGGCTGCCGAGGCCGGCGTTTCCTTGGAAAATGGAAGGAAGGGGCAGGTGTTTCCCTGTCCCTCTGTGACTGAATCCTAGGGAAGGATCCGCTGCGACCGGCTCTGCCCCCTCGGGGGCCACTGGCACATCCCAAATGGAAGGAATCTGTGCTAGAGCACAGGTGCAGCCCCATAACCGTGGGATAAATCGGGGCCGATCCGGTTTCACAGCCCCCTGCCCTCTTGGTTGGGGGTGGGGGGTTCCTTCACCGCTGCAGGGGGATGGGTGACGACAGGCAGGGGGTGCCCTTATTTTGGGGCAGAAAGCAGTGAATTTGGGCGTTCGCGTGGGGAGGGAGGCGGAGCAGCAGCAGCATCAGCTCCTCACCATCATCCCGCATCCCACCCGCATCCCCCGCACCGGGCGCTGCTTGTGCTGAGTGGTTGGGGGGGGGCTCCCCGTCCGGTCCCTCCCGTCGGGCGGTGCCGGGGGGCGGCCCTTGGCGCTGGGGGCGGTGCGGCCGCAGGGAGCCCGGTGGGGAGCGGAGCGGAGCGGGGCTCGGAGCGGGCCGATGGCGTTCAGCGCCTGGCAGATCCTCTCCCCGGTGCAGTGGGCCCGGTGGACCTGGTCCGCGGTGCGGGGCGGGGGCAGCCCCGACGGGGAGGAGGAGGAGGAAGAGGAGGAAGAGGACCCGGCCCTCGGCTTCAGGCAAGTGACCCGGGTCCACGCGTGGTGTCGGGGCTGCGACCGCGTCCGGCCGCGCCCGTATCCATCCCCCCCCCCATCCACCGCTGCCCGCTCCCTGCCTGCTCGCTGCCCGCTCGCTGCCTGGCACCAGCTCCGCTGCCCGATAGGGGGGTCCGGCCCGCACCGCGCTTTGGGGGGGGGGCACCGGAGCGGAACCGGTCGCTGCTGCCCTGGGTTGCACCGAGGATCGTCCCTCCGGGGGGGAGATGCTGAGTGTGCAGCCGTATCCCTGTGGCTCCCTGTGGATGCCCAAGGGGAAGGCCCGATGGAAGGAGTCGTGGATGCTCGGCCGAGAGGAGGGTTGTGGGCACACACACACACGGAGCAGGGAGGGGGGGGCACTCACGCTATCGTTTCACCTGCTCTCCCTTTTCCGTTTGCCAGCGTGTGCCGCTGGACAGGACGGAGCGGCTGCCGCAGGATGCCCGAGGCCGGCCGGGAGCCGGCTCGCCCGGGCAGCGAGGAGGATTGCGGAGCTAAGCCTTGCAAGCGGTAATTCCTCCCTCTTTTCCCCCCCTCCTCGGCAGCTCGGACTCCAAAGATAGTTTTGAGACCCCTGAAGCAGGAACACCGACCAGCGCGCTGCTAAAGGAGCCGCCGCTGGAGCCCGAGGCTGGGACCGGAGGTAAGGAGCCACCGCCTTCTGCTTTTGGGCTCCGGATGAATAGAGCCGGGTGGGGGCACGCAGGAGAAGTGGCTTGTTCTGAATAATGCCTGCCACATTGTTTGTGGTTAATGGCCTGCGTGGTTCAAATGCCACTCGGCAAAGGGCTATGTTCTCATTCCCCTGCATCCTTGGCTGCTGTTAAAGATGCTGCTGAGCCCTGTTTGTGGAGAAACTGTGGGATTTTGCTGCTGGAAGCTCAGGGGTCCTTAGTGCTGTTGCTGGTTTGTCCCTGTGTCTTGTACCATTGTGGCTCCCTCTTAATCCTTGGCCTTTTGGGGACCTGCTCGCTCCCACCATCACACCTTCTGCCAATGGGGAACTGTGGTCTGGCTCTGTATGAGCTCAGATGGGACCAGGAGCCCAAGTGCTGGGTGGCCTTGGCAGTAATAGGATGCTGTGGGCTGCCATCCCTTGCGGTGTTGTTCTGCTGTTGGGATGGATCTGGGTGGCTGTGGAAAACACAGGTTTGTTTTCCTTGAGAGGCAGCACTGGGTCCATGCTTCCCATAGTCACAGCTCTTGGAATCATCCTTGTGAGAAGGGATGATAGAGGCATTTTTACTTTGAGGGGTAATGCCTGGGGAGGGGGATAGGGGAGATAAAGGTCTGAGGATCATTCCTGCTTTAGGGATGCACAGTGCTCAGTGTGTGCCTGTGTCCCTGTATCCTGGGATGAGCAGTTCCCTGATGCCAGCCTGGCCCACAGCAGGGGATCCAGCACACAAAGGTCACAGTGTTAGGGGCTGATCTCTGGCACAAGCTGTTTATCTGTGGTGGCTGATGGAGAGCAGGGCGTTGGAAACAGCAGGGCCCCAGCACCCAGCTCCATCCCTTCCCTGCATCTCCTCGGTGTCTGAAATGGAGGGAAGGGATCCCCCAGGTGTGGGTGTGAGTCTGTGGTACCCTGGGGTGCTGAACTGCAGGGAATCCATTGCTCAGCCCTTTACCTTGGCAGCGCTGCTCTGCAGCAGCGTGTGCCCTTCATCTGGCTGCAGATCAGGAGCGGTGGTGATGGGGAAGTGATCCCATCAAATGGCTGCGTGTCAGGAACACACCGGCTGATGGGGAATCACTGCTGCCAGCGCTGCAGGAGGAGCAGCAGGCACACAGGCGGATGGATGCAGCATCTCCTTGCTCAGCAAGGCTGGGGAACAGGCACTGCAGCCTCAGCCTTGCTTGGGAATAGGCAGGGATAGGAAATGCAGGGGATGGATGCTCTGCGTGCAGCCGAGGGCTGCATTAACCCTGCTCTGAAGGACAACCCCACAGCCTGTCCCATCACCCCGGCTGGGCTTCGTGCGCCTTCAGAACCCCTTGGTGGAGCCGTTCTGTGCCATCCTTGCTGAGCTCTCCATCCATCTCCCAGAGCAAGGAATACTCTGTGCAAGGAAATGAGCAGAGGCAGCAAATATGGACCCATTGGCGCTCATGGGCTGCTCCTGCTGTTACCCTGATGCAGGGCACGTGCTTTCCGGTGCATTAGCGGCAGCATCGCTCTGCCAGGATGCTCATTCTAACAGAATAGGGTTAAAAATAGACCAACGGCTGCAAAACAAAGCGGAAAGGCAAGAGGGGAACGGAGCCGTTGGCTACGTCAGCCCAGGCTGAAAGCACCGGCCTCATATCCTGTGCTGTGGAGAGTGGAGGGGTTGTTCTGCTGCCTTTGGCACTGAGGGCAGTGTGGGGAGCGATGCTGCTTTGCCTGGTGCTGGATGTGGGATGAAAAGGGAGCTGCTGCAGCCAAGTTGCTCTGATTCATGCGAGGGAAGCTGCCGGGTTGGTCCGTGCTTGTGTTTCATTGCAGCCTAAGGAGGACGAGCCTAAGGATTAAAATGCACAGCACAAAGTGCCTATTACGGCGGTGCCAGCCTGTCCTGTGTGTGTGTTTGTGCTTGGAGAGGATAAATCCCTGTATTCACTGTGTAATGTCCCCTGGCCGGACCAGGAGCCTGTTTGTACTCCATGAACAGCCACTGCAAGTGCTGTTTGCAGGGATCCAGGGTGCCTTGTCTTGGATCTGTGTTTGGGATGGCTGCAGTGCTGAGCCTTGCTGCTGGGCTGTTCTTCCCTATCTCCAACCTGAACCTCCCCTGTTTCAGTTTGAACCCATCACCTCTTGTCCCATTGCTACAGTCCCTGATGAAGGTCCCTCTCCAGCATCCCTATAGCCCCCTTCAGACGCTGGAATCCCCATCACCTTTGGGGCTGCTTTACAGGGGGGTTTGTCCTGCTCTCCTCAGAGAACACACAAAGGGATTCCTATGGGATTCATGGCCAGGCCCTCTCCTGAAAAGGGGAGAAACCCCCACCAGGCTTGCAGCAGGATGCTCCTCTCCTTCCCACACACCCTCTGTGTCCCAGTACATCCCAGTTCCTCAGCTCTGGCACGTAGCTATGAAGGAGGGGATGAGCTGAGCTATCCCAGGTACAGAACACGCACGGATTGCTCCATTGGGAAACGTGGTGATTCCCATGCTGGCGATGAACGGTGGCTCTGAGCTCTCCCTGCCCTGCAGCCATCCCAGCCAGGAACGGTGGTTTGCGTGCCGGCTGCTTGTTATTCCAGCAGCAAACCGGGATGGGGCTCACGTCCGTGAGAACAGCAGCACAGAGCGATCCGGTGGGAATGGGAAATGCATTTAAAAGGTGTTTTTTGCCCTCCCTTTGAAGTCTGCTCCCTGCTCAGCACTGTCTCCATTGAAACCATCCCAGCTCCAAGCTGGGATCTGCTTAAGGAGGCTCTCCCCATTCCCAGCGATGGGAAGGCCTGGCAGGCGCTGCCTGGGACTGGCTGCTGGCTGCACTCCGAGTACACGTCCATTGGGTTGTGTTTACTGATGCGTTTCCTGGGGCAGCAAAGCGATGTCTGCTTGGATTGAGCCTTTTTGCTGGTGAAGGGAGGGTTTTCTGCAGTCACACAGCCCCTCATGATTCATTTGCATGGCTTTTAGCATCCTGGAGACCAATTACACCGACCACAAGCTGTCAGCTGAGTCAGGGTTGGTGGCTCCATGTCCCGGGTTAGCCCTGATTCACTTTTCCTTCCTCTGCCGGGCTCCATCACCAGTGAACGTGAGCTGGGTGTGAATGCCCCATCACAGGAGCAGGGATGTGCTGGGGGAGGTTGTGAGCATCCCCCATCCAAACCTCCTGTGGATCCATGCACTCCATGGCTGTCACTGTCACTAGGCAGGGCTGCAGCAGTGCAATGGGACAGGTTTCCCCAGCACAAGCCCTGTTGTGGGTCCCTGGTGGTGCTGAGCATCCCAGTATCCCCTCCTGCCTTATCCCAAAAGCCCCCGGTTGAGATGCAGGAGGGGAGGTGACAGCGGTGCCGAGGTCCTGGCTCTAGGTGCTTTGTGGGTGTAGCTTTCAGGATGCTTCCATGGATAAGGAGCTTTCCCCATCCCTTTGACAGCAAAGAACAGATGAAACAGTAAAAGGATTTAGGGGCAGGGATTGGAGTAGCAGTGATTAAGTCATGGATCAGGATTTGCGCTTAAGGAACTCTGACAGCCGTGCTGAGCCTTGATGCGCTGCAGCAACAGGCTCTGGGTGAGAGCATCGACCACATGTGGGTGCTGTGTCTGAGCTCCCCCCATACGCATAGGGACCCCCCCATTTACAGGCTATGTTTTCACTGCAGTCTCCAGGGCTTCAAATCTTACCTCAAGTGCTTGATGCTGGGGCTGCACAGGTCAGGAATCCCCCCAAACTATGACCCTGGAGCACATAAGGAGGGGAGAAAACCCCTCTTGAAATGGGATGTGCAGCAGGCAGGGGTTTAACTGCCTCCTTTTATCTTTGCAGAGCCAAGTGGCCATGGTGACCTGCTGGTAGGGGAAGCCCATGGGGACAACTCACCAGGGAAGCATCCCAAAGATGAGGCTCAAGCGGAGATCGCAGCTCCTAAAGCCAGTTTGGATGCAAAAGGGGAAAACGACCCCGAAGATGCATCCCTGAGGCAGCCTCAGGCTCACATCCAGCCCCAAGGAGCACCGGGCAGTGGGACCGACCAGGAACGGGTCATGCTGGGAGAGGATGCGGTGGATGCCAGCATGGGGATGGCAGAGCCGAAGGGGGATGCTCTGGTCCAGGATGGGAAAGGGATAACAGAAGGATCCATAGAGGAGACCCTGGAGCTGTATGATGGGAGTGTGAACCCCACTGTAGCATCAGCCCCACACTGCCCCCCCCAACCCAGCAACAGCACTGGGGAGCAGGGGGGGGACCCGGAGCACAAAGAGCATCCCCCAAAGCCTGAGGAAGGAGGAGAGAGCCCAGAGACCAGGAGAGCAGCGCCCAGGAGGGGCAGCAGGATCCCGGCCAGCAAAGTGACCCCAAAGAGGCACCGAGAGCCCCCCAGGAAACCAGTTGAGGATGCAGAGAGGGGCCCCATGGATCTGCCCCCTCCCGGCTCCCCCCGGCTGGGTCCTGCACCCCGGATAGGCCCCTTGGGTGGCAGCTCAGCACTGCAGGACTTGCCGGCTCTTCCCAAAGGATCCTACCAGTTTGATCCCAATCACTTGGAGGCAATGGATCCGTTTAAGCCCACCAAGACCCTCAGCAGCTCCAGCACCGACTCCTGCCCTGCTGCTGACAACAGCCTCAATGAGATCCTGGAATCACAGGCGCTGGAGGTGCAGGATGATCCCGGCAGAGGCAGCCCCAAGAAGCCCAAGTCCCGCCTGATAACGTGAGTGATGGAGCGGGCAGCAGCGGCCCCTCCGTTCCCTTGCGGGCAGAGCAGTGGTGGTGGTGATGATGGTGATGATGATGATGATGGTGATGATGGTGATGATGGTGATGATGGTGATGATGGTGATGATGCCCCCGTGCCTGCTAAGTGAGCCTGAAACACTGATGTGCACCTCGGGGCTTTTATCCACCCCTTGTCCCAGCGGAGCGGCAGCTCCTGTATCCCTGTTGGCATCAGGAGCGGATGGGAGGAGAGGGATGGGGGTCCTGGAGTGGAGCCGGGTCCCACATAGAATGGGGAGGGCTGGACCAGGCTTTGCAGGATCATCCCTTTGGAAAACCCTCTTGGAGCTGGTGTGGGCAGAGCAGAGGCTTTACCAAGCACAGGTCTGGGGTCCTGCTGAGTCTGATGGCTCAGATGCTGCTGGGACATGGTGTGAGCAGGGGCAGGGGACAGCAGTGAAGAGGCAGATCTGTTGCTTCCATCACGTCTGCACAGGCAGGAGGGAGCTGCTTGTGCCTTGCTGAGCTATTTCAGTGCCTTTTAGTTCCTGAACTGTGCTATTTAAAACCCCTGTGGAGACGGGAACATTTCATGGAGCCTCCTGGGAATGCAGGCAATTCCTGCTGGGAATGCTCCTCCGGAGCAGGTCTCATGGCCAAACCTTCCTATTTCCTTGCTGTTTCACCTGTGGCATCACAAATGTTCTCCAAGCCGTGTCTGGGCAGTGCCTGATGCTGGGGATGGGAACTGCTGAGCCAGGCTTGGCTCTACCTGCCCAGGCAATTTTGGGTCCTTCCACTGTAACTTGGGGTTGTGGGATTGGAACCAGTTGAAAGCAAAAGGGCTCCAAAGGGGGAATTTTGGGAGCGTGGATTTGGCAGCAAACCCAATGCACATCATTGCCCTGCTGGGAAACAGGGAGCAGGGTTAGACAGAGAGCACAGACAACACCCAGCAGGTAAAGTAAGGGTGTGTTGGGTGCTCTGCTCCTAGGAACTGCTCTGCAGGGAGGGGATGTGGGTTCTTTAGGAGCCAGCATTCCCATGTGTGACCTGTTCAGCAGGGAGAAGTGTGCGGAGCCTCCAGTGTCTGAAGGGGGTACAAGGATGATGGAGAGGGCTCTTCATTAGGGACTGTAGGGATGGGACGAGGGGTGATGGGTTCAGACTGAAACAGGGAAGTTCAGGTTGGAGATAAGGAAGTTCTTTACTGTGAGGGTGCTGAGGCGCTGGCACAGGGTGCCCATAGAAGTGAATGCTCCATCCCTTGCAGTGCTCAAGGCCAGATTGGGTGACATGGTCTAGAGTGAGGTGTTCGTGGCAGGGCATTGGAACTGGATGATCTCCAGGTCCTTTCCAACCCAAACCATTCCATGATCCTATAAGCCCTCAGGGTCCCTTCTCCTGGGAGCTGCTCCATTCCCTCCCCTCCCCGGCAGTGGGATGTGTGGAATGGCACCATCAGTCTCACATCCATGAGCAGGAGATGCCCAAGGGGAGCATCCTTTATCCGGGTGTTCCTCCCCAAAAGGCAGAGCTGGGCTAAGGCGCTGTGCTTCTCCCTATGAGAGTTGATACCCAGGTCTTTTCACATGCTCTTCTTCTCTCCATCTGTCTGTCTCTCTGCCCCTGTCCATGCTTTGGTGCATCAGGACCACTGAACAAGTGAAATTTCTCTGTTTTCTGTTGTAAGTACTCTCTTCTCTATTGCTTTCCTCTTCTCCTTGGCTGGTTTTTGTCCTCTTTCTCTGGGTGGGTGCTGGCCCCACACGTCTCCACGGCATGCAGGCTCCCTGTGCCCTTTGTCTCATGCTCTGTGCTCTCTGGTCCGTGTCCTGCAGCTCTCGGCCCGGTGAGGTGAGGATGCTGTGCTTGCTCCCGCAGCATGCGGCCCCCAATGCCTTTATAGTGTTCAAGCCCTCGGACCCAGTGCGGTGGCTAACAGAGGGGAGCAGCTCTGTGTGCAGTCCTGAAGATGAGGGCATCTCCTACCCCCTTCAAAGCCACTTCTATGGAGGGGTAGAGGGAAACATCACCCAGGATTGATGGATTCAGTGCCTGTCTCCTCTGGCTCTGGGACATTGAGATGGTCCCAAAGGAGCTTTGCCAGCTCCAAACAGGGCTCTTTGGTGCCTGCCAGAGCCGATTTGCTCATGGCTCTCCCTCAGAGCATCCCTGCTGTGTCCCAAAGCTGGGATGGAGCTGGGCTGCAGGGCCCTGCATGGGTTGGGAAGCTCGGCTCCAGCACAGCAGCTCCAATCACTGCCCTGCAGCCCCTGCTGCTGCAGTGGGGCTCTGCTGTACCCCTGGCATGAGCAGCCACAGTGGGACCCCAGTGCCTGTGCTGTGCCCCCAGGGCTTGCAGCTCCCATCCCATAGGATGGCACAGAGCAGGGACCTGCCTTACCCCCATGGGTGATGCTCAGCGTTGTCAGTCCCCCCCAGGACGCTCTGGGCTCTGCTGTGGTGCAAGGGAGAACACTGGGCTCAGCTCCCATCTTCTGTCATCCTCCCAATGCCCTTCTTGTGTGCTCAGTGCTGCTGCCATATTGCACGACCAGCACTGGAGCTGATATCTGTGTCTTGGCCAAGACCCAATCTGCCTTTCCAATGGCTCACAGTGGGTGTCTGTGTCACCAAGGGCCCTGCAGCACGATGGGGCTGCCTGTGCCCCAGGCATTGCAGGGCATCAGCCTCAGCTGCCTGCTCCCCATTGCCCCATCCCTTTGAATTCCAGTTACCTCGATGTTGGGAGGGATCATTTGGCGCACGTCTGTGATGGGATGGGGAGTGAAGTGGGTGGGAGAGATGCTTTCTAGCAAGGAATGGCTCAAGGCAATCCTGCTTGAGCTGCTGCCCCATCCCTGTGGCAGAGACCCCTCTGCACGTACCCGCAGTGGGTTGCCACATGAGCCGTATCCAGCTTGGCCAGTATCTGTCTTATGAGGGTCTGGATGTGGGAGATGGTGGATACAGAGCGAGAGGGCGGTGAGATGCAGGACTGCTCCTGCTGGGACCATCCCCGTGCTGCCTCCAGCTGATTCAGGATGCTGATGCCCGGTGTGTCGGGATGTGGCTGTGCTGCACTCCTGCATGGATGGACTCGAATGGCACGCATTGAGGACCATGGGATGAAGATCCAGGGAGAGCATCCTCACTGCAGAGCATTCGGACACCCAAGATCAACCTGAGCTCAACCTTCTCCTATCTGCAAGGCTCTTTTCCCTTTGCATCTGCTGGAGGGAGCATCCGAGGTGCAGCGGTTGCCCTGCAAGCAGAGCAGAGCTCAAACCAGCGCTCCGACCATGCGGGTCTAACATACCCATGATGATATCCCAGGCAAAGCTCCATGGAACGGGCATGAGACAACCTGGAGAAGCTTCCATCCCGCAGGAGATCCGTGCGCCCTTTGGGATGCATCCGGGATGCAGCGAGGGGGATGTCTGTGGCAATGGCCTCTCGCGCTGTCCGCATCTCTTCCCTTCGGCAGGAATAAACTCCTCAGACACAAACCCCATTGCTCTGTAGTCCTGTCTTTTGTTCACCCGCTCCTCTGTCCGCCCCAGCGCTTGCTCTGCCTCCATGTCCCAATGGGGAGCGCGGTGCTGTGGGTGCTGAGGCTGCTGCTGGGGCTGCTTCCCCCTGCTCGGCTCTGGCTCTAACCCTGCCCGTGCCTGAGCTGCTGCTTCTCTCCCTGCAGGAGCGGCTGCAAGGTGAAGCCCTATGAGACACAGCCCCTGGTCCTGGATGCTGGTGCTCAGGTACATGGGATCCCATCAGGGATGGGGTCAGGAGGGGGTGTCCCTGAAAGCAGCCATGGTGGGAGCATCTTCCCCATGGAAAGGGTGGGAGGAGGGCATTGTTTGGTGCTCAGCCCTATCCCTAAGGCTTTCCTGGCCAGGGAAGGTCTCTGTGGTTCATTCAGGTCCATGTGTGTGGTACCAGCACTGTCCCCATCGAAGCTCTGAGGTTGGGTTAATGGGGTTTGTGTATTCATCACTTCTGTCCCCAGCCCCATGTGTTTCCTTCTGCCAGACCCCACTGGGGAGCAGCTTGGTGGTGGATGCTAAGCTTCCCGTGCTTCCCATGCAAGCCTGATCCCCATGGATTAGCTCAGTCCTGCTTAACGGCATGCCTTGATCCTGCAGGATGAAGGAGCGCTGATCCCAGAAATCCCGGATATTGCCAATCGGGATGGACGAGCCACTGATGAGGAGAAGCTGGCCTGTACCACTGGCCAGAAACCTGGGCTGGAGAAGAAGGCTGAGCCCGAAGATGACCTGGAGTACTTTGAGTGCTCCAATGTCCCTGTGCCGGCCGGGAAGCACAGCACGGAGCCAGGTAAGGAGCATCCCTGTATCCTCTGGGATGTGCTGTGCATGGATCTCTGGCCATGAATTGATGCTCTTGAGGCAGCTTCTGTTCACACTGCCAGGGCTAAAGGCTCTATAATGAAACCTCCGTTGCTTACGGCACGTTTTCCATCATGGAAAACCAATGGCACAGGCTGTGTTTACTTGGATGCTGTCAGTACAGAGCATCCCCATGGTGCTGTGGTGGTTACAGCGTGCCCAGCTCGAAGCTGAGCGCCCAGCACTCATATCCCAACACAAGGTCAGTGATTGATGGAGATCTCAGCATCACTGCAGCCCTTTGCTGATGCTCCTGCTGGTCCTTTGCTGTCAGTCTCCTATGGAATTAGCCTCTCTGCCCAACCCATTACAGCAGAATTAGACCCAGGTATTAGAACAGGACATTTAATCAATAGCAAACCTAAAGGTGCAAGAGGAGGAACCACCGCAGGGGGGTCTGTGGCTCTGCCCTGTGCCCATTCATCACTGCCCCGGGATGCTGGGCAGGCTGCAGGCTCTGTGGAGGGGAAACCAGTCCTTTGGTTCTGAACTGGGGGGAAAGAGCAGGAAATCAGGGCTGTTTCCTCCTTCCCTTTATGCTTTTCTTTGCCTGGCCAGTGCTGGCTGCAGCTGAGGTCCATAAATCACCTCCTGTGCTATGCCAGAGGGCAGGTTGCAGACAGGAGGGGGTTATCTCCTCTCTGATGCTGTTAAGAATAGCTGGGGCCATGTGGCAGCTCCTTTGGGCCCAGTTGGTGTGGGCTGAGGCTTGTGCTATGTGGAGTGGCCCAAGCAGCTGGGCTTCAGCCCAGGGATGCATCCCACGGCATTCCCATGCAGCTCCAATCCTGCTCTGGGCACCACAGGGCTGAGCTGCCACCAGAGGGAAGTGTTGGTTTGAGGCTGGCAGGGTGCGGGATGCATCCAGGCTGCAAGGGCACAAGAATGGGGCAAAGAAGCCTTTTGGGAGGGGATGCTTGGAGGATGCTGATGCACTTCTGCATCCCAGCAAATCCATACATGGAGCAAGGTCTTGCTCACAAGGGGTTAAAACCTTGTGTTTCCTTGTCTTTAGGCTTTGAAAAGGAGATCTCCAAGCAGATGGAAAAGGACATCTTCCCTGTGAGTGCCTCTTGCTTCCTCCTTGCTCCCTATGGGAAGCTTGGGGCTGTGGGAGGGTGACCCCCTTGTGCCTACGTTGTGCTACCCAAACCTCTCTGAACTGGGTTTCTTTGGGAGCTAAAGTCCAAGCAAAGCCCACACAGGAGGGATGTCCCACAGCCTGGCATAGGATGGCTCCCTCCGGATGGGCACTGCAGGAGGGAGATGCTGGGAATGATGGGGATCCAGGGTTGCACCATGTATGCCCAGCAAGAGCAAACACTGTGTGTGGAGCAGCTGCAGGGCAGGATGAGAGCAGGGGAGGTCCCAGGGAAGGGATGAGCTGCAGGACATGGCCTATGCCTCACATTGGGGTGTCCATGAGGGGCACCCCCAAGGAGCCATTGGGTGACCCCAAGACCCTCGTCTGCAGGGAGCCCTGTGCCAGCTCATCCATCCCTGGGCAAAGCTGCTCGGGTGCAAGCAGGTGACAATGAGATTACCAACATCAGCAAAACGAGCTCCTCTGAGACAGATTGACCCACACTAAGCCCCACAAGGACAAAGTGAACCTGGTGCTTGGGGCTGGGCAGGTTCGGAGCCTCCAGCATCCCAGAGCTGCAGTGTGGGGCATCCATGGGATGCATTGGGGCTCTTGGGTGATGCTGCCAACACCACCCAGGGCTGAACCTCATTGCCTGGACCCAAACGTGCTGGAGCCTGAGCTGCAGTGAAGGAGGAGGGGAGGGAGGGAAGTGCTTTAGTGCTCTGGTTTCCAAAACAGAGCCGAGGCACGGAGCCTCCTCCAAAGCTCTTCTCTATTTATGGCCTGGCAGCCGGTTCCCAAGGAGATGCCTGCATGGGGCTGTCATTTAGATGGATACAAGGAGGAACAGGCGGTGGTGTCAGCCCCTGCTCCGAAGGAATGCTCTCCCTGAGGCTGCAGCACCCCCGAGGGAAGGGATGGGGCAGCATCCAGGCAGGATTCAGCCTCGCAGGGCTGAGCTCATCCCTAGTTTGGTCCTCTGGTGTGGAGGAGCTGGGATGTGGTTTGGGGAGCAGTGAGAAATGGGGGTACAACCACCTCAGCTCTTGTAAGAGCACCTATAATAGAAACAGGAGGGTGATGGAGCCCTGTGTGAGCATCTCCCAGGCTGGGGCACGGTGGGATGAGTGGGGCTGTGCGTTGGGAAGGGCTGGCTCAGCTCATGCTCTACAGGGAGGTGATGCCTGTTCCCCCATTGTGCATTTGGGATGATCAATGAGGCAGCAGTTTGGATGCATCAGCTGCATCCACATCTCTGTCTGATGGAGGTGATGGAGAAGGGGGACCTGGTCCCTTGTGTGTGACTCCCATTTAAACCAACCATAGGGAAAGTGAAGGGATGCCAGATGTGGGCACAGATCCCCTTCCAGGGCTTTTAGGATGATGCTTCCCTGGGTCCCCTATGGTGCAGCCCCAGCTCCCAGCAGGAGACTGGGCATAAAGTGCATCAAGTCCCCCTATGAGCTCTGCCTGGTGCTGGCTCTGAGCTGTCTGTGTGTGCAGGATGTTCAGCACCTGGTGCAGGGGGGAGAGCATCCCAAAGGGGAGGTGAACCCCCTGCATCATTCCCAATGGCTGTTCCCAGCAGGGCAATCCCGGGCTGTGCTCCATGGACAAGTCCCCCTCATCCATCAGCAGCCTGAGCAGGAGCGAGAGTCCCTTGGACAGCATCTGCCTCAGTGAGTGCGAGAAGACGGCTGTGCTCACGCTCATCCGAGAGGAGGTAACGTTGGCACCGGGGCCGTATCCTGCCCGGGTGCACCCCTTGAGCATCACAGCACTGGGGGAATATCCAGAGCCCATCCCAAGGCTCCTGTGTCTGCTGCAACCTAGATAATCACCAAGGAGATCGAGGCAAGCGAGTGGAAGAAGAAGTATGAAGAGAGCCGCCAGGAAGTGCTGGAGATGCGGTAGGAGCCTTCCCATTGGGATGTGATGGGATTGATGAGTTAGGAGATGCGGTAGGAGCCTTCCCATTGGGAGGTGATGGGATTCCTCCAGGTGGGATGTGTTAGGAGATGCAGTAGGAGCCTTCCCATTGGGAGCTGATGGGATTCCTCCAGGTGGGATGAGTTAGGAGATGATCTAGGAGCCTTCCCATTGGGAGGTGATGGGATTCCTCTGGGTGGGATGTGTTAGGAGATGCGCTCGTGCTGCATTGAGCTGCTGGGTTCTTTGTCGCTCACCCAAAATCCCATTCACTGCCATGGGCATTGGGCTTGGGCTGTGTCTGTGGTGTGGAGAAGGGGCAGCAGGGCTGTAGGTGTGTGTCTGCCTCTTCCCTGGATTACCTTCCTCCTTTCCTCCTAGGAAAATCGTGGCTGAGTATGAGAAGACCATTGCCCAGATGATAGGTAAGGTGCCATCCCCCATCCGGCTGCATGGAGCAGTGAGGTCCATCCGCCATCCCCACTCAGTCCTGTATCCCCTTGCTGCTTATTCTCCATCCCAGAGGATGAGCAGAGGACGAGCATGACGTCCCAGAAGAACCTGCAGCAGCTCACCATGGAAAAGGAGCAGGCGCTGGCAGACCTGAACTCGGTGGAGAGATCCCTATCGGATCTCTTTAGGAGATACGAGAACCTGAAGGGTGTCCTGGAAGGCTTCAAGAAGGTCCTTACCTGGGTTCCCCTCCCTGGTCCCTGCAGGCAGAGGTCCCATAGCATTGCCCTTGCTTTATCCCTTGCCCTTTTCCCTTCCCAGAATGAGGAAGCTCTCAAGAAGTGTGCTCAAGACTATTTAACCCGGGTCAAGCAGGAGGAGCAGCGGTACCAGGCCCTGAAGGTGCATGCAGAGGAGAAGCTGGACAAGTAAGGGATGCATGGGATTGATGGGTGCTCATAGGGCAGTGTCCCCATGGTTGGAGCTTCTTGATGTCGAAAGCTGCCTTTGGTTTGAGTGGCTTTAAATGGCTGTGAGTGAAGCCAGCACGAATCCCTCCAATCTCTGCTTAGGTTTCCTAATGGAGAAACTGAGGTTTATGGTCTATTTACAGCTATTCAACCAGTTCTTACACTCCAAGAGGGCTTGTGTCTGTGTTGTACTCAACACACAGCAGCCCTGAGTGAAGTGGGTGAGGACCTGGCTGAGCTTCACCCCACAGAGCTTGGAGGAGCAGAATTAACCCCGTTCCATGCAGGTTTTCCATACAGGAAAACCATCCCTGATGGGGATGTGACACTTTGTCCCAGTGACCATTGTCCCCTTGTGTCCGAACCCATCCTAGAGCCAACGAGGAGATCGCCCAAGTGCGTGCCAAGGCCAAGGCAGAGAGCACAGCACTGCATGCGGGGCTGCGCAAGGAGCAGATGAAGGTTGAGTCCTTGGAGAGAGCCCTGCAGCAGAAGGTAACACCGGGGTCCCTTTGAGCATCCTCTTGATGCTGGGGCATCCTCTGGGGTTTGGGGTATTTCTTCACTTGCTTCCTTGCTTCATGTCTCAGCATTGGGTTCAGGTGTTGAGATATACAACTGCATCCTTTCCATGGAGGGCATTGAGATTGGCATGGATGTAAGCACAGCTATGGGCAATGCTGGGGTTGCTGGTTCAGTTTGGCTTCAGTTTGGCTGTTAGAGCCACCAGCACACCCATGGGCAGCACTGGGATGTGTCTGGGGGAGAGCTCAGGGTCCCCACAGCCCCTGGATGCTGCACAGAGGAGGTTGGGCAGGAGCATCATATCCATATGGATGTTATCTCCCATCCATGCCACCATAGGGGCTCTTTCTGATCTGTTTTCCTTCCAGAACCAGGAGATTGAGGAGCTGACCAAGATCTGCGATGAGCTGATAGCCAAGCTGGGCAAGACGGACTGAGCCCCATCACCCATCGCCCAGCACTCTGCACTTGGCCGCTTTCCTCCTAACGTGCAGCACTTTGCCTTACCCCAGGACCCCAGCACAGAGCACAGCATCCTGCTGCCTGCTCCCGGTATCCCAGGGTGCTGGGACCAGGATCCCTGCAGCCAGGCTGTGTGTCCCTCTGCATCGATGCCACCTCTCAACTGGGAGGTGGGATCCCCCCTTTTGTCTGGGTCTGGTTGTGCCCCTACACACTTGTCACTTACTGTCCCCTCCTGCTCCAGGCTGACCCCATGAGGTCCTGCCATGGGATGTGGGTGATGCCGAGGTTGGAGCTGCTGGTCCTTGTGCTAGGGAGGGGACCATGCACATGGGTGCATGGCTGGGGAGAGGCAGCAAAGGGGAGCCTTAGGTTTGGGGCCACCAGTGTGATCCTTTGGCCAAAGCAGCCTCTCATGAGGTCAGTTGGTTTTGGGGCTCAGGGGACTGGTCCCAGTCTCTGGTCCATAGGTGGAAGGCAGCACAGAGCATCCTCATCCCTGGCTGTGCCAATGGAACCCAATGTCTCTGCATTCGTGCACTTTATTAGCATTTATGAGCACTGAGGCTCTCTGCTCACCTCTTCCAGGCAGGCACGGTCCTGTTGCACATCCCCTTCCCTTTGGAGCACGGATACAGCCACTTCACCTGCAGGAACCTGAGTCCTCTCATAGGAGATCCCAGCCAAGGGGAGGGCAGGAGGCTCCTGCACTGGGAGCTGTTTGAGATATGGGGAGATGCTGGTTCTGCAGGGCTGGGGCTTGTCCATTTGCCTGCCCCACGGTCAGTGCCCTTCACAGTGCTAAAGCCAAGCCCCATTCCCTTGTCTCCCCATGCTGGGATGGATGCTACAGGAGGGAATTGCTTCCTGATTGAGCTGACTTAAGGCTCTTTCCCCATCAGTGCAGAACAGAGCAGCCCTGCCCGGCTCTTTGCTGCTCTCAGCACTGAATGTGAAGGGAACCAGACAAAAGCCAGCCTGGACAGGCACAGGCAGGTCCGGGCGGCAGTGAAATTCCCTTTGGAATCTATGGATGCAGCCCAAGATCTGCTTTTCCATGCAGGCAAGGTGCCCGTTCCGCCTCGGAGTCCATGTCAATGGACATGCAAACCTCTGAGGATGTGCTGGGAATCAGGGGGGCTCCTCAAGATCTGGGGTTCCATAGGGTGCTGTGGGTCAGTGCAGAAGCATCCCTGCAGAAGGCGGATGGATGGGATCAGGCAATAGCTGCAGTGGGAAAGGGAGGATTCTATTGCCTTGAGCAGGGAGTCATAAAGCATCACATAAGGGAAGTGTTTGCTCTTTGGACTGTTTCCTACCCAGCCGATTGAAGACTTCCACAAACCTTTTTGCTGCTACCTTTTTGTAAGAGAATTGAGCTGTTTTCCTTCTATTTTCTAACCCCCATGGTGCGCACGCAGTGTTTAACAGAGCCATGCACTTGGTTATATTTTAGTAGCTATATGATGTATAGAGAGAGTTTATCATGCACTTACACAGATGAAGATGCCAGCAGCCCTAGCACGCAGAGTCCAGGCCTGTTCCCTGTGCTCCCAGTTATCCCAGTGACAGAGGTGGGGAAGCTGATGGCTGACACCATCCATGGCGTTGTGCTGAATATTTGCCCCTTTGCACAGCAAGGAAAACCCCTTTTTCTGCTCTTTTTGCCCCTTTTTGTCCTCCCCACACATCCATGGGCTGGCAGGAGAGCCTCTGGCAGATGATGGGCAAGGATGATTCCTGTTTGGGCAGTCAGTGCCAGCCTCAGCCCACTGGAGCATCACTCCCCTTCCCTCTTGTATCATCAGCATTAGGGGTATGCAGACTACAGCTCTCCTCCCATGTCCCACTCCAGAACAGCATTCCCACCTGGATGTGTGACCCTTTGGACCTCCTGGGGGTCTGTGCAGGTGAATTGACCCCCTCGAGACCAGGAATTTCTTAGGGAGTTGGGTTTTGCTCTTTGCAGCATCCTCCCCATCTGCTTCCCAGCCTCTCCCGGTCCCACTCGCTGCCTCTGTCACCCCAGTGCTGCTGCATCCCTGCGCCTGTCAGCATGCACTTCCAGTCTGGGCAAAAGAAGATTCCTAAGGAATGATTTATTAACTATAATATGGTTATAGTTACATATATATATATAAGTATATATGGTTATAGTTCTATATAATAGGAGGCGTGTGTTTGTAGCTGCAAGCAGGCAGGACTGTTGCATCCCGGATGCTGCTCTCAGGAGCCAGCAGTGGGGCTGTGCATGGGGCTGGCTTAGCCCTGGAGCCATTTGGATACCACGTTCCAGTCAGGATGCATCCCGGTTTGGGGAACACTGTGGGTCCCCATGCTTGGGGTCCAGCATCGTGGTGTTTGTCATCATCTGCTTGCAGTAGAGGTGAAATCCCTGTATCCAGCAAAGTGCCGATGAGGAACTGCCCTGACTTTAGATGGCTCCCCCAAGGCAGGCGCTTCCCTGCCCTGACCCCAATCGCTTCCCACCACGTGTGTAAGTGCCATTGCCATCGGTTTTATATGTCCAATGAGTTCCCTTTTCTATGTCAGGTAAATATTTGTAAGAGTTCTAATCCCACAAATGAGATTATTCTAACGATTACTAATATATTTTTGTTGCCATGTTTCATTGCCTGAATAAAACCCGTGTTTATCACTTGAAACCTTTCCTGCTGTGTGCAAGGATGGAGAAGCTGGGTTTAGGCTCCATACATTAGGCAGAGGGACTCTAATAACCCTCCTGGCCATGGGGAAAGGCTGGGATGGAGACTGCCCAAGTGCGGGGATGACTCCTCTGGGCTCTCCAGATGTGTCCAGAGCATCTCCAGATGTTCCTAATGCTTCTCTTTGGAGGGGTCATGCCCAGCTTGGCTGCTGCAAATGGCAAGAGAAGGCTTATTCTGAATGGCCACGATCTATGAGAGGCACCAGTGTTGGAGATGGAGCCGGTCCCCAAAGCAGAGCCCAGCCTGGTGAGTGTGGGGAGATCCAATGCTCTGCCCATGCCCTTGGGATCCGTGTCCCGTCCTCCCCGGCTAAGATGGCATTAGGCAGGGGCTGCAGTAAGTGCGTTATCCCCAGCCCGGTGATCCGATATCCCAAGCAGATTAGCTCTAAGACCTTAAGACAAAACAGGCTCTGTGCATCCTGTGCCCCGCACAGCCGGGATGTCCGCCCTGAAGACCCTGCTGGCCCTGGTCCTCGTCACATCCTTGGCTGGATACAGTAAGTGTCCTGCGGCCCAAGGCAGTGTTGGGAGGGGGGGAACACTGTAGGAATGCTGCTCTTCTGCTTGCTGGGTGCCCCCATCCCTGCCCTGCTGCTCCCATCCCTGTGGAGAACCGGCATTCCAGTGGGATGTTGGCACCCAAAAGAGCATCCTGCTTTTCACATTGCCATCCAGTGCTGTGGAGGCTCCATCTCTGGTGGAGCAAGGAGGTACCTGAGCCATGGAGCAGCAGCTTCTCATCACTAGAGAGGTGTTTCTGGACCAAACTGTGGCTCCTCAAAGGTGGAATCACAAAGAGGCACCTCAAAGGGCAGGAGGGCAGTGATGCTGCTTGAGCAGTGCCATGGGCAATGTCAGGATGGTTGGGACAAGAAAAGATGAACCATGACGGTGTTTTGGGCTGAAAGCGGTCCCGTTGGCGAAGCCAGGGTCAGTGTGGGTTAACGGCATCTGAAATCCCAGTTTTCCATCGGTTTTCCCAGGGGATGGAGGTGGGAGCTCTGGCCTCTCGCAAGCGCCTCTTGCCACGAGAGGGCTCTGCTCAGCCAGCAAAGATTTGACTCCCAGTATCAGTGGGAATATCCATCAAAACCAAGAATTCCTCATTTCAGGCAGGAGCAGGAGCTTTAGATCTAGGTTTGGAGGGGGCTTTGCCTGCAGGAACTTAGCGCTTATGCTATTGAAAGTCATTAAATGATACTATTAAATGATACCATCACTTTCACATCTGCTCCTCTGGGTCCTAAACAGAGCAGGGACCTCTTCCTGCTGTGTGCTTCCCTCTCCCAAATGATCCAAGAGCTCTCACCACTGCCATCAGCTCTGGCTCACACAGCACTGCAAGACCAGGGGCTGGCTATTGCCTAACACACCTGGGGCTTCCTTTGAGGAGCATCTGGACATGGGTTGGATACGGGGGCTCCGGGATGCTGCTGCTGCTGCTCTCCCTCCTCATCCTCCTCTTCCTCCTCCCCATCTCCACGCAGGTCAAGCGCTGAGATGCCACAGATGTGTCGCATCCAACGAGAACGACTGCAACAAGCAGGGCTCCCACAGCTGCCCCCAGTACGCTGATGCCTGCTCCACAATCACTGCACCCAGTAAGTGCCTGGACTGGGAGGACTGGGTGTGCTGGGGAAGGACCAGAGGGCAAAGAGAAGAAGGGGACGGGTGGGAGCTGGTTTCCTCTTGTCCCTGTGAAGCAGGGATGAGCTATTTGTGTTTCCCAAGTTTTTAGTCCTCAGGAGCATCCTTTTGGTCCGAGGGGACTCACAGCCCTTTGCTGGAATAAGGAAAGTCCTTTATAGCACGGTGCACCCATTCAGAACAGTGTTCCATTTGTTTTCCACATGGGAACAGACAGGGACTGTTCCCAAACCCAACCTGGGATGCAGCTCTTCCTCCCTTCCCTGCCCCAGCACAACAGTTAGGGATGGAAAGGGCCTTGAGACCACGGAGCAGGGAGGATGCATTGGCAGTGCCTGACCCCATGTCCCCTTTGCTCTCCTTGCAGACAGCATCATCAAGTCCTGCTCCTACAAAGCCTTCTGTGACCAGGCTCGTGGTGGTGGCTCCAGTGGGGCCACCGTGCGCTGCTGCTTCAGTGATGACTGCAATGGGCAGCGGGGCTCCAAGAATGGGGCCGGGACCCCCTCCAGGCCCCCCCATGGGCTGCTGGTGGCTGCGCTGGCAGGGATGCTGCTGCTGAGCTGGGTCTGAGTGGTTGCAATGGGGTAGCTGCTTGTTGCCATAGGCTAGGGCCACGGGTCGGGGTTTGCTGTGTGTGAAGGATGGAGAGGCTCAGCTGCCATCACACCAATAAAAGCTGCAGTTGAAATCCGTGTTTGCAGCCCCTGCTCCTCATTTACAGGGATCATGGAATGGGTTGGGTTGGAAGGGACCTTAAAGCCCATCCAGTTCCATGCCTTCCACTAGGCCAGGTTGCTCCAAGCCCCATTTGACCTGGCCACAAAGGGATCAAAGTGACACCCCCAGGAGATCCCCATTCTCTTTTCATCAGGCTTGGCCTCCAAACCCCTCCTGGGTGTGCTCCACAGCTGCCCATCATCATTACCTCCCAAAGTGATCTCATATAGAAGCCCTCCTGCAGCCCAGAGCTGGTCTAATGCAGGCAAAGGGGCCTGGCATGGAAGGTTTTGTGGTTTAAGGAGCAGAAAGGCAGTGCTGGTTGGGGTATGGAGGAGATGAAGCACTGGGGGGGGGTGCAGGATGCTGGGGATTCCCATTGGGATAAGAACAAAGCTCCCAGAGAGTGAAGGAGAATGGTGAGAGTGAGGGGATGATGAAGGGGAAGGATGGTTGGGAGCATGGAGAGGATCTGACTGCAAGGAATGCAGCTCAGTGCAAGGAGCAAAGCGCTGCTTGGAAGCCCAGCCAACCTGTGGGAGTTTCCCTTAGTCATAAGACAAGCAAAAAGGGAACAGGTACTGAAACCGAGCAGGGGCAAGTCTGAACAGAGGAGCAGGAATCCGGCACGCTCAGCTCCAGCCCTGGAGCTGTGGGATGCGGCCGGACCGGAGCCCTGGGTGAGTGCTGTAGGGTGGGAAGCCCTGGAGAGCAGGGCTATGGGGTCCTGTGAGGGTTAACCCCGAGCGGGTGGGATAACACAAGAGGGGAGAGCAAAGCTGCTCTGTGCCTGGTTCTTCTGATGGGAGCATGAAGGATGTTGATGGGATGCAAAGGCTGTGGTGTAGAGGGATGTCCTCCTCCAGGAAGCCCCTAATGGGGTGTCCCTGTGAGTTCAAGGGGGTTCTTGCACCCCCCTACGGGCTGCAGCAGCAAAACCCATTGGGAAAGGTGGGAGGTGAATGGGAATGCTGCTGGGATGCAGGAGGAGCAGCAGTGTGACTAGCTGCCATGTGACTGCAGAGGACACGGTGCTGCTTCAGCCCTGGTGCCAGTCACAAGGCTGAGAGATGCCCTGGTATAAAAATACCCTGTGGAACAGTTTAGTGTTTGCAAAGCAGGCAGGGATGAGAGGGGGGGACAGGGCAAGGCTGGGGAGCTCATTCCAGTGTGGAACACTGGGAGCAGTGGGAAGGGGAAGAGGAAGATGTGCTCGGGGTGGGTGATGTTTTCTATTCTATATATGACCCAGGTGCTGTGGACTGTGCTTCCCTAACGGGTGGTTCTTCATGCTTCGGGTTTTGCTTCCCTTATAGCACCTTCAAAAGCTCTGTGGGAGCTCTTGGTGCTTTCAGGCTCCAGCCCCATCAATGTGTGCAGCTGGGTGAGGATGGGGTTTAGGGTATGCACAGGGAGGGCAAGGAGCAATGCCCAGCTGCACTGAGGGGTGATCCTTCCCTTAGGAGGTACATGAGTGGCAAGGCCAAATCCTGCCATCACACAGAGCAAAGGAGCATCCAGGCTGGAGCCACCCTGGGTATCTCAGCTCGGGTTATGTGTGGTCCCATTGGATCTCTTTGGGAATGCTGGCAGGAGGAGATGCAGAGGGAGCTCAGGGCTGCTTTTCTCCTGATGTAATTGATAATGATGCAGTTTGGGCTGCAGCTCCTTGCAGGGTGTGGGGCTGGGCTGATGGATGCTGCCAGCATCCCACCGGGAATTCCTAGGGAAAAGTAACCCCTTGTGAACAATCAGAACCACAGAATGGAAGGGACCTTAAAGCTCATCCAGCTCCAACCCCTGCCATGGGCAGGGACACCTTCCACTGGAGCAGGATGCTCTCTGCAGCACCATGATTGCTTTCACCCATGGTGGGACAAAGTGCTTTGGGGCCAGATGCAGCTCCAAAGAGGCAGCTGGACCTTTCCCATGGCTGTAAAGGGGGATTTCCTGCTCCCCAAATCCACCCTGAGCTCCAGCAGCAAGCGATGCTCATGCAGGGCCCCAGACTGAGCTGCTCATCCCCATGCAGTGCACACTGAGAGCCTTCCACAGCAGAGTCTTGTGCCTGTGATGGGCAGGAGGCTGCACTCTGCTGTGGTTTCATTGCCATGGGCCAGGAGCACGCACGCAGCCATGGACACACATGGTGGCAGCAGCAGCGGTTGGGCAATCTCGTGTGCCATGGGAGGGGAGGAAAGCTCTGCTCTAAAAATGACCCAGGCCATAGGAAATGCTGGGGGTTGAGGCAATGCGTTATGGAAGGTGATGTGCAGTGAGTGCTGAATGGTCAGGGGGGAAACAGCCTTCAAATGCATGCAATCTGGTCTTGAAATGGAGGAGAGATATCCCCCCTGATGTGTCAGCAGTGAGGGGCACAGAGCTGGGTGCTGGGGTCATTGGTATTGCATGGAGAGGAGCAAAGCTGGTGACAGTCTCTAGGTGGGCACTATGCAGAGCTGGTACCTGAAGGAGCATCACTAACCCTCTGTGACTGCATCACCCCATCAGGACCTTTGGGGTGTGGGTGATGGAACTGGATGACTGACTGTGATGGAACTGGATGAGCTTTAAGGTCCCTTCCAACGCCAACCACCCTATGACAACTGGTGGTGGTCAACCCCAGCCCAGGGCAGGAGCTGGGTGCATGCTCCCTTGCTCGTATTACCCCAAATGCTGCTGTGTTTGATGTCCTGTGTTATGGCATTATTAAACCCATAACTTTGGGAGCCCCGGGGCTGTGTCACGGTGAGGACCTCCTCAGCCAGGACCCCAGCGCTGCTCCTGCAGGGGAACGCACTCGGTGCTGCTCAAGGCGCATCCCGATCCGGAGCAGGACCCGTTTGGAGAGCGTTGATTTACGGAGCGGTTTTGGTCGGACGGGGGGGGACGGGACCCGAACCCGTGGCCGGGATGGCTCCATCCCCACACCGCAGCCGGTACCGGGGCGGAGGGGGGGTGCGGACCGAGGCGGTGTCTCCGCAGGTGCGGCGGGGGGCGGAGGGGCCGCGGGTGCGGACTCACATCCGGGGCCGGGTTTGCTCATGGCAGACGTAATGAACCCGGAACGAAGCGGAGCCGGGAGCCACGCTCCGCAGGGACCCGTGGGGTGAGTGTGGGCTCCCCCGGTGCGGCCCCATCCGCACCGCAAGGCGCTTCCGAAGGGTCGGTCCCTGGTCCATGGGTGCGGGGATGCGGTCCCGGCGCTGCCTGCATCCCGGGGGTCGGGGGAGGCCTCCGAGGCGCTTTGGTGCCGTGGGGATGGCAACAAGAGGGAGGTGGAGAGTTTGGGAGCGGGGTCTTTGCGGGATTGATCCCCCCTTTGGGGCTGCGGGGTCGGGAGCAAGCAGAGGGAGGATGCGGGAGCTGTTGGGAGCGTGTTCCCAGCGCTGTGTGGTGGGATGAAGGAGCGCATCCCGGCGGCTCCTAGGCTGCCTTCAACAGGTTCGGTACTTCGTTAGGGCTGGGCTCTGCCTGCGCCGTCTGTGTCAGCCGCCGGATAAGACGTCGGCAGGGCGAGCGCTTTGCAAGACCAGGTAGAAGGAAGTTGTGGTGCAACCGCTGCGGCTCGCAGGCATCGCCCTGCACGGCTGGGGCCGGCTTGGAGCTGGAGGGGGGGCAGCCAGGAGCCCCCATGTAACGGGGGGTTGGGATCATCCCGCAATGGGGCAGCTGGCACAGGCCTGGGAGAGGAGGAGGAGGAGGAGGAGGATGAGGATGCTTGCAGGTGCTGTGGATGAGGTGCTGAGGAGATGCCAATGTCAGGTCTCCAGTTCCATTGCTGCAGGGTGTCCCTGGGTCATGCTTCCATGGCTGTACTGGGAATGCCGGGAGCAGGGGTGATGATGGGGGGAAGCTTCCTGGAAAGTCTGGCTGTGTGGTTGCACACGAGGTCTTTGAGCCAGCTGGGAAGCCCTTCCCAGTATCTCAGGGTGCAGGCGAGAGGTATTTCTGCCATAAACCTTCTTCTGTAGCCTTATTTCTCCCATCATTCCATTAACAGAGCCTGAAAAGGGCTGTGCTTTTTGGTGGGATAAAGCTGGGAAGTCAGTTGCTTCCGAGTCCTGGAAGATCCCATTGAATCAGCATAGGCATCATCCATCAATCACTGCTGCCGGTGCAGTGTCCATCGTGTCTCACAGGGGATGAAGCTGTTTCATGGGCTGACCCCTGTTAGTAAAGGGAAAAGGGGAAGGTTGGGATGCTCAGGAGGTGACCCATGGGTCCAGCACTGCTGCCCCAAGGGGCTGGGGGCTCCTTGCTCTTCCTTATCCCTCTCAATAGCAGGAATCCCTGGATTCTTATTAGAAGGAAGGGAGAACTTGAGGCATTGGGGAATCTGCTTCTGTGAACTCCCACCCCCAAAGAACCCCCCAGAAAGCAGTAAAATGGGAAGCGCCCCCATAACCCTTTACATTGGGACAAATGGGTTGCTCCAGAGCTGTCTCCACTGCAGCAGCCCCATTTCCCTGATACCCATCTCTGCAAGGCTGGTGATAAAGGCTGATCCTGCCACCTCTACCTTACAGCTGCAGCACAGCTCTTGCACAACACTCGCCTCTCAGGGCCCCTCTCAAGAACACTGTTTCCTCCTTCTTGTGCATGACACCTTCTATTTGTGCAGCTTCTGCTATGGGCACCTGCACCAGTCCCTGTCTTCCTCCAGAGACACCACACTGGGGTCACCGCTGCCTCCATCCCCACTGTGGTGATGGCGCAGAGACCCCATTCCCAAGCAGCCCTATGGAGGATGCTGTGCCCAGGGGCTCCCATCCCATGGCTGTGCACCTCTGGGCAGCACTGGTGCACAGAGCCGGTGGCACAGCCCCATGGTGATGATGGGGCATTGTTTTCCTGCGGACTCAGCATCACAGCTGCATGGATTTGCTGCTTGGAGCTGCAGATTGTTCCACATTTCCTGGGCTCTCTCTGGCACCACATCCACTTTGGGATTCCCTTTGTTACGGTTCCCAAGGACCTGGTGTCTTGCATCCAACCCTTTATGGGGTGCCCCACACTGCTGAGCAATCAGAGGGCATCTCTGTGGGATGCAGACATTGCTGTGATGAGGCTGTGACTTGTCATTGCCTTCACATCACAGCGACTGTGGTGCTGGGATTGAGTCCATCTGCACCTCCCAGTATTCCCAAGGCCTGGAGCTCCTGGCTGGGCTGTTCTGGTCCTGCTCCATGCCCTGGGGCAGGAATGCTGCACCCTCCTTGTCACACTGGGTGATGCTTGTGCTTGGCAGCCTCCCCATGGAGCAGTTTGGCTTTGCTTCCCATGTGTTAATCCAGGAGGATGGGGAGAGGCAGCCAGAGGTTTGGATAAGGCTGGGAAGTGGGACCTGCAATGGGATGTGAGGCAGAGGAGGGAACCCCCACTCCTCCTTTGAGCCTAGTGTGGGTTTTTGCACTGTGTGGTCGCAGTGGGGCTGGGGACTGATGCTCATTTCTATGGGGACGAGACGCTTATGGAGATGAGGTTATCCCTGCCCTCTCCCTCTTGTTAGCTTGGCTGCATCCCAATTGGTGTTGATGCATTGGGATGGCTCCCTATGGAGCAGAGCACCCACCTGTCTCTGTCCCTGCTCCGCAGGGTGATGTGAGAAGGAGCCCGGAATGCCGTACCTGGACCGGCAGAACCGTATCTGTGGCTTCCTGGACATTGAGGAAAATGAGACCTGTGGCAAGTTCCTGCGCAGGTATTTCATCCTGGACACCCAGGCCAACTGCCTCCTGTGGTACATGGACAACCCCCAGGTATGATCCATGCTGCTCCCAGCTCTGCATCCGTGGATGCTCTAGTAACAGGAAGGGGTTTTCCTCATCGCCTTGGAAGTGGTGTCGTGCTGCAGGCATCAGACCTGGTGCTTGGTGGGGATGGAATCTGTGCTGCTTGTGTTAGCATCTGGAGCTGCCCCAGTGCTTGCAATCGAGCCCAAAAGAGCTGGGTTTGGAGCAGTGTTCCTGAGGAGCACCACACAGTGGGTTCCTCACTAAAGGAAGGGGAGATGCCTGTAGGGATGCTGATGGACCCTGGTACCTTCACCCTGTCATTTAACTCCCATTGCCTTGCAGAACCTGGCCATTGGCGCGGGAGCCGTTGGGTCTCTGCAGCTCACCTACATCTCCAAGGTAATGTCCCTGTTATCCCTGTATCTGTGTGGCTTTCCTGGGATAGGCAGCGGCTCCTCCTGCTCCTGCAATGGGAGCCTGGGTGCTAAAGGGCAGCACCCTGAAGGATGAGTCCTTTTGGAAGCTGTTTGAGTGTCTTAATGGCATTATCCATCTTCCATGGGGAGGCAGGTAAAGTGCAATAGGTAAGAGCCTATTGGTGACTGAGAGGCAGGGATGCGGAGCCGGATGGAGCATGGGGCAGATCTCCCTGCTCCTGCTGAATCATGACTTATAAACTAAGCACAGATGAAGCAATAGCAGAGCTGAACCTTCCCCATTTCACTCACAAATTCCATATGTTTTGGGCTACATGGAAGTTGCTGCAGGACAAGGTTTCGGGCACAAACTCAGGGCTGGGTTGTGCTTTAGCTGCCCCTGCTCCTCATTGCCCTTCCCCTGGCTCCATGCTCATTGCTGGGGGAGCAGGAAGCATGGCCTGGCTTGGAGCTGGGGGAGCAGCAGCTTCCCCTCCATCCCAGGGATGCGCATGGAAGCACTCAGCTCTCCCATCACATTCCATCACCTTCAGTGTTGTCCTCCCTATGCTCTGCTGCAGGTCAGCATCGCCACCCCGAAACAGAAGCCCAAAACCCCGTTCTGCTTTGGTGAGTGAGGGGACCCCGGTGGGTGCTGTGTTATGGGTGCCCCTTCCAGAGCCCTCCCTATGCCTATGGGACCTGCCAGCACTGGTCAGGAAGGGAGGGTGATGCTCCCCTTTGGTCCTGTCACTGTGACCCCCATTCAGTGGGGAAGGCAGGACCTTGGGGTCCCCTTTGTGGTGGTTCCCTGCCTCTGCTGTGCTTCCCAATCCCTTCCATGTGCCCCATGTGCAGTGCAGGGTTCTCTTCCATCCTAATGCCTGCATAAGCTCCTGTTCTTGGTGCCTGGGACTGGGGTTTTGTGTCCCATCCAACCCTCTGCTTCATGTATGAGCCATGAGCTTGGGTTTAAAGCACCAGCAACGACAGCACAAGCACATACTTGTCCCAATGGAATGGCGTTGCCTTTACAACACTTCCCCACATGGGATATAGCCCAAGATGCAGAATTCCATGCGAGAGGTTGGGACCGATACCCACAAATGGGAATGGAGTTGGGAGAAGCTCTTTGATTCACTGTTCATTGTATTTACTGATGCAAAGCTCTGCATTCCCTGGCTCCTCTCTCCATAGTCATCAACGCCTTATCCCAGCGCTACTTCCTCCAAGCCAGTGACCAGCAGGACCTGCAGGACTGGGTGGAAGCTCTGAACAGGGCCAGTAAGATCACGGTGCGTTGGGTTCTGCTCCAGCTGGCACCAATGGCCCCTGCCTGGATGGGCCCCTTGGATCAGAGCCTGCTGCCCTAACAGCCTCAAGCTGCACCAGGCTCTAGGATCCTCATTGTGACCCCACTCAAGTGTCTGCCTTCAGACAGGGGATGTTTCCCATTCCCCCATCCCTAGGGATCCTCCTGGTTGGGGTTTACTGTGTGGCTGCTTGCTCCTGTATTCACCCTCCCTGCCCAGCTGCTGTTGGAGAGGGGGAACAGTGGCTTTTTCCATGGGGAAGGTCGTGCTGGAGCCATCCCCATCCCATCTGCTCCAGGGCCGTTTATCTCCTGTTGGAGGGAGATAAATCCACTCCAAGGGCATCTTCCTTGTGCTCCACTCCTTTATTTACTCCATTTTCACCCTTTCTGGGTCACGGGGGTTTGTGATGAGCTGCAGCCAATGCCCTGAGCATCACGGTGCCTGCATCCTCAATCTCCTCTCATTTACTGCTGTGTTCATATAACCATGAATTCATGGTCACTGACCCAGTACCAGCGCTCCTCAGCCCCCTGCTGCTCCTGGCGATGGGGATCCCATTCCCATACAGAGGGAGCAGCTCCATCCAAGTGTGATGCTCAGGACCGGGGGCATGGGGGGGTGTTCCTGGGGAGAGATTGGGGTGCTGCAGTTAGCACTATTGCCATGCTTAATGCTAGCAGGGGTTTATGAGACCGTGCACTGAAGCATGGAGTGTAAAGTGTAAGGGAAAATCCCAGCAAACAGTTAAGGATTGGGCCTTATCCAATAACTTCTTTCTTGGTTTAAAATCACTGTGGTGCAGTCGCTGTGGGGAAACCAATGGGCAAGAGCAGACCTGGCTGCTTTGGTCTCCAAACAACATTAAATGCCACAGGCTCAGCACCATGGGCTCAGGACACTCAAGATTCAGTGTGTGAACCCCCTGCAGCTCAGCCAATGGGCTCGTCATTAAGCCAGGCTGTAATTAGAGCAGGGCAAGTGAGGTGATGCTCCATGGCTCTCACACCTCATCTCCCACCATTGCCTCCTGCAAACCCTAACTGGGGTGGCTTGTCCATTGGGTGGGTTTTACAGGGACATTGCTTCACTGGGGAGGATGGAGGTGATGGTCCCACCGGAGCCTTTCACCCCTTTCCTTCTCCAATAGGTGCCAAAGGGTGGGAGCATCCCAGTGGCCACAGAGATCACGAAGCCTCCAGTGGTGCTGCAGGCGCAGGAGAGGAAGCCACAGGTTGCCTACAAAACAGAGATCATCGGGGGGGTGGTGGTCCACACACCCATCTCCATCACCCAGGTGAGCAGGCAGGATCCCCATCCCAGGGCTGCAATCCCTGTGATGCCAGCGCCCTGCTTTGGTCTCTGTTCCATGTGCTTTCCCTAATGGGAATGAGCAGCAAAGGTGGCAGGAAGGCGGCTACAGGGATGCTGGAGAGGGGCTCTGCGTCAGGGATTGGAGTGATGGGACAAGGGGTGATGGGTTCACACTGAAGCAGGGGGAGTTCAGGTTGGAGATAAGGATATAAGCTCTTCCCTGTTATAGGCACTGGCACAGGGTGAAGGCTCCATCCCTCACAGTGTTCAAGGCCAGATTGGGTGCCATGGTTCAGTGTGAGGTGTCCTTGCCCATGGCAGGGGTTGGAACTGGGGGATCTCAAGGTCCTTTCCAACCCAAACCTTTCCCTGATGCTGCTTTGGGCTCTTGGTTTGCACTTTCATTTCTGCAAACCCTTCCCCACTGTTCAGCACTAAGGGCTATATAAATAGCTGCACTTAGCACCCTTTGTCCCCTCTGAAGCCTGAAGAGATGAGGTGTGAGGAGGAGGAGGCTACAAACATCCTGACCCATCCACATCCCCCATTGAGGCACTTGGGGCAGAGGGACCCCAAAGCCAAAGGCAGGGATCCATCCCTTCTGTGCCCCCTTCATGGCTGTCGGTGTCCCCCACCTTTGGGCACCCATCTGGCGCCGGGTCTCGCTTCAGTTCTTATCAGCACTAAAAATAGAGCAGAGGAGGAGGTGGTTGCAGTGGTTTTCTGCTGTCTGCAGATGGTTGGCAGCAGCTCTGGCACTTTTCCTCTTTGTCTCTGTGGGTTAAAGCTGCTCTTTCCTCCTGCCTTCACTCTGTCCCCTCCAGCAGCACCAGCTCCATCCTCACACAGCTCCTCTCTTTCCCAATGGGTTTTAGAGCGGGGTCATCACTGCTGGACCCACCAGCAGCATCCCTCCATCCTGGGTGTAGTGATCCCTATTGCACTGGATCTGCCTTTGGACACGTGTTTCATCTCAACCATCCCTTGCACTACCAAAGGGAAAGGGAAGGTGCTACCAGGGGCAGGATGGAGGAGCCAGGGGTGATGTTGAGAGCAGGATCTGGCCCTTGGGATGTGTTGGGGTGAGCCCAGGGATGGGTGCTGGGCCATGTGTCCCTCTGCATGAAGGTCTGGTTTTCTGCCCGAACTCCAACCATCCCAGCCTCTTTTGAGAGGGTTTGGCTGTGGAATTGTGGAGACTTCGCTGCTTTCCTGAGTGTATTCCCACAATACATCCCCTTGTCCGGTTGGAAAGCATCCCTGCTTTCTAACCTGGATTTGCCCAGCTCCAGCTTCCTTTGCTCTGCCTCCCATTGCCAGATGAAGGAGCTCCTTGGGCCTTGTACCCCCTAGAAGGTCTGTGCTGCAGTGGATTGACCTCTCAGTATGGGATAAGCCAGGCAGGGAGGGGATATCCTTTAACCCCATTGCTGCAAGGGCTTTTCTGCAGCCCTCAAATCACTTCTCCATCACCTTTCCAACTTCTTCACGTTGCTTTTAACACATGGACACCAAAAGGATGAGCAGCTCTCTGCATGCAGTGAGACAACATCAGCCCTGCGCTCTGCTTCATCACCCAGGCATTGCAACCAGCCCATGGCTCAGCGCTCACTGCTGCTCCTCCATCCTAGCAGGGACCCCCCATCCCTGCTGTCCCCATTGACTGTGTGCTCTGTTCCAGAACGGGGGGGATGCAGGGGATGGTGGTGATGTGGCTGCGCACCCACTGCTGCGGCGCTCGCAGAGCTACGTCCCCCCCTCGGCCACCAAGGCACCGGCTGGGCCACCCCCGCTCAAGAGTGGCTACTGCGTGAAGCAGGGGAACGTGGTGAGTGCTGGGGTGCAGATAGAGGGGGGGGCATGGGCTTCCTGCACCCCTCTAGGCTGGGGATGCCGCACGGATGATGGAGGGATGATGGAGGGATGATGGAGGGATGATGGAGGGATGATGCAGGGATGCCGCAGGGATGATGCAGGGATGCCGCAGGGATGCTCCGGATGCAGGAGCAGGCAGCACGGAGCTCAGCACTGAGCCGTTTCCTCCTCTTTTATCCAGAGGAAGAGCTGGAAGCGCCGTTACTTCGTTCTGGATGAGTTTTCCATCAGTTACTACAAGTGTGAGCAGGTGAGCAGCCCAGGATGCTCCACAGGGACACGTCCCAGGCCAGCCAAGCCCATCAGCATCTCCTCTTGCCTCCGCAGGACAAGGAACCCTTGCGATCCATTCTCCTGAAGGATGTTTGCAAGACCCATGAGTGCCTGGTCAAGTCTGGGTAATGCTCTGTCTATGTTGCCCTGGGTCTGGATGGGGGGTACCTGCAGACAGCAGAGGTTGGGGTGTGTGTGTCACTGGAGGTCTATGGGGAGCTGGAGTCTTCCCAAACCCCAATGAGATCCAAGTTTTCCCCTTGGATAAACCCAATCACTTCCCATCCACAACAGTTTCCGGGCAGTGAGTGCCTCTTTCTGTCCCTAGCGACCTCCTGATGCGGGACAACCTCTTTGAAATCATCACAACCTCCAGGACCTTCTACATCCAGGTGAGCACCGGGGCCAGTTGTGTCTCTGGGCATTAAGCTTTGCTCTCCCCAGCCTGTGCTGCTGCAGAGGGGCTGATCCCCAGCAGCCTCTTACCCCCAAACACCAGATGAGGCTGTGGCATCTTCACCCAGAGCTCTGTGGTTTCAGTTCTCCCCTTGGGCTTATTTATACCAGCAGCGATTTGTGTGAGCAGGAAAAGCAGAGCCCAGCACAGGCAGATCCAATGAGCAGGTTTTGCCTGCTCCCTTCCATTGCTGCAGACAGCAGCACACTGGGGATGCTGCATGCTTGGTACCCAAAGAGCAGCCGATGTGCGATGCTGCGGATGCAGGTCCCTATGTGCATGGGGCTTATGGCAGACACTAACCCAGTTGGTAACACCCCAATTCTTGTCCCTTAACTGCTTTATCTATTCCTGATATGAAAATGCCACGAATGGCCCATGTTCTACAGGGGAAGATAAGGTGTTGTGGTGATGTTTAAGCAGGGATATTAGTGCCAAGCCTAGCGCAGCCTGCCCATCTATGGGTCCGTGTGATGGGGATCAGGCCCGGTGGCACTGGGGGCTTGCAGGGAGGCAAAGGCTCACTGCGGCTGGTGTGTTTTGCAGGCAGACAGCCCTGAGGACATGCACAGCTGGATCAGAGCCATCACAGGGGCAGTCCAGGCCTTGAAAACCCGTCCCAGGGTAGGTCACATCCCTTCTGCTTCGTGTTTGGTGCCAAAGGAGGATTGTGCCGATGTAAGAGACGCTTACTTAGAACAGGACTGGCACGATCCCTGCTCTGCACTGAAGCATGAGCAAGAGCCCAACTGATGGCAAAGAGCTGCTTAATTCAGACTTCCAGCTTGCTTAGGGCTATTCTATCCCCTTTCAGTGCGTAAAGAGCCCAGTGCTGGTCCCCAGCCATGCACAAACCCACCTCTATCCTTGCAGGAGATGTCCTTCATGCGATCCACATCCATGGGGAGACCCGGGGGCTCCTCATCCCAATGCCAGCAGAGGCCGGTGGTGGAGGAGCGGAGGGTGCTGGGCCGGGCCCCCACCAGCTCCTCCTGGCAGCCCTGGACACCAGTGCCGGGGAAGCAGCCGGAGGTGCTCCGGGACTCGCTCTTTGCACCGGTCCCTATGGAGCACGGTGCCGGAGCCGCACCGGGCACCCGCGTGCGGCACAAGTCGGAGCCGCAGCAGCTCAAGGAGAAGCCTTTTGCCTTCGACCTGGATGATGAGAGCATCCGGACCTCTGATGTGTGAGCGGGGCCATCCCTGGCTGCCGGGGTGGGTTGGGATGTGCAGTGTGCCCAGGATGCTCCATGTGTGCACTCAGGACCCAGGATGCTCCATGTGTGCACTCAGGACCCAGCTCACCCCCATCCTCTCAGTGGGGTGAAGTGGCCCCATCCCTCCATCACTTGTGATGCAGGATCCGGCTGGACCCGCATCCCAGCGCCCTGGGGAGCCGGGTCCTGCCTGCTCCCCACCCAGTGCCTCCGTGGTTCAGAAGCTGCCTCTGTGCTGGTCCCCAGCATGGCCTGGATGAGAGGGGGCATCTCCTGCATCCTCATCATTCCCCCTCCAGAACCAAGCATGGAGGAAGCATCAGGAGGTCTTGGAGGTGGGAAGGGGAGTGTGGCCTTTCTCCTATTTGGGACAAACCCCATTTTTCTCCCCTTTTGTGCTGCTCATCAGCTGGGCAGAGCTGCCTGTGCAAGGACACATTCCCTAAGAGAGCAGCTCTGCGTGCTCTGGTGCATTAACATCCTGGTTGGCTTTTAATGATACCCTTTGGAACCTGTGGCCGCTGTTAAACCCCAGCCCTGGCTCAGCTCCTCCAAAAGGCTTCATGGTACCTCTGGAGCAGCAGCGGCTCTGGGGATGCTCAGGGATGGAGTTGGTTTTGCTCTGGGTACCAGGGAGCCCTGCCTGGGGTGAAGTGCTTTGAGCAAACAGCAATGAAACGGGTGTTTAATGGCACCGGGAGGCCTCATTGCTGCTGCCTTGATGTGAGAATGAGCACAAGTCTTTAGAGCAATGTGAACTTGGCATCTCCATACCCAAAACAGCTCCTGTAGCAGGTGTGATAAATAGTGTAGATTCAGGTATTCCCTGGGCAATGAGATTGTTATCCTCATCCTGAAAAGCGTGTGCAGTCCTTGGGTACCAGTGAGGATGCAGCTCCCCATCCCTGCTGTCAGCATCAGTTGTGTTGGTGTGACCTGAGGCCCTCAGGGCCGTGGGTTGATGATCTTGGTCATGTCCTTGCACTGTGGAAAGCAGCACATGGAGGGGTGGGAAAGGTTTCCTCTGTTCTTTTGTTTTCCTTTCTTTTTCCTTGTCACAATGTGTTCTCAGCTCATAGATCCGGTGTGTCCCTGCCCTTCCCAGGGCTCCAGCTCAGCCTGGCATGGGGCAGAGCTTTAGCAACTGAGCTCTGATGAGCCTGAGCTTAGCAAGGTTAAAACTGCATCTGCCTGCATCAGGGGGGGGGGGGCTAATCCAGCCAGGCAGCCTGGGGAGGCAGTGACAGGACCCCCTGTACACTCAGGGGGTGCATGGAGATGCTGGAGAACACTGAAACTATGAAAGCAAGCAGGAATCAATGCAAACGGGACAGGGTGAGTGTCTGTTATTTAACTGTAGAACCCTCAATGATGCTCTTCCTTCTTTTGGCTTTATTTGTACCAGCGTTTGAGATTTTAGGCTGGCTTGGCTCCTGATGTGATGCTTCAGGAATGGGTTAGGGATTGGGTCAATCCCAGTCCCAGCACTCGGTGCTAGTGCTCTGGCCTCCTTTCTGGATGCCCCACATGCAGAGGGATGGGGTTACCTTGTGCCAGGCTTCAAAGCTGTGCAGTACCAAGTGTTGGTGTTGCTTGGTAATTGCAAAGCTTCCCGGGGCCTGGGATGGGAAAGCAGAAGCTTGTTGCACAATTAGGGTTAATTATCCAGGAGGAGAAACTACAGCAGCTCCATTGCTGTTGCAACATCCCTGTTTCTCATTCCCACCCTCCCCACATCCCCAGGACAACGTGAAGGCTGAATGTGAGACAAACGTGTCCAAAGCTGAGCCAGGCTCCAGCCTCGCTGTAATATGGGTGGTGTTACAGGGAGGAATTTCTCTCCCATCCCAAAGGACCAAGCAAGTGCAAACAGACCCCGATGGAGCTTTGTGGTGATGTCTGAAGCAAAAGTGCTGTCCCCATCCCTGTGTGTGCTGTGGGTTTCCTGCTTTCCTAGGGATGCATGCAAGGTTTGGGGTGTCTGGTGTGGGGAGAGGGGTGTGCAGATGGGTTTGCTCTTTGCTGTGGGAATGGCAGGGTGGTTTCAGCCGTGGATTCAAGTGCTCTTAGTGCCATGTGCCTCGCGTGAACAGTGCTGCATGGTACCGGTACCCACCTCCATCCCTCACCTGCAACTCCTGCAGGAGATGGAACTCCCCTTTTTTCCCTGTGTTTTTGAATAAAGAAGGAAATCCCAGTTGCTTTCCTAGGCTGTTTGCATTGTGTCTGTTGGGTGATGTTTGCCAGGAGGGGCTGAGCACCAGCTTCAGCAGGGACAGAGACTAACCCCATCCCTTGCTCCCCAGTGCGGTCCACAGCAGCCTGGTGCACGAGAGGAACGTGATGTCCTGCTGTTGGCTGGCAGCTGCTGGGCTGAGGACGTGGGGGATGCTCATAACAATGGGCTTTTGCACATGGGATTGTTGGGATCTCTCTTCCTGGCTCGCTGTGGAATTCTTTCCCCACCGTGGGCTTTTCAGCACCGTTGTTCCAGTGGCCTGAGGAATGTGGAAGCTTCCCAATGGAGCCTCCCCCCCATCCCCCCTGCCCTGAGACCTATTGAAACCTGCCAAATGCAGATTACTCGTGACCTAAATGGGATCTAATCCCCATTCCCTAAAGAGGAGGCGTTGTTGCAATAAACCACAAACCAAAACTGGAATGGGCAGCATTCCCAGCTCTGTTGGAGGCAGCAACAGGAGTAACAGAGGCAGAAATGAGACAATGGGAGGGTGCTCAGTTTGCAGAACCATGTGAGAACAGCACATGTGCATCTGCCGAGGTTTACATCAAACGGGACAGGATTTGTGCACGTACGGATTTTGTGTGTGGTTCTGGCTGTGCCTTCACTGCAGCTTCCTCTTCCTGTTCTTAGTCAGCTCAGTAGCTCTCAGCCTGCATCTGGTGGGGCTTCTTCCTCTTTTGGCTGTCAGGCTGCTTGAAGCTCCCGCTCCCTTTGGTACCAGCACCCTGTGCAGTGGGCTGGAGCTGGAATGGGCACATGGATGGGAGCTCCAGCCTTTCCCTGCAGCTCTGGGTGGAAATGAGCCCTCACCCTTTTGCCTAAGGAGGCAAAGCTGGGATTGAACAGGTTTGTAAACCACAAATGGTCACCACTGCAGGGTCATGGGATTTAAAGAACATGAGACAGGGGAGGAGGAGGTCATTTAAATAAGCCCTGTACCACTCTGGAGTGGTCACAGTGTCCTGTGGCTGATGTTTCTGCAGTAGGAGCATGGAGTTACATCAACAGATGCAAGTGCTGCTTTTGAGAAGCCTGGGTAGTGACTGTGATGGCTGCACCGTGGCTTTGCTTGCCTGCAAGAGAGCACAAAGTGATTCTCCTGCTCAATCTAAGCCAGGAAACATGGGTTTAAACCAATAATGTACAACTCATCCCTTCAGCAGAGCCTCTATAACATCGTGTTACTCAACTTGAAGGGTTTGCAAAGCCCAGGACCACAAACCTACACACCAGTGCCTGTATCTCCGGGTGGCTCTGCCAATACTGAAGGGATGCGGACTCCGCTTCTTCCAGCTTTTATTAAGGATCTGTTTGACCACCTTCAGATCCAGATTACTTCAAACAAGCAAAATAAGATCCTGAGCAAATCCATGTCCAAGGTTTGTACATTAAGAGGAGTAATAGCTCTGCACGTCACGTTCCAGCTTTGGTGCGAGGCCACCGTCTGTCCTGATGCCATAGGGTCCGTATGTCCAGCCCCTCAGCTCTCTCAATACACCGTGCACCAGTTGCTGCCGTCGCTGGGCATCAGCCCTCCAGTGATGAGCAGAATCAGATCCACGAACCACCAGATCCCCAGCCCGCCCAGGGTCAGCAGCTTCCCCACGGCGGTGCCGGTGTGGCCGAGGCAGAACCGATCCACTCCGAAGCACCCCAGGAAGAAGGAGTAGAGCAGAGTGGTGATGAAGTAGTGCCCAGTGTACCTGCAACGGGAGCTGGTTCCTTACCGCGGGGCTCCCTCCGGCGGGGGGCCGGGAGCGGTGCAGCCGGCGGGGGAACGACGGGAACGGGAGATGGGCACACGGGACCGTATCGTACTTGACGCAGGGCCGGCTGCCCCGCAGGAAGCTCCGCGGCTCGGCGCACTCGATGCCGTCCAGCGCCCTGCACTGCACCCGTGTGTGGTCAACCTCCCCGTAGGCCTGACCGCCGAACTGGGGTGGCAATGGGAGCTCAGCTCGGAGCCTTCATCCCTACATCCCTCCCTCCATCCATCCCTCCCTGCATCCCTCTCTTCATCCCTCCCTTCCTCCCTCAATCCCTTTCTCCCTCCATCCCTTTCTCCCTCCATCCCTTCCTCCATCCCCCCCTTCCTCTCTCCCTCCATCCCTTCCTCCCTCTCTCCATCCCAACCTCCCTGCATCCCTCTCTTCCTTCCTCCCTCCCTCCCTCCACCTTCACGCAGCCGTGGCCCAGCTCCTGCTGCGCCGTCGCGTTCCCACCGTGGTCCACGGGCTCCTCGCACTCCACGAACTCATCGGGGCTGCGGGGAAGGCGAAGATGAGGATGAGGATGATGATGATGAGGAGGCAGAGGAAGGCGCAGCCCCCCCCCCCCCCGGTGCTCACAGGTATGTGCACAGCACCAGCGGTGCCTGCGGGTCGCTGTATGCCCACGGGGGCTGGTCGGGCTCGGTGCCGTTGTGCGGCAGCCCTCGGGACGCTCCGTGCAGCAGCAGCAGGGTCCCGAGCAGCAGCAGGGCCTGCCCGCACAGCAGCGCGTACCCCACGGCCGCCATGGCGGCGCCCGCTGCTAGGAAACGCTGCCCCGCCGCGGCCGTGATGGCCAATGGGAGCGCGTCGTTTGGCGCGGTGGGCGGGGAATAG